>NC_081423.1:6228315-6528315 GCF_949786415.1 Peromyscus eremicus | reverse complement strand
GAACGACAGCACAGACCTGGGGCACGCACTGTCAGCACAGCAGTCTCCCAAGCCTGAGGCTGACCTGCACTTGCATGTAGAGATGGGCTTCCTGCCGCTCCTTCCGCTTCTGAGCCTCGATCCTTTTCTCTTCCTGTAATCGTTCCACCAACTGCTGAGGAATATCATGGTCGGTAACAGCTTGTAACACTTCACCTGCAGGACAAATGCATCTTCTTTCACCTGGTGCTGACTCTGCTTTCCCTCCTTACAAGAGTCTCAGGTTAGGTCTTCATTAAAAAATAACCTAGGCCGGGCGGTGGTGGCGCACGCCTTTAATCCCAGCACTCGGGAGGCAGAGCCAGGCGGATCTCTGTGAGTTCGAGGCCAGCCTGGTCTCCAAAGCGAGTTCCAGGAAAGGCGCAAAGCTACACAGAGAAACCCTGTCTCGAAAAACAAAAACAAAACAAACAAACAAACAAAAAAAACCTAGGGCCGGGTGGTGGTGGTGGTGGTGGTGGTGGCGGCGCACGCCTTTAATCCCAGCACTCGGGAGGCAGAGGCAGGCAGGTCTCTGTGAGTTTGAGGCCAGCCTGGGCTACAAAGTTCCAGAAAAGGCACAAAGCTACACAGAGAAACGCTGTCTCGAAAAACCAAAAAATAAATAAATAAATACATAAATAACCTAAGAATGTGGAAGGTCTTGGGACCGTGTGTTCACTTCAAAGCCCACAATCTCAACGCAGTTTGCTTTTGGGGATAGAATGATGGAGATACAAAGAATAAGGGGGGGGGGGGGGGGGGGAGTCTGGCCAGACACTATGGTTGGGTCCACTATACTTTATGGTACTGTATTAGACAAAGAAACCACTGAGGCAGTGAGAGATTCTTTACAGAACTCTGAGTTTGCCATAGTACAAGGATAACACAAGGCATTGGTACTCACTTAGCTTTGATTCCCTGATGTACACTAACATGTAGGCATTTGTGCAGTGTCGAACAGATAGGTCATCATCGTGACCCCCATAATTGTGCTCAATAGCTTCTTCTTTAGTACACCTGGATACAACGTCATCATCAAATTTACACCACTGGAGGGAAAGTAGGAAGACAGATGTTAGTAGAGAAACACACCCTCCCGCTGTGGATATCACTATATGTAAATAAACCCTGACTGGCCAATAGCCAGACAGGAAATATAGGCGGGACTAACAGAGAGGAGAATCGAGAAAGGAGGAAGGAAGAGAGGGACTGGCTGGAGCCGCTGCCAGGACAAGGAAGATATAAAATACTGGTGAGCCACGTGACAAAGTAAAGATTAATAAAAATGGGCTAAATATAAGAGTAAGAGCTAGACAATGATAGGCCTGAGCTAATGGCCAAACAGTTTAAATAATGTAAGAGTCTCTGTGTTCATTTTATAAGTGGGCTCTGGGACTGGTGGGACTTGGTGGCGGGAGCTAGAGAGAAATTCTCCAACAACACCCTCCTACAACACCCAGAGTGCTTCTGTCTTCCTTGTTCAAAACCCAAATGCCCACTGGTACTGTTTGTTACCTACTCAAACAGCCTGCTTCTGACTCTGGACCAATCGTTAGCATAGAGCCAACCCTTTGGAGAATTAAAGGCACAGAGTACAATTAAATGAGACATTTTAATAAGTAACTCCAGCCAGGCGGTGGTGCACACCTTTAATCCCAGCACTCAGGAGGCAGAGGCAGGTGGATCTCTGTGAGTTCGAGGCCAGCCTGGTCTACAGTGTGAGATCCAGGACAGGTACCAAAACTACACAGAGAAACCCTGTCTCGAAAAACCAAAAAGTAACTCCATAATGTAGCAAACTTCTGACTTAAAATTATTTAATAATGATCGTCCAATTAGTTACTTTAAATGGTGAAATACTTCAACCCCCCCCCCCCAAAAAAAACCCCATCTATTCTGAAAACCTTTGCCACATGGCATCACATCAGGAATCCTGGAGGATGAACAAAAGATACATCAACAGGCCTGATGCAATGAAGCCTCCCTGCCCAGCCAAGGAACACCAGTCAGCATTTGTCAGATGCATGAGGCAGAGTTTCTGTGAGGTACAATTACTAATCCAGAAGTATACATTCTAATGCACCATTCACCTTTACATTGTTGAAAATCAGACAAGAAAACTACTTCAGTCACAAAAGAACATACATTCAAAGACTGGAAAGGAATCCAGTAATTTCATGAAGCATGAACCAGAAGAAACATGTTTCTTAAATATCGGCATCCAAGGCCAGGCCAGGACTTACTTTGCCATCCCCTTTGGGGTTTAGGTAAACCACATAATGTCCACCATGATTATCTCCGCTGTGAACCAGGACTGCATGGAGAATGTAATTCGCAGGGTCCTTAGGGTCTGTTTTTTGCAAAAATTCATCAAGTGGTAATTGTTCTGGAAACTCAAACCTATTCAAAATATTTTAAAAAACTCAATATTGACTTACATCCAAAACATGGTATCCATTAATTAGAACTTTATTATAAATGCTTATAATTAACTGTCCGTCTTTAATCATGAATTACAGATGATTCTGAAGGCTCTCAAAGCTACTTCTGAAGGAGCTCCTACTTACTAGAAAAACTTTGTCGATTTAAAATTGAAGGAAAATTCAGAATACTCAGATAACTAACAGGTTCAAGTTCAAAAGCTTACCCAACTGTCTTATTGCAAATTTACACTGAACTCAATTCTAGGGTATATGTAAGCCTAAAGTATCCAGGAATGTACTACTGAGGACATTGGTGTTAAAGAAGGAACAAGCGGGCTGGAGAGATGGCTCAGAGGTTAAGAGCACTGGCTGTTCTTCCTGAGGTCATGAGTTCAATTCCCAGCAACCATATGGTGGCTCACAATCATCTATAGTAAGATCTGGTGCCCTCTTCTGGCCTGCTGTATACATAATAAATAAATAAATCTTTAAAAAAAAAAAAAAAAGAAAAAGGAGCAAGCTAGCCAAAGATATGTAAAAAGATCCTTAACCTGAGATTATATGAACATACTGTATTTGACACAGGAAAGCCATGCAAGGTGGAACAGAGCCCCAAAGAATATATGTGTAGAGGCTGAGGGCTGCTTGAATCCAGCCTCACTACCTTGGGACTGTGGCCCTATCTGCTGAAAATGTCTGATCTGGACATTTAAGAAAAATCTCAACCCTTTTAAAACAATGGCAGCAATTCCATTAAAAACAGGAAGAAAGTGGGGTGTGCAGAAACAGGCAGGTTAGCACATACTCTGTTGGTGGAAATAATTTAATTCGGCCACACTATCCACAAACATGAATGGCCACCATCTGTCCTGTTCAAAGTTGACGTTCAAACTAATCAGGGTAAAACCGTGCATACACACTCAGGGAAAGCATGTATCATCACTCTCACAAAGGCTCGTTAACACGGGCCAGGCTCATCAAAAGCTCCATAGGTATCCAAGGATGATCTTGAATTTCTAATCCAGCCCTATGCTGGATTAAAGACATGCAACACCATGCCTGGATGAACCCTGGGGCCTGTGTATGGTAGGCAAGCACTCTACCAATGGAACCACGTCCCTAAATCCTGAAATCTGTTGTCTTAAAAATATGGAAAGGAAACTATAATGGGGTAGACACACTCTATCGTTCTTCAAATTCAAGCTAGCAAATTCTGGAAGCTAAAAACAAAAACACTAATTTGTGGTAAATAAAAATCTACCATTTAGCCAGGCAGCACAGGCCTTTAATCCCAGCACTTGGGAGGCAGGGGCAGGAAAATATCTGTGAGTTCCAGGCCAGCCTGGTCTACAGGGCAAGTTCCAGGACAGCCAAAAGTACAGAGAAACCCTGCCTCAAAAATATCAAAAAACAAGCAGAAATCTACATTTAGTCAAACTCTCCGCATTAGAAGAGCTGAGTGCAAACTCCGTGACTAGTCGGGAAACCCGCCCTTTGCTCTCAACGCGCACAGGAGAGGGCTGGGGTCAAGGGAGCACCCCTAAGGGGTGACATCTCACTGTTCAGAGCCGAGGACCCACACACAGAACAAAGGAGAATAGAGACAACAGCAGAGGTCACCCAAGCCCTCACCCCTCGCGTTACCTATCGTTGATCTTGATGTTCTGGTCCGTCTGAGGGTCGTACATAAACCTCATCAGCTGCAGGTGTAACACTGGTGGCAACGTTAGGAATTTCACACCTTTCTCTGCTTCCTGGAAATTGAGAAGAAATGGTGATTTTAGTTCAGAGTCTCACTTTGTAAACCTTGAACTTACAGTGACCTCGGACCTCTGCCTCCTAAGCTACCACACCAGGCTTTTACCCGTCTCCTGTTTTTTGAGACCGATTCAATAGGTTACTCTGGCTAGCTCGGAACGCGCTCAGCAGATCAGGTTGGCATGGAACTCAGAGATCCACATGCCTCTGCCTATCAAATACTGGGGTTAAAGGTATATTCCACCACATCCAGCTGTACTTGTTTCTTAAAGCTAGAAAAGAACTGTTTCTGGCCAGGGACATAGCTCAGAGTTGAGGACACTTGCCCCACAAGGCTGCCAGATCTGACTGTGATCCCTGGAACCCACGTCAAGATGGAAAAAAAAGAGTGTACAAAATAGCCCTCTGAACTCCAACACATCCCCACAGACATGCCTACACATGCACACCACGGATGTATACACACACTAATAGTTTCAGCACTAAGGGAACGTGCTTGGGTACTGTTGGTGGTAAATGTGAGGACACTTGGATGTTTGTTTAGAGAGTCTTAAGTTTAGGTCTGTAATGTGTGGGAAATACACCCTAACCTGGCTGACCAGCAAAGGAGCAAGAGTTATTTAAAAAGCCACTTGCTAGCCGGGCGGTGGTGGCGCACGCCTTTAATCCCAGCACTCGGGAGGCAGAGCCAGGCGGATCTCTGTGAGTTCGAGGCCAGCCTGGTCTCCAAAGCGAGTTCCAGGAAAGGCGCAAAGCTACACAGAGAAACCCTGTCTCGAAAAACAAAAACAAAAACAAAAACAAAAACAAAAAACAAAAAACAAAAAAAAAAAAAAAAAAAAAAAAAAAAAAGCCACTTGCTACCTGCAGTGTTAGTCATCAAACACAGAGGGCCTCAGAAAAATCATTAACAAGAAAACTGTGGTCAGAGTTATGTGAAAAGAGGTATGCTACAGAAGTACCGTGAGAACAAGCAAAGATCTGCAGGCAGGAAGGAGTCTAGCTAAATGGCCTTCTTCCCTGAATGCTGGGGCACAGGGTTAGTGCTCACAATGCTTACCCTACTTCTCAACAGCACCTCAAGCCAACCCCTGGTCTTCACTTCCAATCCTATTCCACTTAACAGCTGGAAACTAGGAAACCCCTATTTGGCAACATTCTTGGTAATGCAAAATGATGTTAAGATAGGGCTATCTCAAGAAAGACAAAGGCAGAGAGAGGCACCTCATCCACACCAACAAGGAACAATGAAAAAATATTCCATTTCCACTCCTTCCCATTCAAGTGAGCACTCTGCACTACATACTGCATAACCAGATCCTAAATCATCCAGGGTGGCAAAGTGTCAACCATAGTGCTTCTCAAGCACTCCTCACAGCATAGCTCACTCTCCTGTGCAGCAAAGCCTCTGACCCTCAGTGGTCTGACCCAGCAAAGCAGTCATGGTACCATGAGTTACAAACTGGCAAGCCTGGGAAGGACTGTGATATGCTCATGGAGCAAGTGAGAGCCCAGTTATAAGCCTAAAAACAAGACCCAAGATTACTGCAGCTGGCCAGCCTGATAAGTAACCACAGCCCAACTCTCACTGCACCATGGACAGGTCACTTGTTCCATGCTCAGAGTCCCTTGGGGCCACACCCTAGTGGTTGGATGCACTCCTTACCCTAAGAGCCTAAGGTTCAGAAAAGTTAAACAATGGAAGGAGGAGGCAAACAAGGCATCTACAAATGTAAGAGCTGGGTGTGGTGGCACAGGCCTTTGGCTGGTTCCAACAGATCTCCCAGGGAGGCAGAGGTGGCAGACCTGAGTTCGAGGCCAACCTGGTCTACAAAGTGAGTTCCAGGACAGCCAGGGCTATCTATACAGAAGAAGCCCAATCTAGAAAAAATGGGGTTGGGGCGCTAAAAATTGAGTTCAAATGACCAAAAAACTGTTTCTGAAAAGACCAGGGTATGCGATAAGGAGGAACTGTCGAGCACATTCCTACCACTCTGCTGCTTCTGCCTGTGAAACACTACACCTCTTCACCAGGCAAACCCTCCCACCCGAGCAGACCACTCAAGAGAGCCCTGAGGCTCCTCATCTCCAAAGCAGAAGAAAGAAGACAGCACAGCATTGCTCGTGCCCGAGGAAAGGGGCCGCCAACAGCACGGGAAAGAGGTTACCTGCAGGCCGTGTTCCCCGGCGTCATACTTGTTGTCACCGTCTAGTTGCTCTACTGCCACATAATCCACAAAGGATTCAAAGACTTTAAAAAGAAAGAAATAAAAGAGACAGATCAATAAAGCTCAAGTACAGGTCAGCCTGGGTGTAACTCATGTAGGTTAACGTGTTCAGGACCCAACAGAGCTCGTGGCTGCAGCTATGAACAGCATCACCTCCACTGAACGCAGAGACACAGGCCACTGCACCTTCACTGGGCGTGTTTCTCCAGGGCAGTGAAATGACAGCGTGAGGAGACTCAAGCCCTTCCCTGCACTTTTGCTGAGACACTTACTATAAAGCATAATAGACAGCGTAAGACAAGCAATGGCCTAGAGCCGGGATGTGAGCCTGAGGAGCTGGATGATGACAGAGAGCAAACCAGAAGGACAAGGAAACAGGAGGACCGGCATGGTCTGGGGGCCAGCCCTGGCGTTCTAGCTGATCACACAATTACACCAGTGACAAGGACAGAAGAGCAAAAACTGATACAATTATTTCACTGAATCAGTGTGTGCCATGAAACATCAGGAGGAAGATAAGGCCAGCCACACGCCGGAGAAGGAAAGGCTTCAGTCGGGGCGCGGTGACACGCGGGACAACAGTAAGGACAGCAGTTACACAAAGGCAACAGGTGGTGTGGGGCAGGTTCCTGAGAGAAGGGACTAGAGGAGCATCAGGGTTAACAATGAGTGAAATGCTGCCACGGAAAAGTGAAGCTGAAGGTAAAGCAATGGGAACTGCAACACCAAAGAAGACCCAGACCGCAAAAGGCTGGAGGGAACACAGGCTGGGAAAGCGCTTACATGTTTGGTAAATACCTGTGCAGACCATGGGAGACAAGAGGGAACTGTCATCATCAACTCCAGCTGAATGGGGGGGACAGGGGAACGACGGGGAGGGGAACACACACAACCCTCTACAAGAAACAAGGATCCCAACAGGAAGACAGTGGAACAATACAAACACACAGAATTACCAATCTAGAATCTACGGCCAGAAAAAAAATCATTCAAAAGATGGAAATTAAAAATCTCATCAAGCTGGGCCTTTAATCCCAGCACTTGTGAGGCAGAGGCAGAAGGATTTCTGTGAGTTCAAGGCCAGCCTGGTCTACACACCAAGTTTTAGGACAGCCAGGGCTACATAATGAGACCCTGTAGCAAAAACTGTATCAAATCTAGAAGAGGACTTTCTTGTTATCTCTTGGCAAAGCTAAGAAATGAACCCAGGGCTTGCACATACTGTGCCAATGCTCCATCACTGTGCTACACCCCAGCAAACCTATAAAGGATAAAGTCCATCTTGGCAGAACATGTTCAGGATAGGGGCGGGGGTGGGGGATAAAATACCAGATAGAACCATAGATGTAAGAATGGAAACACTAGAGAAGTTAAAAAGGGAGCAAAGATATTTACAACACTTTCCTTGTATCTTTAAAGGAACATCAAGTAAGTGTTCCTGGAGTAGGAGCTTGGTGACAAAGCACCGTTCTGGCACCTGCAAGGCTCTGGGTCCCGTCCTAACCACCACCCCACCCCACCCCCACACTAAACCTAGGTACAATGCTTAGGTGGGCATTTTAAACAGAGAATATCCAGCTGCCAATAAGGACCTGAAAAGGAAATGGCTCTGCCAATCTTGAGGGAAACACACGCTGAAAATAAACCTACTATAAACTCACAACCCAAGAACCAACTCCATACTTGTCCCACTGGAGCAGCACACCTACAACAGTACAGGCCAACTTTGTATACAGGCTTTAAAATGAACTACATAGAATTGCTTTTTTATATTGGCTTTAGCTCTGTGGAAAAGCATGTACACTGATCACTAAACTTATTATGTATCAGTCCACACAAAGAAATAAATGAGTTTGAGCCTTGTCACAAATGAAGGAGAAAAAACAATGGCCTGAACCTGTAGATAAGCAAAACATCTAAAAAAGAGTGGTCTCTAAAATGGAACACTAGGTGATAACCAAACCACCGCTCCTGAGACACATGTATGATGCACATGTGAATATGATGCTGAACAAAAGCTACCAGACTGCACTAAGCTACATGGTTCCATAAACACACACCAAGGCTGGCCCAAGTTGCTGAAAGCTTAGAGTGGTTTCTTTCAAGGAGTTGAGGGAGTCGAGCCAGGGAATGGGCAGGCTGAGAGGGCTCTAGGCAGCCTGACAGTGTTCTGAGAGTTGGATGGGGTAGAAGCAGGTGTCCACCCAGTGTGCTGCACACTTAAGTCACTCCCTGCATCTATCCTTCATTATAAAACAATCACTGAGCCAGAGCAACAATGATTAAAAGCTTATGAGTATGGAGACAAGACTTACTATTTTTCTTTCCTTTTATACTTAGCTGGATATCATAATAATCTTCTCTCCTATCAGAACGGTAGTCTACTTCTTTGCACTGAATGTAAGACTGTAAATAAACAGAAGGCAGCTTTAGCATTGTCGTCAAATCTACATTTATAACCTTTCAAAGCCTTTCTTTAAAACTAATGTTCACATACCACCATTTTGCCTCTGAATAATTTTGGAATGGTGCCTTCTACACATGTGCCTTTCATCTTATTTTCCACATTATCAAGCAACTGAAAGAGAAGGTTTGGGCATTAAAAAACAAAAAACAAAATACATCGTAATTTAACAATTTACTACTTGGAAGTACCAACAGTCAAAGAATTTCTAGACTAAAAAATTATTACCTTTGGCATGCAATTATCAAAAAAACATACAAATCTTTCTTGGCTGGATTTTGTTGCTTTTACAAAAAAAAAATATCTACATGCAATAATTGAGGTTAACCTTTTATACAGTTTTTGGAATGAATTAGTAATCTGTAGTGCCTTTAGAAGCATTTTTTATATTTATTTTACCTCTGTGGAAAAGCATGTAAATTGATCACTAAACTTAACTCGTATTGGTCCACACCAAGAGATTAATGAGGTTGAGCCTGTCAACAGGATTGACTGGTTTGTCCATGGATATTTAATGAACTGATTCAATCCAGCTAGTGCTGCAAAAAAGAAAACACACCTTGCCCAGCCAATCACCTTGAACAGCCATTCCACGTCTGCGTGTACACGAGTCTACGTCTTTCTCTTTCCTCAATCCAGGAATGAGAATGTACTAGTGACTAAAAAGCTTGGGGTCAGGAAGCAGCACAGAGGCGGCCCCCAGAGGGAGATGGGTGCAAGAAGACTGCTGACAGTGTGCTTGCCCCTTGTTTTGGGACCCCTGTGCACAAGCTCAGTTAACTAGTAAGAAACCCACTTCTTACAGCTACCTTTGTCTAACCTTCCCCAGCAAGTCACCTCCTACTGAGTAGCACAGTTCTTCCCACTGTTTGGACCTAGATGAGCCCTAAACCAGGCATGGTGGTACATGTCTGGAATCCCAGCACTCTTCACTGTGGCCTAATCATCAATCCTAAGCCAAGTGGTCTGATTAGCTGTGAGCCTTTTACTTATAAAGACCTCCAGCACTGCCTCAAACATTTGCTCTAAGAACCAAACAGTTACTGCTTGAAACTTACCACGCGACAAAGCTCTTGAACATCGTGTTGCATGAAGCTATCTAAAGTTTCCCACCTTGCAAAGAGAAAATGAGTATCTATATTTCAATTTCTATAAATCAAGGGAGTCAATTAAGAAGCAGTCTACATTATAAACTAAATTGAATCAACCACTATCCTCAAATTCGGTGCTTTTTTGTGTGTTAAGAATATCTTGGGGACTGTCATAATTCAAAGATTAAGCTGAATTTTACCAGCAGTCAGCAAAAAAAGTTAAACTTAACATTTCCTAACATCTTATCTAGAAAAGGTGGTATCTACAAGTTAAATATACATACATTTCAAAGCTACACACGCCCTTTGCTGAAAAGCAAAGTGGTGACATTTTTTTCAAGAAAAAGTCTAAAACAAGCCTATTTCTTTCGAGGGGACAGTGACAAACTCGGGACGACCGTAAGCCTGCCTGACTGGAGCCCACTTGACACCACGTCGCTCAAGCCTCCACTCTTGCCCTTCCATAGACAGCAGAATGGAGGTGGATTGCTGATACATACCCAAATGACTTTGTGAGCTTTTTTGTTCCTACAGGCTTATCGCTGTGCTGTAATTCATAGAACACTCTCTGTAATGCTAAAGGGACGCTTTTAGATGAGTCATCGCCCTCTGTTGGCATCATGTACACAGCCTAAAAGAATTGATTTAGAAGTGTTTAATTGTAGGTAAAAATATCATTTCTGTTATCATAAGGAGTAAGGCAATTTGCTAGGGGCTCTTAGTTATGCCCAAGTTTGAAAAACCATCAAATTGTCTGTTAAGACTATTTAGAAAACACAAAGAAGAATGCAAAAAAATTAAGTCACCAACCAGGCAAAAAAAAAAAAACCTCGTTTATTTTCTGCTCCCAGGGACAGTACAAATTTTACTTTGCCATGATTTATGAACAAAAAAGAGATGATGAAATGCAGATGGCACTCCAACTACCACTTCACACAATCCCATTCCAGTCACCTGGCCGCCGCAGCAGCGTGGGAATGAGATACAGAAAGGACCTAATTAGAAGTACTTTCTCCTCCTACTGCTCCATACCAGCTGCAGAAAACCAACCCTCCATCAGTAGATTCAAACTGTTCTTATTAATCTATCCCAGCTATTATGAAGCTGAGGCAGGAGGATCACAAAAGGCTACAGAGTGAGTTTAAAGCTAGTCTAAATAACTTAAAGTAAGACCCTATCCCTCCTTAATTTTGTTTTTTAAATAGTGGGTGTGGTGTCACATATCTTTAATCCCAGCACTTTCTACATAGACTAGGCAGGTGGAGCTCTGGCAAGCATGTCAGTTCCAGGAGAGCCAGCACTATATACAGAGGCCTGACTTCCAAATAAATGAATAAAAGAGGGTGGGAGGGGAGCCTGGGAATATAAGTTAGATGTAGAAATATTAGTCCGAGGATCAATTAATTGTTATCATTATGGTGTTTGTATTTTTAAAGTTGATCATCCAAGTCAGCTTCAACAGCAGATGTCCTATTACCAGAGACTAAGGTCAGCCCAGCAGGGCCTCCCCGTGGAGAAAGGGCTGCAGTCCAGGGACAGGGAAGGGAATGTCTGCTGGATACTTTACTGGCCGCCTTTGACATACCTTACAGAAGAGAAAGCAGAAAGCTGGGGAGAAGAATACTATTCATTTACCTTTCGTAGTTGATTTGTGAAAAACAAAGTCTGCAGCAAGCTGTTCATGTAACACGTAGCTCCCTGATTCTTTAAGCCGACATAGCCTGTATGCTTCTTTGAGTCCCACCTGAAAGATCAATCCAAGCTTGAAGGTCCACTGCATGGGACACTGGTTCTAGTTGGTTTGACCCTGGCATCGGTGTCACTGTCCCATGCCATCATCTGTTTTCTAGCATCCTAGCAAATGAACACATTTCACACAGCATTCCTCCAGGCACAACACTGTGGGAACTGAGGCCTGACTTCACATCACAAAGGTCTTCTCACTGACATAACTATTCAAACTCAATTCCAACATTCACCTGTCTGCTAGCAGTTCACAGCATAGCTGCCATTTATAAAGATGAGCACTCACAAGACACTGGGGTTCCCTTTTACATGTGTATCAAACTTGACTTCACAGCATTTTACTGCACACACACATTAGGAATTCACATATTTGATCAGGACATGTCAAGAGCTGAACACCCCAGCCCACCGCTGCTGCCAATTCTGCAGAAACACATATGCAGAAGGAAGACAGGAGTGTCTCTATTTTGAACTTTTAGAATGCACTTCTAAGCCCCAAGGGCTTTTCCTCTTTATTATGCTATTTGGGTGGCTACTTAGGAAAAACGGTGGTCTGAGCGGTGTCCCAGCTATCCTGGACCCATGTGGTAATGGAACCAGAGAAAATCTACCGGACAACAGGAACTACCACATTGTCCAGCCAATCTACCCTCCCTCTCCATACTAACAAGAAGAGACAGGAACCAACACTGTCAGTGAGGATGACAGCATCTATACAGTCCCAGGACCTGGCCAATGGCCCAGGTTAGAACCTCACACTTAAAAAGGGACCGGAGCTGTCAGCAGTACCCAGCATGTTCCCTGCTTCCCTGTGACAGTTTTCATACCTGTGCACGCTTCGAAATAAAAGCAAACAAATCCCCATTGCAGTGGCCATGCATGTGAGGGCCCCAGACTCTCTACTTGGTAAGACAGTGCACCTTCCTAAGATTGCAAAATCTAGATCTAGTCTGATGGTTAGTTACATTCAGAAAACTCATTGGTGAGCACAAAGGAACTGCCAATCAGCCCGTTAAATGAGAGGGTGTGAAGCAGGCAGCTGATTTGAGTGTCGGGGACAAACTAAAGAGGGTGGGCTTACTGGCTGAGTATCTCTCTTAAACATATGCTAATGCTTCTCAATACAGTACAGCAGTACCCAACTGAACAAAACTTACGCAACTCCATGGGGAGCATCCGCTTGTACAAAAACTTCAAAGGTGACTTTATCATCATCTATAAATCCTTTCTCAGGATCAGTCACTTCCTATAAAATAAAAATATCCAACTCACATAAGAATATATAACCATCTATTTTACTCCAAAGAGACAACTGCCCTTGTACTCTGCACTCAATAAATAGAGCACTACCTCAAAATTTAATGGAGCACTACTTTGAATTTTTGCTCTAGTGTGGAAGTGGTCCATTTTGTGTTAAGCATGGACACTGGGAGCTCTGCAGAGGTGTTTAGGGTTTAGTGCCACAGCCTGGGTGAGCTGACAAGGATTGGAAGCACTGACTAAAGAGCAACATGTCAAAGACCACCCACTGGCCACTACCTCTGCAGAAAGGGGCCCTACAGAGTAATGTGTCTTCCAAGGAAGGCCAACCCATCAGAAAGAACTCCAATGTGTAATTAAAAGTTTAGGACTGGAGAAACAGCTCAGTAGATAACAGACCTGCTACTCTATCATGAGAACCAGAGCTCAGTCGGGTGTGGTGGCACACGCCTTTTATCCCACCACTTGGGAGGCAGAGCCAGGTGGATCTCTGAGTTTGAGGCCAGCGTGGGCTACAGAGTGAGTTCCAGGATAGGCTCCAAAGCTACACAGGGAAACCCTGTCTCGAAAAACCATTTTAAAAAAAAGAAAAAAAAAAGTTCCAGGAAAGGCTCAAAGTTACACAGGGAAACCCTGTCTCGAAAAACAAAAAAACAAAACAAAAAAGAAAAAGAAAAAGAGTTCAGACCCTAGTACCCACACCTCACAAGTTCCCATTACTCTAACCTCAAAGAATCTGACAACCCCTCCTGGCTTCTGTGGGCACGCTCATACACACGCCCATAGGCTCACACAGAGACACAGTTTTGTTTTGTTTTGTTTTTTGGAGGCAGGGTTTCTCTGTGTAGCTTTGGAGCCTGTCCTGAAATTCTCTCTATAGACCAGTCTGGCCTTGAACTCACTGAGATCCATCTGCCTCTGCCTCCTGAGTACTAGGATTAAAGGTATTCACCACTACCACCAGGTCCTGGCTTCGGTATTTTTTTGTTTTGTTTTGATTTTTGCTTTTTGTTTTTTCAGACAGGGTTTCTCTGTGTAGTTTTGGTGCCTGTCCTGGATCTCGTTCTGTAGACCAGGCTGGCCTGGAACTCACAGAGATCTGCCCGCCTCTGCCCCCTGAGTGCTGGGATTAAAGACGTGCACCCCGGCCACCTGGCACAAACAGTTTTTTAAAGGTATTTTAAAAATTTAATACTTGGATGCTAGGCAGTGGTGTACACCTTTAATCCCAGCACTTGGGAGGCAGAGAGACAGGTGGATCTGAGTTGAAGCCAGCCTGGGTCTAAAAAGTGAGTTCCAGGACAGCCATAGCTACACAGAGAAAACAGCACCCCTCCCCAAATCACCTCCTGCTTGAGGAGCCAGTGAGGTGACACAGTAAGTAGAGGTGCTTGTCATCTAAGCCTGAAGCCGTGGACCTGAGCTCCGTCCACAAAACCCACAGAAATGTGCCACACCATGACACGTGTGCCCACATACAAGCACACATACGCACACACAAATTAAGTTCGCACACCATATACACACAGGACACTAGTAAGTAAACTTTTAAAGGTTGCAACCTGAACACCTAATGCCAGAAAGCCACACCGACTTCCAGATACCTGCTCAACCCACAAAGCAAGATTTTTGAGGCATAAAAGAACAAGACTAGCAATAACAGTTGGGATATTGAGACTAAATACTCTGTCACTTACACTCCAGGCCATAAAATTAGAGAATCCCCAGTCGTTCTCCTTGTGGAAGAACAAGTGACTGATACGACGGCTGAATGACTTGTCATCGTCCCTGTAATTTATTATCTTCAACACCGCTTGTGCATGACAGGACCACGACCTATTGGGGCAGGGGAGGGAAGAAACAAATCACCCAAGCCTTAGTTGACACGCTTAACTTCGGCTGCACATTTCTAAAACATCAAAACCAGCACATGAACATCTACCTTGGAGAGAGAAGAGGAATTTGAGGGCACAAGTGCAGTGGTTTAGCTCATGATTTATTATTTGGTGGCTCTAGCTGGACTAGAACTCACAAGATTCTGCACCATGACACCCCTAAAATGTTTGATTGTTAAGTAGAGCACACAAGTTCCTGAACTTGAAAGCATCAGTTTTAGGTTTTATATAACTGTGGCTAGACAAGGGTGTAACACAGCAGTAGTGGTTTCGTGGCATGTACAAAAGCCTGTGATGGGGACTACAAGCGTAAGAGTTGATGAGCAAAGTATGATAGCACACACACTCTCTAGAACTCAGGAAGCTGAGGCAAGAGGATTATTGCAAATTCAAGGCTAGCCCGAACAACAGAGCAAATGAAGGTAGACGCACCTCTGGGTTCTGTCCCACAATGCAGCACTACTCAGTAGAGCCTGTACCTGTGCCTCGGGGTTCCTGCACACCTGCCCTACGTATCAGGAGGGATCAGGTACAGAAGTATGTGTTGCCAATGGGGACGCTAGAGAGTAGCACCATGGTTTCCAGTTATAATACAGTCCAACCTGGGTACCATTTTATTGCCAGAGATAAGCTCAGAAGAAAAACTTTAACCTATACAAAGAACCTTACTATACATAAAATTAATTTCACACTTTTTTTTTGGGGGGGGGGTGTCTGTGTCCGTTGCTTGTACTAGGCAAACCCTTTGTTACTTGTGGCTTAGCTAGGCACTTCATAAACATTAAAAGAGAAGGAAACAAGCCATGTCCTTCCCGGGAGCATTTACAGAAAGGACAGCCACAGCTGGTATCATCTGGAGAACACTCTCCCCAGGTTTCCCCAAGAACCAGAATCAGTATACTGTGGTTAGGCTCCCTGGTGCAGACCAAGGGACAATGCACTCCATAATCCCCGACAACCCTCCCCTTAACTGTCCTCCTGGCGTACATGAGTTTAATACTGACAATGAGGGATATGGATTGAAGAGAGAGCTACAAGCTTCTGAGAACAAACCAAAGGGGTAATGATACTTCTTTCCTACCAATGGAGGACCTCCAAGATTTCCCTTTGTTTCTTAGTTACTGTAACAGGGCCTCACGTAATCCAGGCTGGCCTAGAACTGACCTCCCGCCTCCACTTCCCAGATATTGATATTAAGACAATTTTACGCTGGGTGGTGGTGGCGCTCGCCTTTAATCCCAGTACTAGGGAGGCAGAGCCAGGCGGATCTCTGTGAGTTCGAGGCCAGCCTGGACTACCAAGTGAGTCCCAGGAAAGGCGCAAAGCTACACAGAGAAACCTTGTCTCGAAAAACCAAAAAAAAAAAAAAAAAAAAAAAAAGACAATTTTACAATAAGCTTCCTTTTAAAAAGTTATGATCAAAACTGCCCCCCTAACTAGGCCAGAGCCATACTGTTTTCTAAATACCTAGCTAATTGCTGTGACTTCTACTTTCCAACTAGCCCACAGGCACAGGCCATCAGAGGACAGAAGGGCTGTCAGCCTCTGACAGCCATACTTAAGGCTTATGGTGAGAAGGGAATAAGTACTCAGTGGTCTGCAGAGTCCACATGGTCCCAGCCTCTCCAGGCTGCTGGGCTCTAGCACACTAAGCCTAGTTTTACATTGTACTTTTAGAATCAGGGCTGGCTTTAACTCAATAGTAGTGATTATGTAGCAAGGCCCTAGGTTCTATCCCCAGAGCGAAAGGAAAAGGGACTGCATAGAGTTACGGAGAAACTGAAATAAATTGAGTAAGACTGGTGGAATTTGGCTTCCAGAAATCTGTGCATTTGTAGTCGCATCATTTAAACTCTTACGTGGAGTCAGATTCAGCATTGCACTGGAGAAAGAATCCTACGCTTTTTTGGTGTGGTCTGTCTGGATAAAAGCGTGGCATCACCATAATCTTCCATGGCAGATTTCGCACAAAACACGGAGGGCTAAGGACCGACTCACTCAGTCTGCTGAAGCGCTCGACAGTGAACTGAAAGGTTGCCTCGGAGCGCCAACTGGTGTCTGCAAGAAAACATGCCATCAATCACAGAGCTAGGGCATTAACCAATGTGCATGAATACTGCAGTAAACTGCTCTACAATCTCTCTGAATCCAACTGCTGAAGCCTCTAGGGGAATGATAGTGGTGTTTCCAATTTATGAAAAGGCTAATAAGGACAGTTTCTGCATGGCTGGACTCCTATCAGAGGTGCTCACTCCCACACACCTGCCTTCCCTCGGAGAACCAAGAGTTTCGGGGGTTGAAGATCTACTTCAGTGTTCACCCCCAAATCTGGGCATCAAGTGAGGGGACAGATGTAGGAAAGAAGAAAAAGAAGGGCTCATATTTCTGTATATAAGCAGAACTGTATATAACAGGGAAGATAGGAGTCTTGAACTGAGCCCCGGGAGGAGGGAAAAAGGCAGCTGAAGAGACCAGCCACTGTGCTAGGAGCACAGCACATGTAGACAGCCAATGCTGTCCCTCAGCTTCAACTTTTGTGAACTAATAAGCTGGATCTCTTATGGTAGCAATTTGTTTATAAAAAAATAAAGTTCTTCCCAATATCCACAAAGGAATGAAGGATTCTGCCCTATAGTGCCTCTGGTCAGGGGTTCAGTGTGTCAATCAAAAATGCAGCATCTAAAATAATGGCATCATTTACCCCTCACTGGCCAGTAAGTTGATTCAGTCCCAGTAATGTCTTACTGTTTGCTTCTCAGGCTACAGCGAGGGAGCAGTCTTCCAGCCACTCGGCCAGTTGCCACTGGGCAAGCATCAGTAAAGCAAAACAAAAGCCATGGAAGGAAGACCAAGGGACTGCAGAAGTGTCTCAGAACATCACTTTCTCTATTTGCCTAACTGTGGATTGGGAACAGGCCCTGACTGGTGGGGACTGAAGGCCACCTCTGAGGGACCTGAAGTCACCCCCACCTTGTCCCCCCAGGATCAGGTATTGACATCCCTGACTACTGGGTCCCGGAGCATAAGCAGACTAGACTCATGAGGATCATGTTAATTAACAGGGACACCCTGCCCCCTTACATCACCAGATTGTTGAAGGCCATTTTAACAGAGCCCCACAACCCTTCCATCTGATCCAAACTGTACACAAAGTTAGTTTGTGGGAATCACCTACTTGTAGGTATACTAAAGTTCTAGAAGTTTGCAACTACCTGGGTCTGTTCTTAAGAAAACATGTCCATCAGTCCTCACAGAGGGTATTCTTTACCAAAGTCTGTCCAAGTTCACACTCTGCTTCCCCCACCCCTTTGCACTATGCATAACCCGGCTCCCTCAGTCAGGGCAGGAGCACTATAGCAAGAGAGCGGCTCCAGGAAGCTGCAACGAGGTGCTGACGACTGACCTAAGTCTACTGAGTGGGATATTCCTACACCTGCTTGAAGAGGGAAGAATTCTGTCCATGACAATGCCTAAAAGTACTCAGGAGACAAGGTTTGCCACATGCTTTAATGGACCTACAAAGTGCACCTGAGCAGCATTAATTTCCACTTTATGGTAAGGAAACTGAGGCATACTGATGTGAAGCATGTTACAAAGTGACAGTGAGTCTTCAATAATGCCCATCATCTGTGGAGACACCAAGGACAATGATGGTGTACTCTACAAGACATAAGAGCCAATACAGCTAGCCTATCTCGGCAATTTAGATTTATAGGATTACACTTTAGATCTACGAAAATTGAAGCATACTGTAATTTTGTTTTTGTTCTTCCATCCCGCACATTTGAGTAAAAAGAAACAGTGGTGAAATTTACACTGACATGTAATTCTTTTGACAAAGCAGCACCTGGCACTCTCCATGGCCCGCCTCACTCGTCTGCTTCGTTACACATCACACTGGATTTCTGCATTACACTGAAGGCACATTCTTAGAACAGGCTAAGGAAGTTGAAACTTCTTATGAATAACTTGAGAGCTGGAGTACAGTCCAACTGTAGAACCTACAGTTGACATGGGCAAGGCCCTCAGTATTCACACCAATAGGACATATGAGAATTTATAAATGCCAAATGAAAAGCCTACAAGAAAATCTGAAACCTATCTATGACACGAAAAGCCTGCTGATTACCCTGCTATAGGGAATTACATGAGACTGACCAACAAAGGTCTTTGCCCAAGAATGGATGAAGTAGTATGTGAACTCCATATACTTTAAAAAACAAAACTAAAACCTGTGAGGGTTTAAGCATTTCAAAGGCTTGTTGTTGTTTTTTAACACACAAGAGATAATCAGCATAAAGGACATGGGAATCCTATATGATCACATCACGGAAGACAGCTGGCCTGAAACCACTGTGTCTCTGCTCCCTGCAGCTACTTTTTCCTCACGATGAGCACACTAACTCCTATTCAGCCAGACTCGAGATCCCCCAGCATCAATCCTGCCCCAGAAAACTTCAGACGCTAGCAGTTGTGCTGCCTGCCTGCCCCAAAGCTCCACACCACCACTATCTTATCTGCCCAGAGCGAACGCCAATGGATCGGCCTGGACTTCAACTCTGTAGGGAGAGCAAATGAAGACCGGACCTTTCAGGCTTTCGAAGGGACTGACTTCTCCACGTGGTGGCTCTAGAGTGATGTTTTCTCAAACCTCACTCACATGGATTAGTCATTCTCATAAAATTGTCTAAGTCAGTTATTCGGATGAAACGAACTGTGTCCAGATACCTAAAACTTAACCTGGCTCCATAGAGATCTTCATAGCCACGTTTGCTCTAAAACGTCTCTTAGTCATCTAAGGAAAAACCATACTTGAGGGAACAAGAATAGATGTGATGAAAAAGTAGCTCCGAGACTTGCCCATCTCATTAGTCTGCTAACAGGACTTTAAAAATGTTCTCATCAACTAAACATGTTCTCCACTGATGTCTGCACTGCCACGCCACCTAAGTTCTTACTAACAAGGACCCTCAGCACAGGGAAGTCACTCATCATTTGTTTACAAATTGGTCTAAATCATGTTCTCTAAATCATGTGTCATAGTCTGATGTGCTTTTAAAAGATTTAAGTAAAGGGGTTCAAAGCCAGAGTCTGGGGAATCATTAAGAAACCCCCCTGTAGAAGCCAGCTTAGGCATGGACGGCTGAGGGCCTGCATAATGCAGAGCTCCTCAACCTTTCCAAGGTTCTGTCCTTTGCCACATGACCCATAAAACCTACATCAGTGTTTACAATCACATTACCTCCAGAAAAGGCCACCCTGCATTCTGCTCCAGAAGCAGAGCCCAACCCTGCTGTGCTTTCACCATGCTATCAACAGGCTCAGGCCCTGAGTCCTCTCTGAAGACAATGCCAACTCCAAAGCAAGAGGGCTGCTCTGCTTTTTCTATCTGCGACCCCAAACGCTTTGTGACATAACATGGGTATTTAGTACTAAGAATTCGGTACTATTTGCCCCAAAATAAGAGAATTCTGACTCATAACCTCTAACCATAATTCTCAAGCTAGGCCACCCGGCCCCCAGGAGACACTTGGTTGTCTATTTTAACTGCAGGTAGGAAGTAAGTAGTAGGGTTCAGAGGATAACAAACTGGCCTCTTCTACTACACAGAATGTCTCATAGCCACATCTGTGTCTCCCAGACACTCCTAATAAGAGAGGAGTTGCTTAAAACTAACTGCACTGGGAGAGCTGATGGGGTGGGCTTGCTACTGCTCTACATACAACTCAAAGTGACCCCAAATGCACACCTGGCACCTCTGCCTAGCCACCTTCCCAAATGCACTCTGCGAGCCACTCTTGGCATCTATGGTGTCCAAAGTGAATCCACCAAACGCCCAATAACCAATGAGACCACACCCACACCGTTGCCCTTCATCTACAGTGGAAAGCGCACTCCACGGGGAACAAAGCAGCGGGGTGTAGCCCACGCCTCTTTACCTTCCTCAGAAATTGCCTCAGCCAGCTGCCAGGGGTAAACCGCACTGTGAGAGAACTCTCAACTGCGGCTGCAGTTTCGCATGGAGGCTGAACTTTTGGCAGGAGGTCTGAACAGCAGTCCTTCTGGTGGTGCAGCCCGTGCCTGATGGTTTCTTTCAACTGCCCCGTTACTCCCCTGGGAAGGACACAACCCTCATGAGGATTGATGGACATGCTTGTACAGAACATGGTTTCATATTACACTGCAAGATTCCAGGGGCTGC
Source organism: Peromyscus eremicus (assembly GCF_949786415.1). Lineage (NCBI taxonomy): Eukaryota > Metazoa > Chordata > Mammalia > Rodentia > Cricetidae > Peromyscus > Peromyscus eremicus. The sequence continues at coordinate 6,507,227 of NC_081423.1, read as the reverse complement.
ATAAAGCAATTACTGGCTGCTCCCTTCTCAGGATTTTGACTTGCAAATGTTACATCTCTTAAGATGATATAAAGAATTCTCAAAAGAAAAGTGATTCCCTGACACAAAATGCCCATGCATATACATATGCATATGCTTTTTCACATGGAAGCTACAGAGAAAGTGAGTGGAGGAAGTCTAGGGCCCAACGCTTGGCTCTCACTTCACCTAACAGGAGTTGGGAGGTGTTCTCAATTGCAGTCAACTGATAAGACACTAAAGTGGGAATGCAGTGGAAAACCAAATCCCAATGCTGAAAGTATCTTGCTGCAAACAAATGGGAAAGGAAAATACAGTCTACGTGGCACCCTGGATGCTAACAGTGGCTGGAAACCGGTGGGTATGAGCAGATACCCACTCACTACAAACCTCTGGATTTGAACCCCCTTTCCTAGGCTGAGGAGAAGCAACTTACCTTGAAATTTTACACAATCTTGAAACCCAAAACAAAAACAAGATCCTCAATTGCCCTCAGATATAACCTCCTGAAAACTAACTACTCTAAAGACTAGAAAGTACTCAAGGAAAAAATACAGATGGATTATGTTTCTGACAGCGCTCCACAGCTGTGAGTAAGTGAGCAGTACTTACCGTCCTCCATGTCCTCCTCCGCATTGCTGTGCCCATCACTCAGGGCTACATTCCCATTGATGACAGGGTTCTGAGTAATTCTTGGTGGGTCATCTGTATCTCCAGCTTTAAGGAAAATAAGAAAGCTCATGAGTCGATCTTCATAGTTGGACTACATGCACAAGAATATTTACATTTTATTATTTGTAATCAAATTCTAATTGTAACGTAAATTTTCAAAGCTTAAAGGGAGATGAATTTTGGCCACATCACAAGATAATCTGTTCCATTTGTAATTAATGAAAGGACCATTCTGTATACAGAAAATGCTTATTTGCAGCATCTCTTATTTACTCTCAGTCTGCAATGGCTAATGGCTTAGATTTAAAAACCTTTACATAATTGATATGGAAAGTTATTTTGCAGTAAGCCTCCTACTAATTAAAACTTAATCCTCTAGGGTAGGACTGTGGGTCTTTAGGAGAGTTCTTTCCTTGCATGTACAAGGATTCCTGGATCCCATACTTAACACTGAAAAAACAATAAAACTTAACCCAGGAATGAAGAGATGGCTCAGAGGTTCAGAGCATTCACTGCTTTTGCAGAGGACCTGAGTTCAATTCCCAAAACTAACACAGCAACTTACAACTGCCTGTAACTCTGAGTTCCTGGGGATATAACTTTGAGGGTACCTGTACCCACATGCACACATATCACCCTGTCAAACACACACAAACACAAACACACACACACACACACACACACACACACACACACACACACACACACACACTAAAACACATCTTTGAATAAAAACCTTAACCCTACAGACTATTTTCTTGAGTTCACTAAATAACTGCAAACAAAACGGAGTAGGGAAACTCTGGGTTGCTTTGGGGTTTGTCATCATTTTACCTCCTAAATGTTGGGACTACAGCTGGCACCACCACTTCTGGCTAATCTCGGGGTTAAAGCAGCCCATGTACACCATTCCAAAACAGACTGCAGAAGCAGCTCAACTCCACAAATGCTGCCCCAGGTTGTCCAGGAGCTTTGATTTTTTTCCCTGCAACACCAAATGCAGGAAACGGGTCTTACTACATTCAGGAGACGTGATTTTCTGAATAGCTAGGTAGCCATGTGCTAGACCTTCATAATCCCGAGTCTTAATGTCATTGGGGGTAGGGGGTGGGGCAGTACACTGGTTCAGGACCACGGACAGAGCTAAAGTGGCTCCCCTATTTGGCTCTCTCAAACTGCAATCCTCCAGTTGGAGCATGAAAATTCTCCAACTCCTGCTTTAAATGATGCCTCCCCATTTCTGCATCTCAAAACTCTCAAAGTAACAAGAGATAGGCATTCTCACCTACATTTGGACAAATTTAAGATCAAATTTAAGATCATCTCCAATCTCCACAGGCATAAGCCTCTAATACACTTGTATTAGAAAGCTATTTCTAAAAACAAACACTTTAAAAAACTGGCCCTTTAATCTCTAAGGACCACAATCCCTTGGACAAGGGTTTGTCTGGGATGCGGGGGTGGGGGGGTGGAGGGTGGGGGGGGTGGGATGGGAGGGGATGGTAAAGGAGGTCTTCTGGCTAACCTGAAATTCACAATCACTCCTGCCTTGACCCAAGTGCCAGGTAACAAAGCAATGAGAAGGTTTTGAATGACAAAGGTTATGTGTGAAATACAGGGGAGGTGGTGAGTTTCTTTTTGCTGATTTTCAACTAGTTCAAACTTTCTTTTTCTTTTTTTATTTTTTTTATTTTATTTTATTTTATTTTTAGTTCAAACTTTCTAAATAATGAATCTAAGAGCTAAAAGGCAAAAAGAACTGGTAATTCAGCATTTTTTTTCACTTACATCTATTCCCCTCAAATAACATCAAATCATCCTTCAAAGTTTTATGAGGTAAACCATGACCAAGGCCTATAAGCTTTGACACATTATGTTGTTGCCTGGCATTTTAAAAGGGTCACAACATAACTTCTCCACATATACAGTTTATTAAAAAAACAAACAAACAGAAACAATTTGCTTTCCATGCAAACCTCTCTCTGTAACTAAGCAGGAGGGCTGTGGCCAGTGCAAGAGCTCAGCACTGGTTAAAGTGCTTGCCACAGAAGCCTCACAGTCCGAGGTCCATCTCTGAAATGCAGCGAAGGTAGAACCAACTCTCAAACTTGTCCTCTGACCCTCCAGACACACACAGTAGCACAGGCACATCTGCTCAAGGTCTCCATCCCCACCTGCCCCCTCACCAAAATGTAAACTGGGCATGATGGCATATGCTTTTAATCTCAGCAAGTAGATCTCTAAGATCAGCCAGGGCTAAATGTAGTGAGATCCTGCCTCAAAAATAAACATATATATAAATGCTGGGAGAGTTGTGTGCACTTCCTTCACAAATTCTCAAGCATGTGAGGACCCTGCTCATCTGGAGCCTCACAGGAGGTTAAGTGACCGTGGCCAGTCTGTTGCACACACAAGTCTGGAGCTATCAGATCCCAAAGGAATTCTCAATTACACCTGGCAATGTCTGGTGCTATCACAAATGCCTTTGAAACCACTCTTAAAACTTCCTTCCAAATACAACCATTCCCTTGGTATTTTATAACTCATTAGTAACGGTGAAGACAAAGGCTCTGTTTTTATTAGTAAGATACAAGTAAATTTAGACTGCAGCGGAAAAGAGGGGTTTTGTTGGGATTAAGGCTGATGTTGGTTTAGGTAAGCCATACTAGAAAGTGCTTTTCCAGCAAAAGTTATGTTGATTAGAAGAGAGCTGTGGCTCCACACTCACACACGCCACCCCAGCTTCCCAGCAGGAGATAGAGTTCACTGCAGTGCCATGACTGAAGAGAAGCATTTGTTCCATATCTATAGTCGGCACATCTAGGGAAAACAAGTGGAACCCTACAGTTGAAGTATTCATTCTCCAGAGTAACACCCAAATTAATCCACCACACAGGTAGAGTTGAGAAGCTGGTGGCTATAAAATGTCACAAAGTCATTTGGTCTGACAAGTGCTAGTAACTCAGCCATGAGAAGCTCCTAAACAACTACCTAGGCAGCTCAAGTCTATCCCCAAAGGACAGAATACCAAGTTTGTAAAGTTCTTCCAAAGAAACAAGCTCATCTGCAAAGCATTTAAAACTTAAGATGCAGTGGATTCCTGGGCCAGAATAAAGGACTGCACCAGAAGATGCCCCTTTATTATTGAGGGCACACTGGAAGAACTAGTTTACGGCCACATAAAGTGATTTCACTCCTGGGCTTTCTGTCCTACTGAGTGGGATAGAGGGATATGAGTAGTCATTCATATGTGTGCATAATGTAAAGGCCAGAAGTGGACACTGGTTCTCTTCTCACTGTCCACTTTGTATTGTGTAAGATGGGGACATTGACTCTCCCCTATTCTACTAGACTAGCTGGCCAATGAGCCTGTAGGGCCTACTTGCCTTACCCCTGCCCCAACTCACAGCCTAAAGCACTAGGGTTACATGTATGTGCTCCCAACTCAGGTTCCCATGCTTGCTCAGCAAACAATTTACCTGCTGAGCTCTCTCCCCAGCCCCTAGTTCGAATTTTGTAAGTAATTTAATTTGGCCAAACATGGACCCCAATATTAACTTTATGACACATAACCATCTCAAATAGCGAGGAATCATCTAGCCAACAATGACAATATGCAATGGCTAAAATGACTAGGTTAAAAGTATCTGGGGCTGGGAGTGTTGCTCAGTGATTGAGCACTAGCCTAGTATGAGCAAGGGACTAGTTCAATTCTAAGCACTCCCTCCCACCAACCTCCAAAAAACCCAACCGGCATCTGTAGAAAATAAAGCAATCACCATTTTAATGTATGTATCACTCAGAAAAGGGTACCACTTTTCATTATTGTTATCGAGTATCAGAGGTATAATTTTGTGTTTATTAAAAGGCAAAAAAAAAAAACCTCTTTTTCGAACCATCACAACTACTTGGCTAGTTATAAAGTCTAAACTTCCTCCTCCTTACTGAGGAGGCCTGTGCTTCCTCCCATGGACCTCCATTTGTGATGTCATAAGAACTACCATCTCATTGAAGAACACTTGCCAACTGCTATGGAAATAGATAGCACTAAATCAGCCCCTCAGTCTCAACCTTGGATAAGAGGTTAAGAGCCCAGAGGGAAGAACCTCGTGGTAGCCTAAAAGGGCCAGGGCAGGAGAAGCCATACTCAATATTCCAAATAACTATTACAACCTGCTGTGTATTACTACCACCACGTGGTGGCGTTGGCTGCAAATGTCGGCTCTCTCTTTGGAGCTCTAAGCATCTCTGACCCCACTCCAGATCAACTTGTGCTAATGACCTACTAACAACCACCCACTAGTACAAAGCAGAACACAGAATACAGGGGCCAATTCTTGGATCCTAGGCGTGTCATACACCACCTTAGAGCTGGGCATCTTCATCCCTATCTCAAATCAGCTCCATCTTCAATTCTAAGAGAATTATCTACATGGTTCCTCTCTCCCCATACTAAACTCAATATTACTTAATACAGAAACTCTATGTAACCAAAGAATGTTAGAGCCCTCACGTAGAACATTCATGAGGCCCTATGTTCAATCTCCAGTATCACAGAAAGGGGAAAGAAGGAAGGTGGAAGGGAGAGATTCTGAAGGATGAGGGGACAGAAATAAAGAGGGAGGGAAGAAAGGAGGGAGGGAGAAAGGGGGATACTGATCTATTGTTCTGCATATATATCTTAGTCTGATACTACTTAAATCAACAACCCCAAATCATTTGAGGGGTAACCGTGCTATGCGGTTACTGGTCTGGAAGTCTTGAATCACCTTCTTGCCCAAGCCTGTAGTTCCCAGCCATGTCTCATGGCTCTGTAGCCCAGCGAGTCTGGGGGGCTGGAGAGGGAAGGTTCTGTCATCCACAGCGGAGTGAATGCATAGAATCTCCAGGAGCTGTACACCTCAACATTCTTTTTCTTTTAAAGCATCCTGCAAAATTCTTGTTTTTAGGACAAGAAATATATTCTAACAATCTCATCAATTCAGATAAGGTAAAGTGACCCATGACCAGAAAGAGGACATTTATAGGACACTGGTGAAGCCACAAAAGCAGCCTTGAGTTTGGTAAGCAGTAATGTATTAAGGTCAATTCCACATCTGTGAATTGATCTCCATCAATTTTAACCTAGGGGAGGACCAAGGAGAGGATAAAAGAAAGGGAATAGCAACTCTAACTTCTCTATAAATCTAAATGATTCCAAAATTTTAAAATTATTTTAAGTCCTCAGGTCCAAGAAAGAAAAGGATTCATAGAAAATTTTACCACCATGCATCATATAGGGTATGCCTTTAGCTCTCAAACAACTAAAGAGAAAAAATATTAAGGGTTAAAAGGGTTTTTGGTTTTTTTGAGACAGGGTTTCTCTGTGATGCTTTGGTGCCTGTCCTGGATCTCGCTTTGTAGACCAGGCTGGCCTCGAACTCACAGAAATCCTCCTGGCTCTGCCTCCCGAGTGCTGGGTTTAAAGGCGTGCACCACCACCGCCTAGCAAGGGCTTTTATATATAAATTTTATTAATTATTTGTGTGGGGGTAAATGTACAAGTCATGTCAAATACATGTACAGTTCAGAGAACAACCTGAATGAATGGTTCTCTCCTTTACACTGTGCGGAGCTCTAGGATCAAATGCAGCTCAGGCTTGGTAGCAATGCCTTCACCCACTGACACAGCGTCACGATCCCCTGAAACATGAAGTTTCTCCACACCAAGCAACAAGTACACTAGAAGGGAGCAGGTGCTGGGTGGGAATATGGAGAGCAGGGGAGCTTTGACAGTGTGTGAAGTACCAAGTGAATGTGTGTTGTTGATGTGAGGTGGCCATATCAAGGACCACAACCTTAGGCTCATGGGGGGAAAAAAATGGCAAAATCCCCCCCTTCCCAAGTAGTGAGGCTCAGATGGATGGCAAAGCTTTCCTCTGGTCCATGTTTGGATGTTGATAGTGAATGCAAAAAAAAAAAAAAAAAAAAAAAGGTCCAAAATACCCACCCCAATTACAGCCCAAAGACTGCTCCCTTACCAAGATTAGCTAAACCAGGCTCCTTGATGCCGTCAGCCGTATGTATGTATGTATCCTGCCTCTCTGTATATAATTTCTCTAGAGAGCCCAGTCTACCTGATCTCAGCTTTTCTGGGCCTGTATATTTATTACCTTTTCCCCTTTCCTTACCACTCCATTCAGGTATGTCCCTAGCTGTGCCGGGCATGGTGGTGGGAGAGCTTATTATCTGGACTGGAGCAGAGGCAGTAAAGAAACTCAAGCATTTTACTAATCAAGATCATAGTGAACACAATGAATGGCACTAGGGAGCAGGAAAAGTTTAAAAACAAACAAAATTCCAACTGAGAGACTGGGGATGTGACTTAGCAAGCAAGCACTAGCTTTAGTGTGGGCAAGGTTGAACTAGCATGTCCCAGGCATGTAAGTTCTGAATAACAATCACCAACCTCCAGAGTAATAAGCCCTTGTTTACTGACAGAACTACAGGCTGATTAAAGTCATACTCGGACTGGTGAGAGGCCATGTCACAAGGCACTGGGCCTGAGTACCAAAGTCAAGATCAATCTGAGAAGGCTAATAAAGTGCTTTAAACATGTATATATGCATTTTAAAATTGTCTACTGGACTGGGGCTCAGTTGGTAGAATGCTTGCCAAGTATGCATGGAGGCCTGGGTTCCATATTAAGAATCACATAGCAGAGTGATGGATGGTGGAAGATGAGGGACCTGAGGCCAGCCTGGATGATGAGATTTCCATCTCAAAAACCAAACAATGCAGAGAGACTATGTACTCTTTTCCTAACTACAAACAACAAAACTAGGCCCTAGTCCATCTGGCCAGAAACAATTCACCAACCCTAAACACAATTCTCAGCATTTACTTCTACTCTATATGATTTTAGCACACATGTAGATGTGTATCCACTACCAGAGAAATCAGAAAAGATCAATTCCAGCAGAAGAATACTTTTAAAAGAATATTTGTATATGTGTACTTCCTTCCCCCAATCAGAAGACAGAAGAGGGCATCAGACCCCTGAGGCTAGAATTACAGGCAGGTGGTTGTGAAGTGGGCAGACACAGTGGGAACTGGGAGACAAATTCGGGTCCTCTGAGGAGCAGCAAACATTCTTAACTGCTCAGCAACTTCTCCATCCTGTCTGTGCTCCTCTTATAACACAACCTGGAGCCACAACCCCTGGCAAACATTAATCTCTTTCACTTTAGGCTGGGAGTGGTGGTGCACAGTTTTAATCCTAGCACTCAGGAGGCAGAGACAGGAGGATCTCTGAGAGTTCAAGGCCAGGCTGGTCTACATACTGAGTTCCAGGACAGCCAGGGCTACATAGTGAGACCCTGTCTCAGGGGGCAGGAATGGAATGAGAGTCCTCTTTGTCATTTCAACAGTGTTGCATAAATGCTAAAGTATGTAACAACGTTTCTTTTTACTGCCAGACAGGATGAAAAGGGGGCACTGTGCAACCATTTGTCGGATTTGTGGGAGTTTTACAAATAAAGCTCCTGAGAGCATTTCAGATCTACTGTTTTTATTTTGGGATTTTGAAAAATGAGTTCTTAAAAGCCAATAAATATTAAGTTAGCAAGGCAACCAATGCTGTTTGAACAAAGGGATGTTTAATCCTACGGTCAAGGAACTGCTGGACCGGGTGCCCTCCAACAGCAGCTGTCAGCCAAGCTTTCTCAATGTTTGGTGAGCACTTTTTCTTCAGGAAGAAGAAACATTCTCACACCACACAGGGGAGTCCCAGGCATCCATCCGGCATAGATGCACACAGGTGAGGAAGAGGAGGGTACCCGGCTTTTCTGAGCTGTATATTTGTGGTGTTTGTTTTGGTTTTTGGCCACTTGGAATGATCAACACACAGCCTGGTCCTGGGCTTTAGTCCTACAGCACTCTGTCTCACCACCAAGGAGTCTCTCTGGCTTCCAGAATCCGCAGCCTTTCTCCAGTGGCACAACTGACCACACTGATATCCAGGACCAGAGCTATAGCCAATGGCTGGGAATCCTGACCACAGGACCAACTCTCCAGCACAAACACGACAAATGGCAATGAAGAGCTCTGGGTTTCAAGTTATAGGAGCTGGACTTAGCATATACCACAGCCAGAGAAGATTGGGGGAGATCACAGAGCAGCAGTGAGGTGGACAAACCCTAGTGACAATGACCCACACCTGGTGGATGGAGTAAGCCACAAAAGAACAGGAAGAGGGTGACTGATGCGAAAGGCAGGAGGGAAACAGGACCACACCCATGGAGGACCTTGAAGACCAAGAATAACTCAATCACACTAAGTCCCCCGTGGACAGAGAGGAAGACACTCACGCTATGAAAAGGCACTGTGGACCTGACAGAAGAACCAAGAATGAAGCAGTCAGTATTCAGTGCTTGGACCTCTCTCCGTCTTGGCCATCATAGGCAAGAGGGATCCCTTCCAAGCTACTAGTCCTGCAAAAATCTTGATGAAAACTGACTAGCTTGTCTCTCCTCTGTCAAGGTGGACCTCTATTTGATGTGGATTCCAGTCGGCATTCCTTTGATCATCTCATTAGCAGTAAGATTTGTCTACTGATCTCATGAAGCTAAAGTGGTCCAACTTGGGCTTTTGCACTGGGTATTTAGTTCCAGGCATCTGTCCGATAAAGCAGGAAGCCTGCGTCAGGGGCTAGTGCCCACACAAGCTTAAAAGCAGTGGAGCCTGAAAGCTAGAAATAGGTCCCATTTTACACAACAGCTCTATGGTCTAAAAGAACCCTGATTTACATCAGTTACATGAAAATGAAGCCCCAACGAAAGACACATGTAATTTGTATTCCTTAAATAAAATTGGAGCTTTTAGTTTGGCTTTATCATGTAAAAATCTGTGCCCTGGAGATGCTTATTGTAATCTGTCTTCCGAGCTCTGGTCTAAACACTGCAGTGGGAACTGAGGAGTATGAAATACTGAGGAGCTGGTGACTGCACTGCACTGCTTCCTCCTAAGTACTCACTTCACAAAACACCAAAATCTGCTCAATTGTGGTGAGTAACCAACTGCCATGGGAAAAAGTCACAGCATGTATGGCAAACAAGAACGCAAGCGCCAGACATTACCCGTGGCAAGGAGTGGCCAAAGGAATAGTATTCAGAGTAGCATAAAAGCTGACCTTGCATAGACAGGACCAGGGAGGTCCACATCATCTCTAAGGACCAGGAGCTTCCCTGCTTTGGATGTTTTCAGTGAGTTATAGTGCAAACTTACATGGGTGTGTACACACACACACACACACACACACACACACACACACACACACACGCACACTACATCAACACCAAAAATCTATTAGCTGAAATTAGCTGAAAGGAATCCTCCTTGGGTAGCCTTTGCAAGGTGTATGAGGGAAAGGGGTGGAGCAGACACCCAGAGCTCTCTGTAGCCTAGGTCTCTTTACCCCTTAGAACCAGCACCCTTCTTCCTTTAGTAACTAGCTTTCCTTCAAAGTCACTCAAAAAGGATATATACAAAACTTTCCCCCAAAAGGACCTATAATGTGGATACTCATGAGGCTGAGGCAGGAAGATAAATGACCATAGTCAACTACAGAGAGGACCTTGTCTCCCAAAAAAAGCTTTCAGTCTGCTATGGTAGTGCACTCCTTTAACCCTGGCACTCCAGAGGCAGAGGCAAGTGGATCTCTTGAGTTTGAGGCCAGCCTGGTCTACAAATCACCAGGGCTGTTACACAGATAAACCCCACCTCAAAAAATAAAAGCAAATAAATAAAAATTAAAAATACATGTTTTAAGTTCTTTTATTTGGCTAAGACTCTAACAGGAAATCTGTTTTAACCCTTTCATCACAGGCTGTCTGTCCCATCTTTAGTCACACAAACAGACCACCCACCATGCCAGGTTACTCTCCTTAGAGACCCACCCAGTACCCTGTCTTTCATTTAAGGGCTGAAAAACTAGTGCCCAGAGGTACTCTGAAAACCTGACAGCAAAGGAGGCCTGATTTTAATGTAAGTCAAAGGAGGCCACCCTGGGTAGCAACTGAACTTACAAAGCAATGTTGAACCCAACACTGGCTGTCCATATGGCACATGAATACTGGACATCCTTTTTTTGTTTTTATAATTTATTTATTTATTTATTTATTTTATATGCATTAGTGTTTTACCTGCATGTATGTCTGTGTGAGGATACCAGATCCCCTGAACTGTTAAAGACAGTTGTGAGCTGCCATGTGGGTGCTGGGAACTGAACCTCGGTCCTTTGAAAGAGCAGCCAATGTTCTTACCCACTGAGCCATCTCTCCAGGCCCAATATTCTTGAGGTCAAATCACTGAGGGAAACTTAAGTGCTCATAAATAGAAAGACTCAACATGGCAAACATGGTCTCCCAAATTACACATTGAAGTGGTGACTGACAAGAGAGACTACACATGTTGTGAACAGTGAATGGTACTGCACTCCTGTAATCTCAGCACTTGAGAGAGAGGCAGCAGGATCAGGAGTTTAAGGTCCTCCTTGAGCACATAGGGAAGCTTTAGGCCAACCTATTTTATGGGGCAGGGCGCTGAAGAAATGGCTCAGCAGATGAGTACTTGTTCTGCAATCAAGATGACCAGAGTCTGGATCCCAGAACCCAGGTAACAAACACGCTAGGCACACTTTCTTTCTTTCTTTTTCTTTTTTCTTTCTGTTTTTGGTTTTCGAGACAGGGTTTCTCTGTGTAGCTTTGTGCCTTTCCTGAATCTCGCTTTGTAGACCAGGCTGGCCTTGAACTCAAAGATCCGCCTGCCTCTGCCTCCCGAGTGCTGGGATTAAAGGCGTGGGCCACCACCACCCGGCTAGGCACACTTTCTAATCCTAGTAGTCATGTCGGGGAAGAGACAGAAAGTTCACTGGGGCTTGGTGTCTTCGAGCCTCCATGAGAAAATGCAAGAGCAGGTTCAGAGAGATGATGACAATGACAGAAAGTGGTAGAGGAGGACCCCCGGTCCTCCCTGGCCTGGCACTCACACACAGGTGCAACTCCCACACATGCATATGTCCATAGAACACCACATAAACACACAAGTTAATTCAAGAGTATACTTCCAAAAAAAAAAAAAAATCACACTTTGCAACACAAACCCTGTCAAACTGGTGACTATTTCTACAGCTACAGAAGCTGATTCTAATAGTTATACACAGAAACAGAAGAAACAGATAAGCAAAACTACTCGGAAAAACGAACTCGAGTAAGAATCCCTTCACTCAATGCCAGAGTTGATGAGCAGCTGCAATAAGCAAGATGCACTGGTGACAAAGGGGATCCTTTGTCATGGAGAACACCAAGAACAGCAGGGAATCCAGATGCAGTCATTCACAGGACCACTGGATTCTAACAAAAGCTCAACAACGAAGTACAGTGGTGCATACCTGTGATCCAAACAAGTCAGAGACTGCAGCAGGGGATCTGAGCTCTAGACCAGACTGGACAGTTACAGGTGAGACTGTCTCCAATGAACTACAAGAGATGATGGATGGATGGATGGGTAGACGGACGGACGGACGGACGGACGAAATTGTGAGTGGATGGGTAAGTAGGTGGATGGGTGAGTGAGTGAGTGGGTGGGTAGGGAGGGGGGAAGAGGGAGAGAAGGGAGAGAAGGGAGGGAGGGAGGGAAAGAGAGCAAGCAAACAGAACTCAAGGAAAGAGGACAGTCTCATTAATGAATGATACAGAACAAGCAGTATGTAGGGAGAGAAAAAACAAAACCAGTTTGCTGGGAAGACAACTCACTGGGTAAAGCTCTTGTACACAAAGTTCATATCCTCAGTTCATATCCCCAAAACCCACAAAATGTCAGACTCAGGAGCCCACTTGTAATCAGGGTACTCCAGAGATGAGAAGATACAAATAATCCCCAAAGCTCCCAGGCCAGCTAGCCTAAAGTAAGCAAGGTGGCTGAAACAAGACCACCTCTGGGTGTGGTGCTGCACACCTTTAATCCCAGCACTAGGGAGGCAAAGGCAGATCTAGTCTACATAGTAAGTTCCAGAAGAGCCAAGGCCACAGGGAACCCTGTCTAAAAAAACGGGATGGGGGTGGGGAACAGGACACCAGCTCCCTAAAGTTGTCATCTGAACTCCATATATGTGCTGTGAATACATTTTTCTTTGGCCCAAACAATGGTAATTTTCTACCATTTACTCATTAAGTGTGCTTGGGGTGGAGGCCCAGGTGGTAAAGCATAGGAGCAGAGGTCAGAGAAAAACCTGAAGGAATTACTCTCTCCTACCATATGGTCCTGAGGACCAAACTCAAGAAGACCTTGCTTGGTAGCTGAGTCATCAAGCCAGCCCTTAACTTTTAAAATTTTTGAGGCAATACTATGTAACCTTGGCTAGGCTAGACAAGAATTAGTTGAATGCAGAGTTGTCATGTAGGTGCTAGGAACCAAACCCAGGTCTTCCGGAAGAGAATCAAGTATTCTTAACCACTGAGCCATATCTGCAGTCCTAGCAATAAATTTTTTAAAGTATAACTAGGAATCCCTCCAATGGAGCCCACTCTCAGGAGTTCTTTTCTCACTTTCCCATAATAAACACATTTCCTCTGCTCACCCACAAAAAAAGAAGCCCAAAGTGTAGGCTATATCTTTACTCACAGCACAGGAGACAGAAATACTCAGATCTCTGCAAGTTCCAAATCAGCCTGGTCTATATAATGATTTCCAGGTTAGCCAAGGGCTATTCAAGTGGGACTCTGTCTCCAAAGAAAGAAAATGATGATGGAGTCATGAGAATCTGCACGGCTAAATCATAGTGAGAATCCACAGCTCTTAAACTATTTTCAACTCAAAGAACTAAGCACCAACACAATGTGGACAATGCTAAGAGAAGCTAACAAGAAGTCACAAACTCCAAGGCCTTGAGAGGTTCAGCACAGGCAGGTTGGAATCCAAAGACTGGTGGATGCTGAGGACTATGGTGCATTGAGTAACTACTGAGTGTACTGTTTTCTGGAGATGAACATATCCTAAAACTATGCTGTTTTCCGGGCCAGGGGTAGTGGTGCACATCTTTAATCTCAGCACTCAGGAGGCGGAGGCAGAGGCAGGCGGATCTCTGAGATGGAGGTCTACATGGTCTACAGAGTGAGTTCCAGGACAGCCACCGCTACACAGAGGAACTCTGTCTAAAAAAAAAGGGGGGGGGGGAGGGTTGCTATGTAGATATGAATATCTGAGTTCTAAACCTCAGCACTCACACAAGTATCTAGGCATTGTGGCATGTGCCTACCTACAATCCTACAACTGAAAACACAGAGACAGTATAATCCCTGGGGTCCTGCCCAGCCAGTCTGCAGACAGGGGCTCAAATTTAGTAAGATTCTATCCCCAAAATAGGGAGTGATAGAAGACACCTGATGTCTTGACTCTAAACACATGCACATCCACAAGCATGCACACAGAGAGCTGGTTGTTCTGAAATGCTGACCACCCAGAGTCCATAACACATGTCCTTAAACAAACAAACAAAAAAAAAAACCTCTCCATATACAACTACATAGATCCCAGAATGGTTTCCTTTAGGGATGATTTATTCCAAATCAAAATCATATTCAAATATGTTTCTGATTACCAAAGAGTAATCAGGCCACAAAGATGGCTCGCTGGGTAAAGCATCCACAATAGAGAGAACTGACCTATGAAATTTGTCCTCTGACCTCTGCACACATCACACAGACAATAAATGATAAAAAGTGACCTATCACAGTTTTGCACTGTGCTTGGTATCTTTTGTTATCATCAATGATCAAATTCCACCTGCTGCACCACATGGATGGCCCTGGCCAATTTTGGCAATAAACTAAATATTCAAAGTATGGGGTAAGCAAAATCAATTAGTAGAAGAACTGCAGTTTACCATTTGGGGACTAATGAGATTTAAAAAAAAAAAAAAACCTAGGAGAAAGCCAAAGGGGTGTTTAAATGTAAGACTATACTGGCTACATATATGGCCAATGGTATCTTGTGCCCAGCATGAACAGCAAATGGCCTGAATTCCAACCCTACACCGTCTCCTGTGCTAGATGAGGGAATGTTTCTTTTTTTTTGGGGGGGGGGGTGTGTTCAAGACAGGGTTTTTTTGTTTTGTTTTGTTTTTTCCGAGACAGGGTTTCTCTGTGTAGCTTTGCGCCTTTCCTGGATCTCGCTCTGTAGCCCAGGCTGGCCTGGAACTCAGAGATCCACCTGCCTCTGCCTCCCGAGTGTTGGGATTAAAGGCGTGTGCCACCGCCGCCCGGCTTCATTCCTAGTTTTTGTTGTCTGTTGGTGCATGCATGTCTCCATGCAGATGTGAACACACAGATATGCACACACACATGTAGAGGCCAGAGGTCAATGCTGTCTTTTATCAATATCCATTTTATTTGTATTTTTATTTTGTATGTGCACATGATATTGTGGGAAGACATGGAATTAAGAGGGCAACTTTGTGGAATTTGTTCTCTCCATCTACTTTAACATGGCTCATGATCAAATTCAAGTCAACAAAACTGGGAAGCAAATGCCTTTTATCCCCTGAGCTATTCTCACTGTCCTGACTTTATTTTTTTGAAATAGGGTTTGAGTCTCTTGATGAACCAGAACTTGCCAATTGGCAAAACTAGGTGGCCTGGAAGTGCCTACGTCTACTTCCCCTGTACTGGCATTAAAAGTGTGCACAGCTGCAGCCAGCTTCTTTACATGGGTACTGGGGACGTGAACACACATCCTCATGCTTTGGGGACAAAAAGTGACTCGGTCATCTCCCCAAGCCCTCAGCCCCCATTTCTGTGTGATACTTCACATGGGGAAGGGTACCTAATTTTCAGAGCTGTATGAGTAACTTCACATTCTTTGACCTGGTATACTGATTGTCCACCACATTGTGCTCAATGAACCCCAGTACAGTTTCCTGAGAGTCTCGAGGCATTGTGTCTACTCAGCATTCATGTATTGCTTCTGACCCATCTCAGAACTTGCCAATTTCTTTTCTGCTGGAAACAACCGCCCAAACTTCTAGTTCAGAAGTATGAAGTGGATCTCCCTGGCTACAGTCAAGGTGTGGCTGCCTTTTCCAGCTTCCGAAGCCATCCACACACGGACATCTCTAAAGCTAGCAGGGCTGGTCACGTTCTTCTATCACATCAACTCAGTTCCACCTCTCCCCTTTTGCATGCCAAGGACCCTGACAATTACACTAAGCCCACTGGACAAGGTAGTATGGTGGCCCCACTGAGGACCCTGAATGTAATCACATCTGCAGAAGGGGTTTTGCCGCACTGACAAGCTCACTGGCCCCGTGGATTAAAACAGGATCATCTTTGGGGCTAGAGAGATGGGGCAGCAGTTAAGAGCACTGGGACTTCTTTGAGAGGATGGAAACATTTTGCTGATTATGAACTCTGAGCCCTAATGAGAGACCGGGAAATACCAAATGCCTCCCATCTCTGGTCACATTAGCCCTTCCTAAGACTCATCTACGACATGTCTATTTCCCAAGTATTCCATCCACACTCCACAAGACACTAGAGTCCATCCACCACCCAAACAGGCTCCTTCCCTCTGAGGCCGTCAAGGAAGAAAGAGGGCACAATAACCCAACAGCTAGCACTGTGCCTGCCACCTGTAATCACTTCCTCTAAACACGTACTTTCTGTATTTATTTTCTTGAGGCAGTGTCTCTCCACATTCTGGAACTCATTATGCAGACCAGGCTGGCCTCAGGTTCACAGATCTGCCTGTCTCTGTCCCAAGTGCTGGGATTAAAGGCCTGCACCACCACACCCAGCCCCTATTCTGTATTTCTTTTTCCCAATTTTTGATCACCCTGAATACAATGCTGAAATGTAATCTTATATTTGCTTAACTTGCTAATAAACTGGGACTTGTATTTTTATGACCATTTTATCTAGTTAATTCAGCTGCGTTGTGTTTCTAATACAGTTATTACCCACAGCACTAGACAATTTTAAAAAAAAAATCTTGACCCTTCGCATTCTGATATACCCTATTCAAAACTATTGAGAAGGGAACCATAAATTATCCATAAATTTTCACTGCTTTTATGGGATACAATGGTTCTTTCCCAGCATTCACCATATTGACTTCATGTCATCAAGGTTAACACTGGGCAATAAAGCTGTATTAATACTGTGTTAGTATCTGCATTCTCCATAGGCTACCAACACTTGAAAATTTCTGACCTCCATCATCATAAGGATGCTGTGCAGAGCTGCCAGGTGTGTGGTTAGATTATTAAGAGTCTTTTTAACCCTTAAGCCACACTCCCTTTGTCACTATATAAAAATGGAAACTGGGTGCTGTAGCGAATGCTTATCCCAGATGGGTGCTACAGGTTCAAGGCCTGCCTGGTCTACGCAGCAAGACTTGGTTTCAAATTTTAAAATGTAAAGCCAAGTTTGTTCTCATCATTAGCAGCAGCATGAGGCTCAGAGCAGGAGCCAGCTAAGACCACTTCAATTCACTTTACCATCTACGTAAGGGGCATTCTCAGGGTCAGCACCTAAGCTCACTTTTTTGTTTTGTTTTGTTTTTTTGTTTTTCCAGACAGGGTTTCTCTGTGTGGCTTTGGAGCCTATCCTGGAACTCAACTCTGTAGACCAACCAGGCTGGCCTCTAACTCACAGAGATCCACCTGCCTCTGCCTCCCGAGTGCTGGGATTAAAGGCGTGCGCCATGACACCCGGCTTAAGCCCATTTCTTTAAGTTAGAAGTACAAAGGGGAAAGATGGACGACTCACTTGGGGAGAAATTCTAAGTATCTAAGATGGCTGTAAAATAGCAGTAAGACTGTTTGGTGTGGTGATACACACCTGTAATCTCAGCACTGAAAGCTGAAACAGAACTGTAACATGCATGCCCCCCAACATGATGCACACACAAAATAATAAAAATTTGAAACATTTAATCAAAGCCAGCAAGACAGCTTAATGGGTAAATGCAGGTGCCACATACAAGCACGGCATCCCAAGTTCCATCCATGTAAACATGGGAAGAGAACCAACTCCATACATTTTCCTCTGACCTCCACATGGGTGCCACAGTATGCATACTCACACATACTAATTTTTGAAAATACAAAACAGCCAGGCATAGTGACACACACCTTTAATCCCAAATAAGGCAGAATCAAATGGCTCTCTCTACACAGCAATTATACCTAGGTAGATAGGTAAGTAGGTAGATGGGGTTGGGGGGCGGCAGCAACATGGACTTAGGAATGTTTTTTACTACTTCAGTTGGCTTGATCAAACAGATTTCCCTGTGAACTCATGTGACCTAACAACTAGAAGACTTAAAGACTTACATAGGAGCCCCCCTTATACCCCAAAGAGAGGTGCTTGCCTAAGCTGGCATACACATGCCAACTCCTACGTGTTGTTTTAAAACAGAAATTGATGGGATCAATTAAGAGTCTTCAAATGTAACTTATTCCCCAAAGTGATATTGATGAAACACACTTGCAACCCAGGCAGTGGCCCACAGCCAGTTCCTAGGGGGCTGTAGGTTTGCTCAGCCTACACATTCAGAGCAGTACCATGTGTTTTCAGTGATGCCCCCTTAACTGTTTCTGAAGGTACCATGGGAACATGGCAGAAGAGTCAGCTCACTATCCAAATACCTGTGGCTACATCTGGGGTGTAAATACTCTACAAGAGAAGCCGCCTTTAGAATTCATTCAGCACTCTTCAAGCAACATGCCAGTTAATCAAAAACAGACCTTCCCAAGTAGAATATTCTGGGGCTGACACCTAATATAAGGTTCTGCTCTCCCAGCACAGGACAATCAGGGAACCTTAGCCACTGGTATGAGATGAAAACCAAGGACCCAGGTTTTACTATCTGCAGGAGGCAGAAGAGTCTCACAGAACTGTCCTGCTTCCACAAGGACCCTTCTTGATCTCTTACATTCTCATTATCCATCCACCAGCTTGAGACCACACTGGCTGGTTCCTAGGTTTCAAACACCAATAAATTCGAAGCTCCTGTCAGTCAGACAGCATAAGCGGTTGACAAGACACCTGGGCATCTATCAACAACTGTGACTCAGCAGTGATCTCCACCCTTTATGTGTTGACCTAAGACTTCAACTCACAAAACACAGGCAGAAAAGGCACAGTTGAGTACCCAGGCCCAGCTTTGGCAAATGCCCACCTAGGCTTGGGCTCCGCCTTACCCTTCTAGTCCATGTACTCTATTTCTCAGGACAGGGGTTCTTCTAGCCATCTGTCCCCTCTTCCCTTCCTGTTTGGTTCACTGCTGGTCTCACTCTTGAGTGTCTATCACCTTGTTCCAGCCCAGGGCAGTGTATTGTCCTAAGAAACTCTGGAAATAACTTTCCAGTAAACCTTCAAGCCCTAACCTTCTGCACACAAGTCTGCTTATCTTCAACAATTTCCACACGTCTGACTTCTGTTAGTCAAGGAAAGTCCAGAGTAGTCCAGAACACCTACTTTATGAAGCAGTGACATTGAACACTTGCCACTGTCGAGAAACACCCTGTAACAACCTTGTTCCCCAGGTTCTACCCCTGCTTGGAGAATAAGCAGCAATATCCAGCTAAGTAGTTAGTACTCTTCTAAAAACAACTGGAAACTAACAAAAGTAAACTTAGGAGACATGCAAAAGTAGCCTTCAGTACATCTTATGAAGGTCTAGAAAAGCCCTAGTGGACACTGAGGGGGCAGGAAAGGCCTGTTTCTCAATGTAACTTCCAAGAAAAGGTGATGAAGCGGAATCAGCAGGTAGCTATCATTATTGCTTATGGCTCCAGCTCCCTTTCACAAGCCCAGTGTACTGCCAGTCACCAGCTTTCTACACTACTGTCTAGCCTGAGTTCCTTGAAAACCCTAGTTCCTGTGCATCATCTCCCAAAACCCGAAGGAACTTGAGGTGGCCATTTTTCAAGCAAATACCGCAGTGGTGCATGTACGGCTGGATGAAGGCAAGTAGAGCAAAGGTCCCTGCGGCTCCTTCCCAAGGGAGTTGACTGAGATGACCTGTAGCTTTAAACAACGACATCTAAATGGCTTGAGGTCTTGCTTGGTGTTACATGGGAGACCAAGTGGAAAATTCAGTATGTAGCCCATGACTGCCCAGAACTTGTGATTCTCCTGCCTCTGCCTCCCAAGTGCTGGGTAGGGTTGTTAAGTGCCACCTGCCCAGCTCTGATTTGTGTTATTGGCCACTTTCCTGGAGTATCTATCTACTTTTCTTCCTTCTCATAGTGCAGGGCAAACAGTCCCATAGGTAGCCAGTTTTTGCAGTAACAGACTAGAAAGAGGGCTACTGCAAAAGTCCCAACAAGGACCCCATTTAAGATGTTGACTGGAAAACTTGATAACATATGTGGGACCCACAAAAAAACTTAAGCCTACCTCCTAAGTCTGAGGCCTGGTTACCTGTCTTCCTGCTGCCACCACCCAAGACTTAATCACTAAGAATGACACTATAAAAATCAGTCAACCGTGTGTAGTGGTGCACACCTGTAACCCCAGAACTCGGGAGGCAGCCCAAAGGGTCAGGATACTCAAACCCAGCCTGTGCTACAATTAGACCCTGTCGCAAAGCAATGGAAAAGACTAAACAGAAAAGGTCACCAAGCTGCTGGACTTTCAGACCTCCAGAACAAATGTCTCCAGACACCACATCTGCTCAGCTCCTGTCATCCTTTTCGTTTTCTCCTCATTTTTTACCTTTAACTCTATGGGCCATCAAAACCACAATTAACTAGTCATGGCATCATATATACTCCATAAGAATGAGACTGATCCACCCAGGAGTTCAGAAATAACACTGCCTAAACTGATATTGGGTCATTGTCCCCTGTTCTGTCAAGATATAATCACAAGCAGGCATTTCTGCATGCCTCGCCTGTGGTGTTTCCTCACCTCAGCTGCAAAAGTCTGCCCACACAGCTACACCATTCAGTGTGCATCTGTGCCTCTATCTTGTCCCTGTCCTGGTGACATTGGTTTCAGCACAACCCTGGCAGATAAGGATGACCTTTTTCCTAGGATGCAGACACTGAGGCATCAATAGCTTAAGCCACAGACAGGCCACATAGCAACTAAATACAAATTCTCAATAAAACCCTAGCCAATTCTGCCACAGCACTGCCCAACTGTGAACTAATTTAATGACCTCCCTGTCCAAAGAACTAACTAAGAAGGAAAAC
The DNA here is from genome assembly GCF_949786415.1 of Peromyscus eremicus. Classification (NCBI taxonomy): domain Eukaryota; kingdom Metazoa; phylum Chordata; class Mammalia; order Rodentia; family Cricetidae; genus Peromyscus; species Peromyscus eremicus. Next base: position 6,486,298 of record NC_081423.1, on the reverse strand, counting down.
CAGTCAAAGCAAGCAAGGGTAAGTAAGACCACCCGTCCGTCCGTCCGTCCGTCCGTCCGTCCCTCTCCAGCTGTGCTGTCATCCCCAGACTGCGGAGGAGACACTAACCAGAGGCCGCTGGGAAGCCTGGGAGCACACAGGCTGAGGGAGCTCTCAACAGCCAAACCTGACTAGCTGGCATCAGAGGGACAGGCTTCTGGGCCCCACCAGATTTCTCCTCTACTGTAAGCGCCATCTGGAGATGGTTCAGCAGATAAGAGCACTGGCAGCTCTTCCAGAAGACCTGGGTTCAAGTCCCAGCAACCACACGACAGCTCACAACTCCAGTTCCAGGGGGTCTGGCACCCTCACAGACATACATGCAGGCAAAACACCCATGTACATAAATAAAAAATAAATGAAACTTTAAAATCTACATAAGAGCCGGGCGGTGGTGGTGCATGCCTTTAATCCCAGCACTCGGGAAGCAGAGGCAGGCGATCTTTGTGAGTTCGAGGCCAGCCTGGTCTCCAAAGCGAGTTCCAGGAAAGGCACAAAGCTGCACAGAGAAACCCTGTCTGCAAGGAGCCTTACTTTAGGTGTAGTAAGGCTGCATAACCAGTCTATGTTGGTGGGCATGTGCAAGAATTCACCTTCTTTTCACAAATGTGCAAAAAGGATGTCTTGAAGCTCCATCTGCCCACACAGATGTGAAAGGGACCCACCACTACCAAACTGTTCAGAGTCAACTGCAGTGGTCTCAAGGACCACTTACTGGTCTCAGATGTTATATTTTGAAAACAGTACTGGTGGGGCTAAATGCCAACCCAGGAAACAACACATTCTGTTAGCTACTCTGAGGCACAGGCAAAGAAAGCCTCAGATAAGCTTTTGTGTCCTCAGCAGGACTGTTACCAGTCTTACAGCTAAGCCACCTTCTTCAGACTACGGACCTTATGAGCCACTGAAACTAGATAGTAAATAAACTGTCAAATTCATCCCTAGTCAGATCTACTAGGTAAGGGCCTTGCTTCCACCTCCCAGAAGAAGGCAGGGCAAGTTGCTTTTCTGGCCTGTGGTTACAACACAAGTAAACTGTCCCTCATTTTCTCTTTCCCTATACTTTCCTCACCACTCATAATAGGACATTTTAAAAATAACCAATTCTCTAGCGGATGTGCAAGCACTGTGCAGAGGTCAGTAAAAAACAAACGTAACTCCAACAGAGTGAGGCAGGAGGACAGCAAACTAGCCCTGACCTATTGATAGGAGGGGAAAAAACAACCAACAGAACCAGTCTCCTGTCCTCCCTTTTCACCGAAACCACCCTGCCCCAGAGGGCGGGCAGACAGGATGCTCCTCACAAAGCCTTCCTTCCCAAGCTGGGCAGAACTCTGACACCCTCCAGCTGCTGGCTCTACAGAATTCAGGCCAAGGCTGGTGCAAGCCATTAACTCCCTCCAGATCCTATTCACAGCCTGGCTTCAGAGACCTACCAGAGTTAACTCAGTTCCACTATTCCAGATTTTGGAAGAAGTATTCTTCTACTCTTCCTGATCCTAATTGACAACAGTTGGCATAGCACCCTATTTAAGGAGTGGGAAGACTAAAACAGACTGCCTAAAACACACACACACACACACACACACACACACACACACACACCCTCCCTGTGGGCACCCCACACAGACCAAGACACTAACTACTAGCTCACATGATCACAGCCCTGTAAGACTGCATTTTCTAGAAATTAAGAGCCTGAATAATAAAACTAAAAGCCACAGCATCCATTAACAACTAAAACTGTGTTAACTCACAAATGCAAACTCTGATAGGAAAAGGAAGCTTCATGAGAAACATCTTGGAAGCACACACGAAGCCCAGGATCTAAAGAGTGAAAACCTGTGACGATCTTCCTTCACCCTAGTCTCTTAGCAAAGCTTCTGAAACTTTTGCACTTTTTCCCAGGTAGTCTGTATCTGATACATGCTGTCCAGCAGTGTTCAACGTTACTATCACCGGTATGCCCAAAATAAAGACTTTTTATTACATCTGATGCTATTTGAAAAGGAAGCAAGTGCAAATACAATTCTCCACTTAGATGTGCATGAAGTACAGCATTAAAGGAATATACAATTCTCTCAGCAATGAGTCTCATCAGCTATTTGGTTTAAGCATACAAGCAAGACGCTCTGTGAAATTATTGACTTGTTGAGGCCAAGAAAAACAGTCTAGCCCTTGGCATGGACGCAACTCTTCTTCACCTCACTCCATTACTGCCATTGGTAAGACCCACTAAAGGGTCTTTTTCATCTGCAGCATGGTCAGACAATTGTTTAAGAGACACCTACTGACCAGCATCAAGTTATTCTTAGGAGTCAGGGATCAGTATCCCCAAAGTATGCAGCGCCCCACCGAACAAATATGGTTTTATCCTAACTTCCTTAGGACCTCCATTCATTTATGAAACCCACTTTCTCTTGCTGAAAGTAAAATGAGAACAAGCCACCTAATGGTCCACTCGGGTGCCCCTCACTGGTATTCCTGCCTGCCTGACCCCCTTAAGGCAGGTAACGGAACAAACTGTTTTGGCTTCGTCCAAAGTACCAAGTAAAAAAATATAAAATAAAACGTGCTAGCCAATGACCAACGCAGCGTGGGATCGATCCCCAAGTCAGACCCTTGCCCTCACAGCGCTTTTACACCAAGCCCTGATAGCCAAGCTCCTCTTCTCTGTAACCAGTAGAAAAACCAGTACCAAGATAAAACTCCTGCCGCTGGGCTAGAAAGCCGAATGCGTTACCTCCAGAGTCTAGTCTGATACAGTCGGAGGCAGCCATGTGCGGCGAAACTTTCACAGTTTCAAGCACACACTTGGCCGGATGTGGACGGCACCACCTACAGCCAGGTACCCAAACTTGTCCACCAGCAGAGGTAACTTATAAACTAGGCGGACCTGAGTGCGCACTCAGAGTCAGTCAGTGCAAAGGCTGAGGACAGCTGCGCGCCTCGCAGGTGCCCTCGTAATTAGGCGCGACGCTGGGCAGCGCAGTTAAAGTTATTGGGAGGAGGATCTCCGGGGGCGCGCTCAGAAGCAGGTGCAGGTGAACCCGGCGCACCCGCCCCCACCTCCTCAGAGCTCAGCGGCCGGGGAGCTGGCCCAACCAGCCAGGCCAGAGCCACACACCCCGGAAAGGGGACGGTCCCGGGGGCCCGCCTCCCGACCTGGGTGCCCGGAGCCAGCACACCTCAGTCCTAATTTACGACCCGGGCGCTTTGTGCCCGGCAGGCCGTGCGATGCACAATGCGCTTAACTCGGGGTCCGGGCCACCCCCTGCCGGGCCGCATGACTGTGCAGCCCGGCCGGGCAAGGAGTTGCCGGCCCGGGTCGGGCCGAGCGGGAGCCCGGCCTGGTTAAAGATGGCGAGGCCCTCGCGTGGCTCCCGCGGCCGCCCGGGCCACAATGAAGGCGCCGGCCCCGCGGCGGGCCTCACCTTCCATCTCCATGTCCTCGGGTTCGCTCAGCTGCTGCTCGCCCGCTTTCTGCTGCTGCTGCTGCTGTTGGTGGTTCATGTCGGCCGCGGCCTGGGCCTCGCCTGCAGCCGGAGGCCCGGGCTGCGGGCCCGGCGGGCGGGCGGCTGCGAGCCGAGGCGGCGGCGGCGGCGGCGGCGGCGGGGCGGCCTCCTCCTCCTCCTCCCGCGCGTCTTCGGCGGCGGCCCCGGGGCGGCCCGCGGCGGGCGGCGGCGGCGGCGGCGGCGGCAGGGAGACGCGCACGTACTTGCTCGCGATTCGCCCAATCTCGGCGCCGAGGCGGGCGGGCGGCCGGCGGGCCGGGCCGGGCGGCCTCCTCGCTCGCTGCGGCCGCCGCTGCCGCCGCCGCCGCCGCAGGGCCCGCCTCCCGCCGCCGGGGCCGGGGCTGCGGGGCCGCGGGCCGGCCGGGGGCGGAGGGCGGCCGGGCGGGGGCCGCGGAGTCAGCCCCGCCTCGGGCCGGGCGCGGAAGACTGGAGGCCCGGCGGGCCGCGGCGAGCCTGCGGGCCCGGGTGCTGGCGGCCGCGGCGGCTGCTGAGGCTGCGCGGGCGGGCGACGGGCCGGCCGCGCTCGGGGCGCTGAGGCCTCCGCCTCCTCGGCGTCGTCGTCGGGGCTCCGGCAGCGGATGCGGCGCCCGGCGGCTCGGCTCGGCTCGGCTCGCTCTCAAAATGGCGGCGGCGTGAAATGTCACATCCGCATGGGGGGCGAGAGCGGGGCGAACGAGACGAGGGCGGGCGGAGCGGGAGGCGGAGCGGGAGGCGGAGCAGGGAGCGGCCCGCCCGCCGCTGCCTAGGAGCGCCCGCCCTGCGCTGCGGCTCGGCGCGCCCGCGGTCCGCCCTGCTGGAGCCAGGCGCCCCCGTCTCGACAGCGAGGCGGGCGCAGATCCGGGGCTGCCGAGGTCCGGCCGAGCGAGCGTGCCCGCGGGAACTGGGCTCGACCCGGAGCCTGAGGCTCGGCGCCTTTTTTACCGCCCTTAACTGGCCCCTCGGGTCTCACCCGGGCGAATACGTGGGAAAACTTCACTTTTTTGCACCCCGAATCCAATAAGGCGGTGGGAAAACTTCACTATTTCGCACCCCAAATCCAATAAGGTGATCTCACCTACGCCAACATTCATTTATTTCCTTGCTAGCTCCCCAGATTGGCCACGATCATCCACTCAGAAAGACGTCTCTCCTCTTTCTAATTGTCGTTTTGAAAACGAGTCTTCTCGGGTATTTCAGGATGGCCTGGAACTTGCTATGGTACCTGAAAACGGCCTTGAACTCCTGATCCTCCTGCCTCGACCTCTCTAAGGCTTCGGGAGTCAAATGTTACAAAACGACCTTTTAAGAGATTTGAAGAAAAGTTGATTTATTTAAGGCCGAAGCCCCAGCTGACTTGGTATTCAGGCATGATGGCTTATTAAAAACAGATTTTAAAAAGAAAAAGATTGCCAGGTGTGGTGGTGTATGCCTTTGATTCCAGAACTTGAGAAGCAGAGGCATAGCCATTTCCAAGCCAGCCAGGACTACACGGAGACCCTGTCTCAAACAACAAAAACATCTCATAGGCTTGAAGGTTTCCCATTATGAAGGTTTCCCATTATGAAGGTTTCCCATTATGAAGGTTTCCCATTATGAGGCCGCCAGATCACATAAGTAGCACCTGACTCACCAGGAATCAACCCCTTCCCCGGATCACCCTGAGTTTGGGGGGGAGGGGTAGTCATACCAAATTCTCACAAATACTATTGAGCAACTCGCACTGGCAGAAAAAAAAAAGGAACCTTTTCTGGCACTTCATAACTTGCAAGAAAATGCCTAGCCAATCCAGGAAAAAAGTGCAAGAATGTGCTACCCTGCCCAAGGACACCAGCCAACCCTGCTTCCTCTGCTGAGTTCAAAACCTAAGCGGACGCCAGCAAAATGGCTGAGTGGGCAAAGGTACTTGTCACCAAGTCCTGTGACCTGCATTCCATCCCCAGGACTCACATAGTGGAACTGCATGTTGTCCTCTAAATTCCACTCTCTTGCCATGACACATGTGGGTATGCCTGCAAAAGCACATACACATTCAAGTATGTAAATTAAAAAAAGAAGAAAAGAAAGAAAAGGTGGGTGAAAGAGACGTGGTTCTGGTTGAATATCCCTTGGGACACATTAGTTTCACATTTCAGTTTGGGGAATTTTTGACTATACATAATGAGATATCTTTGAGGTGGGACGCAAGCCAAGACAACATTCATATGTTTCTGTTTCTGACAGCTTGAGGATAATCTTTTACAGTATTTTGTATTTTGACTGCAACCCCACATGAGGTCAGGTATAAAATTTTCCACTCCTTGGGGCCAGCACAAAGGCTCAGCAGGTTAAATTGCCACCAAGCCTGAGCAATCAGATCCTTGAACCCCACAGATAGCAGCTAAATAATGGACTCAAGAAAGTCATCCTCTGACTTCCATATATGTGGACACAAATGCATGAGCACATACAATTAAGTTCCACTTTTAGCATCATGTTGGTGTTCAGAGAATTCCAGATTTTATAACATTTTAGATGTAGGATTCTCTGACTAGAGGTAGTTAACATATGTGTGTGTGTGTGTGTGTGTGTGTGTGTGTGTGTGTGTGTGCATGTTTGTGCACGTGCCTGCCACTTGGGAAGTCAGGAGAGGGAATCAGAGCTGGAGTCACAGGCCATTGTGAGCTGGCCAGTGTGGGTGCTGGGATCTGAACTCAGGTCCTCTGTAAGAGCAGCAAGTGCTCTCAACCACTGAGCCATCTCTCCAGCCCTAACTATACATTTTAGTATTCCTTTTTTTTTTTTAATTTCTCCAAACTATGATTTAACCTTTTAAGAACATCTTGGGCTGGGCGGTGGTGGTGCACGCCTTTAATCCCAGCACTCAGGAGGCAGAGGCAGGCAGATCTCTGTGAGTTCAAGGCCAGCCTGGTCTCCAAAGCGAGTTCCAGGAAAGGCGCAAAGCTACACAGAGAAACCCTGTCTCGAAAAAAAAAACAAAAAAAGAACATTTTGGCTTGTTAGCCTCTAGAAGTCAGTGTTTTCTTTCTCTCGTGTAGTATGACTGTGTATATATACATATGTGTGTTCACATGTGTGGGCATGTATGTGCAGGTTCAAATGCACATGTGCATGCCTAGGCCTGCGACTGACTCCAGGAGTCTTCCTCATTTGCTCCACCCTTTTCATTTAACCCAGAGCTTACTAGTTCAGCTAGTCTAGGGAGCCAGCCTGACAAGCCAGCTTGCTCAGGAGCTCCCTTTCTCTCGCTGGGCTACAGGCTGTGCACTTTCAAATGGGTAAATTGTATGGCACATGAATTATTACATCAACAAACCTACTGTACTTCCTCCTCATGTAAACATCCCTAGCAGACCTGTGAAAATGGTTCACCTCTCTTTTAACCCAGAAAACAGTACTGAATCATACAAGAGGGTCAAATCCTCCTACCTACTTTATGAACACACAGGAAAACTGCCCAGACAATCAAAAGCATGCTTATCCAAAATGCCACCAAGTATCTGAAAGACGTCACTTTAAAGAAGCCATGTGTGCCCTTCTGGGAGTATAATGGTGGAGTCAGTAGGTGTGCCCAGGCCCACAGTGGGGCTGGACACAAGGTCAGTGGCCCAAAAGGTGCTGAATTTTTGCTGCACATGCTTAAAAATGCAGAGAATGATGCTGAACTTAGATGTACTTCCCTCGTCACTGAACATAATCCAGGTGAAGAAAGCATCTAAGTAAGATGCACCATTGAATCTGCAGAGCTCATGATCAGGTTTGCCCATACATGAGCTCCCCCGCTACACTGAGATGATCCTCACTGAAAAGGAACAAATCATTCCAATCCCAGGATAAAATAAATTCAAATAAAAGCTCAAAACAAAACTGCTGGCGTACCCAATCAGCATCTAGTTAGAAGTAATAATTAGTTCATCAAGAATCTGGGTAAAAATGTTCCAGCAAGATGGCTCAAGGTATAAAGGCACTCGCTGCTAACCTCGGTCCATTCCTACAACACACACGGGAAAGAACCAACTCCCACAGGTTGGCTTCTGACCCCCATTGGCCTGCCAGCTCACCCCAACACCCTCCACTACAAATGCACAAACACAAAATTAAATAGAGAATCTAGATTGAAGACATGTCAGAGATGTGTATGCAGACAGCTCGAAAGCTGTGGGTCTGGAGGCCATATGTGGCCCCTAAACACAGGTCCAAGGGGCCAGTAAAGAAGAGTCACATAGAGCCTCTCTTGCCCCTCCCCCTGCTCACTCCCTTTCATACAGTTATACTGTTTGCTACAGTGTTATTACACTCCTTTGCACCATGTGGTATTATACAATAGAACTGGGAGGGGCATCTAAACTCCAACACCACTGCTAGTCCTGTGATCCTGTGATTAGCATATATTACGTAGCAGGACTAGGGTGCAGCTCTAGAGTAGAGCACTTGCTGAGCTTGAGTGAGGCCCTGGGTTCAATCCCCAGCAGTGCAAATATAAATGACATAGCAGGAAGGATTTGGGTTACTGTCACTAAGGTTAATAAATGGGCTTTAAGAAAGGATTAGTCCTCAGTCTTACCCAGCTGTATGCAACCCTGTGAACTACAGAACTACTGGTCTGGTAGGACGCATCCCCAACGCAACAGTGACAGGAATGGATGGTATGGGAGTAATTGACCCGTCTGATTGGATTGAAAGCTCCACAAGACAGAACGCACGCCTGGCACTGGTAACTGGGCCCCAAAGTTGTGGCTGGCTAGGTGACAGACAGATCCTAGGGAGAACCCAGGACCTTTATTCTGCTAAATAAATATAGTAAAACTGCCCCCCCACACTGAATACTTATCTTTATACCCATAGATTAGTACGCTGCTCAAAGAAGCTTAATTTAATGGTAGATGGTGATTGATGCAGAAATCTGCAGAAAAAAAGAAACTGAATGCTCAGTTCTAAAGGACAAACCTATCACACAGCCCTTCCCTCAAGGCAGACATGGCTGAAGAGGAGACAGAAAGACAGTAAGAGTCAGAGGAGCGGACGGACGCCCGCGTGAAAGAGTGTCTGTGTGACATGACAGGGCTCCTCCACACGTGAACCCACACAGCTCGAACTGCACGTATACGATCTAGTCCCCAAAAGCCCAACATGGCCTGGAAGGGCCTCATGAAGTCCTCTCAATGGCTGTCTGGGGAGGGGAGAGGGCCAGTTTTCTTCCAAGGTGTGATCCCTGAGAGGCTGCCCATGCTCCAAGATGGTCCCATACCTCATGAACATAGAGACATATAAATAAATAATAAATAAATAAATAAATAAATAAATAAGCATGAAATTGGGGAGGGAAAGGCCATGGGTGGTAAGAAAGTATGGTGAGGTAGACTTAGTCAAGACACATCCTGTGCATGTGTGGAATTCTCAAAAAATACTGAATGACTTTAAAAAAATGAAAGACAGGAAGGTTAAACGAGAATAAGTGCCCCCCACTCACACTTTTAATCCCAACATTCCAGAGGCAGGTGGATTGCTATGAGTTCAAGGGCAGCCTGTTCTACAGTGAGACCATTGCCAAAAATAAACCACACACACAAAAGGTTAATCCAGTTAAGTCTCTCATAATTATATTGGCCTTTAAGCAGATCCCTAGGACTGGGTTCATAACTCAGTTGAACTGCCCAGCATGTCTCTACATTGAATCCCCACCTCCTGCAAAAGAAGTAGAGGAAACAGACTGTGGAACTGAATCCTGCTACAGCCCAAGTGAGATGACCTTCTACATGAGCACCCAGCCCTGGACTTGGGCTTTGTGAAACCCTTCAAAAGAAAGCACTGGGGTCCACTTAAGATTCTGATCTACAGAACTAGATAGTGGGCCCTTTTCAGATGCTAAATTTAGAGCAATTTATTATGCAATAGAACTGCTTGGGGCTGCAGTGATGGCTCAGGGTCCTGCCACCAGGTCTCATGACCTTGAGTTTGACCCTGTGACCTATCTACATGGCAGAAAGAGAGACCAGACTCCCCCAAGTTGTCCTTTGGCCTCTGTACCCACTCTAAGCACACATGTGCACATACACATACCCTCTACCAAACACTGTAATAAAAAAGTAATTTTCGGCCGGGCGGTGGTGGCGCACGCCTTTAATCCCAGCACTCGGGAGGCAGAGCCAGGCGGATCTCTGTGAGTTCGAGGCCAGCCTGGACTACCAAGTGAGTTCCAGGAAAGGCGCAAAGCTACACAGAGAAACCCTGTCTCGAAAAACCAAAAAAAAAAAAAAAAAAAAAAAAAAAAGTAATTTTCTAGCCGGGCGGTGGTGGCGTACACCTTTAATCCCAGCACTCGGGAGGCAGAGCCAGGCGGATCTCTGTGAGTTCAAGGCCAGCCTGGGCTACCAAATGAGTTCCAGGAAAAGGTGCAAAGCTACACAGAGAAACCTTGTCTCGAAAAACCAAAAAAAAAAAAAAAAAGTAATTTTCTAAAATCTCGTGAGGCACCTGGGCCAGCCAGCACTCAGGTGGCAGAGGCAGGAGGATCTCTGTGAGTTCAAGGCCAGCCTGGTCTACACAACAAGTTCCAGGATAACTAAGGCTACACAGAGAAACCTGTCTCATTAAAAAAAATTTTTTTTTTAATTAAAAAAGCACACTGGCTGCTCTTCAGATGGCCAGGTTTGATTCCCAACCCCCACATGGTAGCTTTAACTGTCTATAACTCTGACACCCTATTCTGTCCTCCCCAGGGACTGCATGTGGTGAACAGATGAACATGCAAGCAAACATCCACACATGTAACAATTTTTTTGTAACTCTCCCTCCTACCCCGAATACACACCTGAATACCTTGAGGAGAACGACTTGCTCACAGCTGTGCTTAGCCCCAGCACACAGAGCGCTCAATGCAAATCTAAATTATTTCCTGACAGCTAATGTTTACCGTTGGCTGGAAGCTGGGGCTCCAGAGGTACAATGGTGAGAACCCAGGTGCCTGCTGCCTCTCCTACCACAGCACTTCCTCGCTTCTTCCTGTCAGGTCCATTCATACCCTTCAGCTACCAGCCGCAGACGCAGATCCAGGCCACCCCAGCTTCTAGAAAAGCAGTACTTTTATATACTGTCAGGGAATATAGCTCTGTGAGTACAGAGCTTGCCTAACATGGGCTGGGAATATACTTATGTTAGCGGAGTACTAAAATGTGTAACATGCACAAAGTTCTGGTTCAATTCCCAGCTCTACAGAAACTGGGCGTGGTGACAGAAGCTTGAAGGTGGGTCTGGCATGGTAGTTCATGTCTGTGATGCCACCACTTGGCAGCAAAAGCCAGCCTGAGCCTCACAGTGAGACCCTGTCTGAAAAAGAAATGAAGGAAAAACGATAGGAAGGAAAAGAAGGCCATACCAATGCTATTGGAGGCCTAAAAGTCCAGATTCAGTTACTCTGGAACACACTTGTGGCCTGGTGTGGTGTTGGCTAGCTGGAATTCTAAGTGCATTATGTGCAAAGCCGATTTGCACACTAACGGGTGTGTGGAAGAACTGTGAGCCTCCTTGGAGCTTTAATGCTAAGATGTCTCCAAAGCTCTGGGAAAGCTCCAGAAGGAGAGGACTAGGGCACCATTCTTGACCGCTGCTAATTTTTAAAAATTCATAACCTTTACCCTGGTTCAACAACTGAGGCCTGAAAAGGCCGAACATCCAGGAGCTAGGAACCATGAGAGAAGCCGACTTGTCATTAGAGCCTCTAAGTGCAGGGAGGGGCTACCCTATCATTATGCTGTGGGCAAAACACATTTTGCAGCTCCTGGGCTGGTGCCATGACTCGGCATAAACATATAAACTTTGGGTTGGGTTTTCTTCTGCAGAACCAAAATATTTTCCTACCTGGACGCCATGTTGGTAAGAGGTGTCAGAGCAGAAACGGGACTGGCAGGCCTTGCTTCTTTTACCCACCCCCAATAACTAAACTCTCCAGTATCTACACGGAAGTCAGACCCAGTCGCACACTCAAGATTACTGGTGAGGCCTTTCAGGAGCTAAGCGGTATGGGCCAAGGTCAAGCCTTCCTTTCCATATGGACTCCATAGAGGGCATTGAAAAAGTAAATTGGGTAAGTTTTATTTATTTTTTTTCCCTTGGCTCTTGCCAAGCCCTTCCTAGCCTGGAAATCATCATGTAGTCCAGGCTGGCCTCTGCCTCCTGAGTGGTGGGATCACAGAATGAGCTGACATGTAAGACCCAAACTCAAGGTTCTGACCAGGGAAGTGGGGAGGACAGTTTGTATCTGAAATGATAAAAGTTGAAACACTTCCATGTTGAAGTGTCAGAGACACCCTTGTTCCTCAGCTCAAGATTTTCACTCACTTCTCTGTGTAGACTTTAATGCCAGTGTACTGGGACCTGAGTAAAATGGAAGCCTGGCCAAGCAGGTCCATGCATGCATGCATTCGCAGTACTTGGTAGCCGGAGGCAAGAAGACCCTAGAGTTCAGAGCCAACCCTAGGCTACACAGGAATTTGAGGCCTCAGCTGCCTGAGACCCAGTCTCAAAACAAAAACAATCAAAGCCAGCCACCAGATGGCGCAAGCCTGTAATCCTAGTGTGGTGCTGGGGATGCTGAGGCAGGGACACAGACTCTGGGGACAGCCTGGCATATAGAACGAGACCCTGGGAATATAGTATAGTTCAGTGGTAGAGTGTATGTTTATGCTACAGGAGTTCCTGGGTTCATTGGTACCAAACCCTAAATGAAACCCACACAGGACAGCCAGTGTCCAGATTAAAGGCACGCACCTTAAATCCCATCATGCAGGAGCCAGAGGCAGGCAGGTCTCTGGCTGTCAACCTCATTATAGGTGGTAAAACTGAGTGAACTCCTGTGACTAACATCCTTTCTGGCTCTTTGAGGAAGCACAACACCAGATGACAGATGACTAGCCAGGTATGTGGAGAGGTCAGGTTGCTATTTCCTTCTTTTTCCATGTAATTCTTTTTAAGATCTCCTGTAGTGCTACAGATGGAAGGCAGGGCCTTATCCATCCCAGGGACAAGAGTCCCGTGAAAAAGAGCCATCCTCAACCTTAGAGTTTTATACTTTTTTGTTGTTGTTGTTGTTGTTTGTTTTTCAAGACAAAGTTTCTCTGTGTAGCTTTTGGAGCCTATCCTGGTATGGAACTCACCTTTTTTTTTTTTTTTTTTTTTTTCCCCCCAGACAGGGTTTCTCTGTGCAGTATTGGTGCTTGTCCTGGATCTCGCTCTGTAGACCAGGCTGGTCTCGAACTCACAGAGATCCACCTGCCTCTCCCTCCTGAGTGCTGAGATTAAAGGCATGTACCACCACCGCCCAGCCAAGTTTTACATTTTTTAAAAATAGCTCACATGGGGTTGGGGATTTAGCTTAGTGGTAGAGTGCTTGCCTAGCAAGCGCAAGGCCCTGGGTTCGGGGGACTGTAATCACACTAAACCAAATTTGAGCAAAGATACCTGTAATAACAGGTAGTAAGAATGTGGGTGGTCAGCCTCACCTTCTAGCTCCTCCTTCCACTCACATCCCCATTCTGGGAAGTTATAAGGTTGTTATGTTTGGGGCGGCGGGAGCGGGCAATTATAGGTGTTGGTTTTTGCTTTTATGAAAAGTAGCAAAACTAGAGCCATCTAGCTTCCCTGGAAGTTTAACAAATTTCCTCCTTCTATATTTAACTTGGATGACATTGGCAGGACTCACTGGACAAAAAACAAAACAAAACAAAAAAAAAAAAACATTAAAACATCGTGGTGGTATGCACCTGTAATCCTAGCACTTGGGAGGCAGAGGCAGGCAGATCTCTGTGAGTTCAAGGCCAGCCTGGTCTGCATGAGTTCCAGGACTACATATAGAGATGGCTACAGAGAAACCCTGTCCCAAAAAGATTTTTAAATTTAAATTTTATGTGTATGAGTGTTTGCCTACGTGCATGTATATATGTCCACCACATGCTTGCAATTCTCATGCAGGCCAGAAGACAATGTTGGATATCCTGGAACTCAAGCTACAGTCAGTCAGCTGTGAGCTGCCATGTATGTGTTTGTGTGAATGTTGAGTGGTTTACGTGGCTGCCAAAAGAGTGTCTGATCCCTTGGAGCGAGTTTTACAGATGCTGTGAGCCACTGATGTGGATGCTGGGAACTGAACTTCTATCCTCCAGCCCTAAGACAGCTGCTTTCTTAGAGAGGTTCCCTTGTTTGCCAGGATGGGGTTAGAACCCAAGACCTAGACAATATTCAACTATACACCTTATAAAGTAGCTAACTCTTTAGAAACAGGTGGGTGACACACCTATAACCCAGCACTAGGGAAAAACTATGGCAGGAGGAGAGAGCTGTAAAGCAAGTACGGGGCTGGAGAGATGGACTGGTGGTGAAGAGCACTGGCTACACTTCCAGAAGACCCAGGTTCAATTCCCCGCCCTACAAATAAAACATCCATACATAAATAAAAGCAAATAAGTCTTGTAAAACAACAGCAGGGTCCTGGAGATGTATCCGAGGCAGAACTCCTGCCCACCAAGCTCTAGGCCCTTTTGTTAAATTTTCTGTAATGAGACACTCGCTAGAGGAGGAGGCACTGGGTGTTGGCATCACACAGTCTATTTCTCTGAATAAAATCAAGTGTTTTCTTTTGTAATGTAAATCTTCATTTTATTACATTGTGTGTGTGTGTGTGTGTGTGTGTGTGTGCGCGCGCGCGCTCGCGCGCGCATATAGAGGTCAGAGGACAATCATGCAGAAGTTTGTCTCCTTTCACATGAGTCTCAGGGTTCAAACTCAGGTCATCAGGCAGCAAGTGACCTTTACCCATTCAGTTTAGGCCAGGGATATTTAAAATGTGTGTATTTGGTTTAGAACAAACAAATCAAAAACTAAAACAAAAAACTTGAATATTTTGGGAGCAACAAAAAAGCAATGGAAATTTAGCTTTTTGGGTTTTTTGAGTTCAAGTACTGGGGAAGGAAACCAGGCTTTCTCCTGAGCCCACCACTCTAGGGGTCATTGGGTGGGAAATCCACAGGGTTTTGTTTTGCTTTGCTTTGTGATGCTGAGGATGGAACCCAGGACCTTTCTCATGCGAAACAAGCACTCCACCTAGGAGTTATTCTTCAAGATGGGTTTAAAACTGGAAGCAGGATGACGTTTATACCAGGACATTCAAACTCTCTTTGGTTGCTGGGTGGAGGTTTTGCCTTTGAGGCAGAAAGCAGGCTTCTGCAGTGACTGAAGGATAGGAGTGAAGCTGAAAAGCCAGAGGGAGTGTGGGCAACTCCACCCAGAATTGCAGTATTCAGAGGGCTGAGGCAGGAGATCCACTCTAAACTGAAGGCCAGCCTCCAGCAGCACAGTGAACACTTGTCTCAAGCTGAGAGAGTATATATCATACAAAATAACATAAACTACTGGGGTGTGGGCCTGACCACCGAGATGGCTGGTACCACCTCTATGTCTCCCTTCAGACTTGTAGAGATTTCCAAGTTGCCACCTATAAAATTCCCTCTTGTGAACTGTGCAATCAAGTAAAAACAAAAACAAAAACGGGGTGGGGGTGATACCCCAACCCAAGGGCACTGCATGCACATGGTGCAGACATGCATGCAACTAAAACATTCATACGTAGGAAATAAAAATAAATAAATCTTTTAAAACAACAACAGGGGCCTGAAGGCGTGGCTGAGTGGTAGAAGCTTAGATTTTTGTGCTTGGCCATCTTCATAGCTATCTTAGGCCACATGGAACCCTTTCCCTCAGGTTGCACACTTCTGACTACTGTTTTGAGAGTTCTTGTTTGTTCTTGAGATAAGGTCTCACTTTGTAATCCTGGCTGGCCTGGAATCCATTACATAGAACAGGAGAGCCTAGAACTCAGAGATCTACGTTTGAAAGCTGGAATTTAAAGGCTTGTGCTACCATGCCTAGCCTGGGGGTTGAGATTTAACTCAGTGGTATAAAGCTTACCTACCAGACCCTGGCTGGGTTCCATCCTTAGCACCAAAAAGATGAAACAAGACAAGCTTAACAAAGAACCTGGACACTAAAGATCAGATATTGGATAATGGAACATGTCTATAATCCCAGTACTCATAAGACAGGAAGATTGCAAGTTCCAGACCAGCTCTGACTACATAGTAAGACTCAGATATCCCTGTGGTATACCATCTGCCTAGCATATGCAAGACCCTGGCACCACAAGACAAGATGAAAGATCACATACTGCTCGATTCAGTTTCTATGAGACACCCAGGATAGTCAGGCCCATATAGATTAGTGGCTGCTGGTTATGGTGATATTTTATTTGTGCTGAAATGTGATTTTATTTGTATGTTAATAAATAAAAGTGCCTGGGGGTCAGAGCTAATAGCAAGCCATAGCAGAAGTCTGGCAGTGGTAGCACACGCCCTTAATCCTGATCACATGACAGGTAGATCTCTGTGTGTTCAAGGATACAGCCAGCATGGAAACACACACCTTTAATCTCAATACCAACCATAGAGACCTGGAGGTCTGTATAGACAGGTAGTGACGAGGAGGTCATGTGGTTGGGTTGACAATCAATGAGAAGGCAGAACAGAAAGTCAATAAAAAGACAGACACACAGGAAGTAGCTTTCTTGCTCAGGGGAAGGATGGCAGCGGCAGAGGGTGGTAAGAAGGAGGTTTTAGTCTCAGCTCTTAGCTATTGCTCTGACCTCTTAGGCTTTTAACTCTGCATTTGGCTCTGTGTTTCTTATTTAATAAGATCGTTACATCTACAGCTGGTGGCTGTGGAGGAAGGAATGGGGATGATGAAAATTTTGGTGAAATGGCTCAACTCTTAACTAAGCCTGGCGGCCTGAGTTCAAAGCCCAGAACCCATGTAAAAAGGGGAGGAGAAAACCATCTCAACTCCACCATGTTATCCTTTGACCTCTACATATGCATCCTGGCAATAATTTTTAAATTATTATTGTTGTTAATTGGGGGGAGGGGTTCAAGACAGAGTTTCACTGTGTAGCCCTTTCTGTAGACTAGGCTGGCCTCGAACTCACAGAGATCTACCTGCCTCTGCCTCCTCAATGTTGGGACTAAAGGTGTGAATCACCATATCCCACATTTTTTTTTTTTTTGAAATAGGATCACACTCAGGCTGGCTTCAAGCACACAGCAATTCTCATGCCCCAGCCATAAATATTGTAAAGTTAAAACATAAATAAAAGGTTTAGCCAGTTATGGTAGCTGTAATCCCAGAATGAGGAAGGCCAAGGCAGGAGGATGACTGTGAGTCAGAGACCTGCCTGAGTGACATAGTGAGTTCCAGGCCAACCTGATCTACAGTGTGGAGACACTGTTTCTAAATAAAGGAATAGATTTGGATGTACCTCAGCCTGACATATACAAGTCCCCAGGCTTGAGCTCCAGAAGTACACAGACACAAGTGTTGATTCCTAAGAACATCTCCCTGGTCAGATCATAGCCCCACCATGAGGAACTGCCACGATCTGTACCCACAGGAGACACACAATGCCGGGCAATGGTGGCTCACGCCTTTAATCCCAGCACTCGGGAGGCAGAGCCAGGAGGATCTCTGTGAGTTCAAGGCTAGCCTGAGCTACAGAATGAGTTCCAGGAAAGGTGCAAAGCTACACAGAGAAACCCTGTCTCGAAAAACCAAAAAAAAAAAAAAAAAAAAAAAAAAAAGACACACACGACATTGCCACTTGTAAATTTCTGTAACTTCTCCCAGTGTTAGTCCAGCCCTCTTCCCAACACTGCACGCCAACCCCACAAACCATTCTGGGGCCAAGCAAGTTACAAAGGATACAAACAAACCCAGTAAAAGCATCTCTAACCTGAGGGACTTCAGACACAAACGCAGGAGAGCAGGAAACCAAAGATGCCTAAATCTGTAGCCCACCAGTTTTGTCTATATTTTTCAAAAAGTCGGTTAACAGCTCTTGAGGGTTGAAACGAAGCCATGAGAGGAGGAAAAGTACCTAGAAATCTTGTGGAGGCAGTGCACATGACTGTGTTGTTGGGTTCATCATCTGTCTTGTTGAGACGTGTATGGCCTTGAACGACTCTGCCTGTCTCAGCTACAGAGTGAGTTCCAGGAAAGGTGCAAAGCTGCACAGAGAAACTCTGTCTCGAAAAGCCAAAAGTGTGTGCTACCACACCTGGCTTTGTGTCTGTCTTTCTGAGATAGGGTTTCATGTAGCCCAGGCTGGCCTCAACTTACTGAGTAACCTAAGCCTTGACCTTCAGTCTGATCTCAACTTCCCAAGTGTGGGGGTTACAGGCAGATGTATAACACAAGGCCTGGCTACATAACCAGTTTTGTTTTCATTTTTTTGCTTGTTTGTTTTTGGATTTTTTTTCAATACAGGGTTTCTCTGTGTAGCCCTGGCTGTCCTGGAACTCACTCTGTAGACCAGGCTGTCCTGGAACTCAGAGATCTACCTGCCTCTGCCTCCCTAGTGCTGGGATTAAAAGTGTGCACACCACTGCCTGACTACTTGCTTGCTTTTGAGACAGGACCTCACTCCGTAGTCACAACTGAAGAGGCCTAACTTAACATTAGTGTAGCCATGACAGGCTGCAGACTAACAATCCTGGGACTAGTACTCATCATTACAATGACCAGGAGACCAATTAGAATTCAGACAAACAAGTACTAGATGCTCCCAGACATAAAGGACAGCTCACATCACTTGTATACAGGTTGCCAATTTCCTTGCAGCAATGCCAGTACCAATTACTGTTTGACAAGGCTTCTTGTCACTCCTGCCCAATCAGGAGTTTAACCCCCAGCTGAATCTGGAATTCCCCTTACCTCCCCCAATCCTTTACTCCTTAAAAACCCTGCCATACCTGAGCTCAGGGCTCTCCCTGATCCAATTGCTGTGTCAGAATAGACAGGAAGCCCAAGCTCAAGCTTGCAATAAATGCTCTTTACTTTTGCATATGAACCCAGACTTCCAGTGATCTCTAGGGGGCTCATGATCTTGGGCATAACATTACTGGCCTTGAGCTCACTATGTAGACCAGGCTGGACTTGAACTCAAAGATCTTCCTTTCTGCCTCTGAGTGTGGGAATTAAAGACATGTGCCACTATACCTGGCCCACAAATTCAGTTTTTAATGTTAATTTAAGTCATTTAATTTGGTGCCATCTTTGGACATAAAAGACATTTTTTGGGCCCCATGTATGAGGACATTGTTAAAAACAACAGCTACTTCAACAGTACTCAAAACAAATAGATCTGGAAAAGACTTGGGTTACAAAGATTACAGAGTAAATGAGTGTGAGGCCAGTTTAAGATACACACTGAGTTCCATGCCAGCCAGGACTTGCCAGCTCAGACCACATAACAAAGGCAAACCTATCTCAAAACAACAAAAAACGAAAAGACTTCAAAGTGATTAAGGGAAATGTCAAGATTAAACACGACCCCCCTGACTTGATGCATCAACCCCCGAGGCCTCGAACTCTTCTTACTAAAATCGACGACAACGCACCCCACATTGCTGCCTACCCTACCTCACCCTCTGCTCACTATATGCTCAAAATTCCAAGCCCATTCTCAGCAGCTGAAATGACTTGACTGCCAGCCAACACTGCCCAATTCAGAGAAAGGTACAAAGACAGAACATAGTTTCAATCAAACAATCATTTGCAAATAACATGCTTTCGAACAACTAAAACCACCAAAGGAAAAAAAAAACAACAAGCCAGAGAAATAATTCCTTAAGGTGGTCAATGGAAACATTTGTAAGCTTTAGGAACCAGCAACAAAAATGGAGAAATATGCTACTTAAGAACATTCATAGCCGGGCGGTGGTGGTGCACGCCTTTAATCCCAGTACTCGAGGCAGAGCCAGGCGGATCTCTGTGAGTTCAAGGACAGCCTGGTATACAGAGTGAGTTCCAGGACAGCCAGGAATAATACACAGAGAAACCCTGTCTCTAAAAAAACAAAAACAAATCAACAAAAAAGAACATTCATTAGCCGGGTGGTGGTGGCACACGCCTTTAATTCCAATACTTGGGAAGCAGAGGCAGTTGGATCTCTGTGAGTTTGAGACTAGCTTGGTCTACTTATAAAATCCAGCATATATCTGTGTATTATTTCTCCTGCAGTTGTACATAAAATGTTTTTACATTAAAAAAGGAAAAATACTATAGAATTGTATGAAATATATAGAATATACAAATTTGTAGAGACAGAAGAAAGGAAGATAGAGCAATGATTTCCTAAGTAAAAAAATAAAATTAAAAAAATAAAATAAATTCCAGCATAGCCAAGACTACATAGAGAGACACTGTCACAAAAAGAGCAAGCCAGGAGGTGGTGGTGCACGCCTTTAATCCTAGCACTTAGAAGGCAGAGGCATGTGGATCTCTGAGTCGAGGCCAGTCTAGTCTACAGAGCTAGTTCCAGGACAGCCAATACACAAAGAAACACTGCCAAGAAAGAGAGAGAGAGAGAGAGAGAGAGAGAGAGAGAGAGAGAGAGAGAGAGAGAGAGAGAGAAAGACAGAGAAAGAAAAAAAGAACTATCCAAATGTATGGTAGAGTATTTGACCCCTCTAATCCCAGCACTCAGGAGGCAGAGACAGGTGGATCTCTGTGTGCTATAGGCCAGTCGGCTCTACAGAGTTCAGGACAGCCAGGGCTACATAGTGAGACTCTCTCTAAAAGAACATGTTAATCCTGCCACTGCAGTCTCAGCCATCTGTGAGACTGAGAAAATTGCTTAGACTGAGGACTTCAAGACTTACCTAGGCAAAAAAAGGAGACCCCACCACAAAAAAAAAAATTCATACCTTGTTTTTTGACGTTTTTATCCTGGATATAGTGAGCCAGTATAAATCTGGATATGAGGCTGGTGCTGGGGACATTTGAGGTAAGATACTTCAGGCACCTGGGAAGAAATGGGTTGGTGATTTTCTTTCGGGGATAAGAGACTACATCTCGAGAAGCCTTCCTCCTCAAAGATGACCTTGATCGTGGAGTGGAGGATGCCATCAATTTGGTTCTCCAGGGCTTCCTCAAGCTTCTTTGGCTTGCTCAGACAGTATTTTCTAGCAAAGAGAAGAAAACAGCCTCAGATCTATGCCTGATTCCTCCAAACGCTTTTTTTGTTTGTTTGTTTTTGTTTTTGTTTTTGCTTTTTCAGAGACAGGGTTTCTCTGTGTAGCTTTGTGCCTTTCCTGGAACTCACTTGGTAGCCCAGGCTGGCCTCGAACTCACAGAGATCCGCCTGGCTCTGCCTCCCGAGTGCTGGGATTAAAGGCGTGTACCACCACTGCCCGGCCGTCCTCCAAACTTTTATACTCTGTTCCCATTTCCCCACCCATCAATCCCACCCAGTAGGTTAAAAAGTTGGATCTGGGCTGGCGGTGGTGGCACATGCCTTTAATCCCAGCACTCGGGAGGCAGAGGCAGGCAGATCTTTGTGAGTTCAAGGCCAGCCTGGTCTACAGAGCAAGATCCAGGAAGGGCACAAAGCTACACAGAGAAACCCTGTCTCGAAAAACCAAAAAAAAAAAAAAAGTTGGATCTGGAATCCCTACTCATTTGCATAACCTCAAGACTTACTCCAGGCAAGGTTGAAAGAAAAGACTAGACTAAATTAACTTCCAGGCCCCCACCTTTCCCAAAACAGAACACAGGAATTCCTCTTGCATTCAAGATATACTCATTGGGCATGGTGGTTCTACCTACTCGGGCTGAGCATGGTGGTAAATTTGAGGCCAGCTTGGGCTACAAGTTGAGACATTGTCTCAGTAAGAGAGCTGGAGTGGTAGATAGCCCAGCAGTAAGGGCAGTTGCTGCCAAGCCTGTCAAGCTGAGTTCAATTCCCCACACCCCACATGGTAGAGGCAAAGAACTGACTCCCACAAACTGTCCCCCAACCTCCACGAGTGTGTTAATTATGCACACACAAACATACATACACACAATAAAATAAATGCTGAAAAATTCAAACGAAAGGATGGTGGAAGATGGTGGCCCACACCTAGCATCCAAGAGGCAAGGCAGGAGAAGTTCAATGCCAGTGTTAGCCACACAGGGAGGTGGAAGGCAGCAGGAATACATGAGACATTGTGAAAGAAAAGTCAGTGCAAGCAAACAAGCACTCCAAATACTACCTATGACATGTTAATGACTGACTAAACAAATATATTAGTGATGAATAGTAAGTACACACATGAATGTAGAAAGTGAATGAATAAGTAGCATTTAAATATTGCAAAATATGAAGGGTGTGGTGGCACACACTTTTTTTTTGTGGTTTTTCGAGACAGGGTTTCTCTGTAGCTTTGGAGTCTGTCCTGGACTAGCTCTGTAGACCAGGCTGGCCTCGAACTCGCAGAGATCCACCTGCCTCCCAGTGCTGGGATTAAAGGCATGTGCACACACCTTTGATCCCAGCACTTAGGAGGCAGAGGCAGGTGGATCTCTGAGTTTGGAGTCAGCCTGATCTATATAGCAAGCTTCAGGCCAGCAAGGTCTACATAATGATACTCAGTCTCAAAACAAAACAAAAAAGGAATTGAAGAGATAAGATATGGCTCAATGGTAGGTAGATCACAAGTAATGAAGTAGTAGGTTCAATCCTCAACAGGGCAAAAGACAAGCAAATGTAGGTTTTTTTTTTTTTTTTTTCAGTTTTTCGAGACAGGGTCTCTCTGTGTAGTCCTGGCTGTCCTAAAACTCACTCTGTAAACCAGGCTGGCCTCGAAATCACAGAGATCCACCTACCTCTGCCTCCCAAGTGCTGGGATTAAAGGCATATGCCACCACCACCTGGCACAAATGTAAATTTTGTCTTGTGCATTTTTTAAGTGCAGATTTAGTCCTCCTGGGTGTCTTGGGGGTTACCAGGTCACGTCAGAACCACTGGGTTTTGTTTTAATTTTTATACAAGGTCTCACTATGTAAACCTGGCTGGCTTAGAACTCATAGCCTTTGCTTCCTGAGAGCTGAGATTAAGACATGGACTACGGGTAGCAGTGGTGGCGCATGCCTTTAGTTCCAACACTCAGGAGGCAGAGGCAGGTGAGTCTGAGTTGGAAGCCAACCTGGTCTACAGAGTGAGTTCCAGAACAGCCAGGCCTACGCAGAAAAACTCTGTCTCAAAAAACAAACAAACAAAAAGATGTGTCCCACTACCCCCTGCTTCAGATCCAGTTTTGATAGTATCCTTACTATGTTCACAAGCTATTTCAATTCGAGGTCACATTATAGAAGACCATACAGTTAAAATCAAGTAGCATAATTGCAAGCCACCCTGGAAAATCCTGATACTCTACAGACCAGTGCTACTCCACAGTTCTTTAGTCTCTAAATTTTATTTTTATTTATTTATTTATTTATTTTTGTTTGTTTGTTTTTCGAGACAGGATTTCTCTGTGTAGTTTTGGTGCCTGTCCTGGATCTTGCTCTGTAGACCAGGCTGGCCTGGAACTCACAGAGATCTGCCTGGCTCTGCCTCCCAGTGCTGGGATTAAAGGCGTGTGCCACCACTGCCCGGCCTAAATTTTATTTTTAAAAAATAGTATTTTGATTTTATGAGCATTAAAAGGTGTTTTGCCATCATATATGTCTGTGTGAGGGTGTCAGATCCCCTGGAACTGGAGTTACAGACAGTTGTGAGCTGCCATGTGGGTGCTGAACCAAGGTCCTTTAGAAGAGCAGCCAGTGTTCTTAATTGCTGAGCTACTTCTCCACCCTACTGTTTTTAATTTTTTATTATTTTAAATTATGTGTATATGTGTGAGTCTGTGTGTCTGTATATGCACATTAATGCAGGTATCCTCAGAAATCTCAAGAGGGCATCAGATCCCTTAGAGCTAAAACTACAGTAAACTTCCCTACATGGGTGTTGAGAACTGAACTTGACCTCTGCAAGAGAAACATTTTTTTTTTTTTTTGTTTTTTGCATTTGCTCTTAACCGCTGAGCCATTTCTATAGATTCTGGGGTGATTTTTAATCCTTTATCCAGATGCTTCTTAATTTATGGTGGAGGCACCCTGAAAACCCCCTTATAAGCTGGTGATATAGTCAGCTGCAAAGGCACTGGACATACCCGAGCCCTATAGTTAGTGCTTAGGGCTATATCTATATGTATCTATGTCTATATAGAGATATATAAGACTAGATCTTAGTCTACCTTTGCTGTTCCGGGAACACTCACATTAACCTACAGTAGGACAATATCACCAAATACTTGAAACTCAGTGGCAGAACACCTGAGTAGCATGCAGGAGGCCTTGGGTCCAACCAGTCCTGCTGAATTAACTAACTAAATGTCCTACCTAGTTAGGGTTACTATTGTTCTGATGAAACACCATAACCAAAAGCAAGATGGGGAGGAAAGAGTTTATTTGGCTTACACTTCTACATTGTTAGTCCTTCACTGAAGGAAGTCAGGACAGGAACTCAAAAAGGGCTGGAACATGAAGGCAGGAGCTTATACAGAGTCCACGGAGCCTCTGCTTACTGACTTGCTCCTTCTGGCTTGCTCAGCCTGCTTTCTTACAGAACCCAGGACCACCTATGCCCTTCTCCATCAATCACTAATTAAGAAAATGCTCTACAGGCTTGCCTATAACCCAGTCTTACAGAAGTATTTTTCAGTTGAGATTTCCTCCTCTCGGATGACTATAGTTTGTGTCAAGCTGACATAAAACTAGCCAGCACACTAAATGAATGAGTGAGTGACTCAGTGAGTGAGTAGATAAATAATTTCAAAAGTGTCGAATAGATGATATGCATACAGACAAGGGTGTTTGGGGTCTGCGGTCTAGACAAAGGCTGATCTCAGCCTTATACAGACGGATGGAGATAAAGGTAAGGACCAATGGCTGCACAAGACCTGAGAGCAAAGGACAGCTGGGGGCTTAGCCTGGACACCACACTCCCTTGCAGGAGCATTTTAGAAGAGGGAGAGGAGAGAATGTAAATACCCAAGGATGAGGAGGGGCTGTGAGATCGAATCCTCTGAGCACAACACAGCCAGGGCAACTAACAACTCACAACAGCTGTGCTACTGGCACCGGGTCCAGGAGGTGGGGTCCTCCTGACAGTCGGCTGTGCAGGGGTAGGGACTCACAGGCCCCTACCCCTCCTGTTATCGGTAGACAGCTTCTGAAGGAGGGGAGAGGCATGGTGTCAAGTATGTGCCTACCGGTGAGTCCACAACCAAGCTCTGATGGTTAGTTCCAAACTCAGGGTCAAATAGACAGACCTGATTAAACTCACCGGGACAAAACCAAACTCAAACTAACAAAAAGGGGAAAGAAATCTAGAGAGGCGGGCCAAGGGTGGAATAAGGAAAGGGGAAATGATCAAAATACAAAGTGTGCATGTATGAAGGTGTGAAAGAACATTTACTAGAAAAGAAATGGATGTTTTATAGGCATGATAAAACATTACTACAAAAAAAAGCAAAACACACAAAACAGTACCCCCAAAACATTGACAGTTGTGGGGGCCATGGGCTCCCCTCTATTGCCCAGCATCTTCAGAGCAGCCTGAATATCACCAGTCATGGAAAAGATCAAAATCCAGGATTTAGGTGCTGGTGGGATGGCTCAACAGTTACATGCCTAGCTGTTCTTCCAGAGGACTTAGGTTCAATTCCCAGGACCCACAGGGCAGATCACAATCATCTGTAACTCCAGTCCAGGAGCCATACCCTCTTCCTGCCTCCATGGGCACTGGCACACACAGGGTACACAGACATGCATGCAGACAAAACACTCATATGCTTAGAAAATAAAATAAAAACCCAGGATTCAACTGGGCATAGTGGTGTATACCTTTAATCCCAGCACTTAGGAGGCAGAGCAGGAGAACCTCTGTGAGTTCAAGACCAGCCTGGTCTACATAACAGGTTCTAGGCCAGCCAGAGCTACACAGAAACACACAATCCAGGATTCAAAGTGTGGCTTCCATTGAATGTCTGTTACTTTTGCATGATAAAATAAAATAAATATTTTAAAAATAGACTGAGGATATAACACAGTGGTAGAGCATGTGTCCACTGTGCACAAGGATCTAGGTTCAGTCCCCAGCGTTGGAAAGGAAAGTAAAAAAGCCTTTAGTTGGTGCCCATTGAATCCGTGGTCAGGCCCGTTGTCCACTGCGCCTGCCTCAAACCATCTGCGTTTCATTTCATAGCCATGGTTAGTACATCGTGAGATGGATGTTTCAGATTTTCTCATTTTTGAGACATGGTTTCATGTAGCCCAGGCTGGGTTCCCACTCACTATATAACTCTAGTTGGCCTAGAACTCCTGAATCTCCTGCCTCCACCACAGAGTTCTGGGGTCCCAGCCCTTCACTGCCACACTTGCCTTAGAATGTTTTCCTTTTCTCCCCTCCTACTGATCCCCTTTCCTCTTCCTCCTCTGGGTCTACGGGTTGAACCTAGGGTTTTACACAGGGCAAGGTCTCTACTGAGTTATTCCCCAAACCCCCTTAAGAATATTTTCATAGTTTGGTGGGTATGGCTCAGCTGAGATAATGCTTGCCTAAACTACTCAAAGGCCCAAGTTCAGTCCCAAGCAGAGCATAAACTGGATGCTGTGCCACACACACATATAATCCTACTGCTTTATTTTATTTTATGTATATCTGTGTATGTCTGAGTGACATGTAAGTCACATGTGTCCAGGAGCCCATGGAGGTCAAAAGAGGGTGTCAGATGCCTGGGACTAGAGTTATTGGATATTATGAGCCACCATGTGAGTGCTGGAAACCAAACTTGTTTTGTTTTTCCAGACAGGGTCTCTCTATGTCAGCAGTTCTCAACCTGTGAGTTTCGACCCCTTTGGGAGTCTAACAACACTTTCACGGGGGTTAACTAAGACCATTAGAAAACACAGGCATTTACATTATGATTCATAATAGTAGCAAAATTACAGTTACGAAGTAGCAACAAACATAATTTTATGATTGGGGTCACCACAATGTGGTGAAGAACTGTATTAACTGAGAACCACTGACTACTCCTGGTTGTCCTGGAACTCACTCTGTAGACCAGGCTGGAATAGAACTTGGAGGAAATCCACCTGTCTCTGCCTCCTGAGTGCTGGGATTAAAGGTTCATGCCACCATTGCCTGGTTGTATTTTTTTTAAAGATTTATTTTATTTTTACTTATATGCATGTGGGTGAGGTGCCCTGGAGGCCAGAGGCACTGGATCTCCTTGGAGCTGCAGTCACAGGCTGTAGTGAGACATCCAGTGTGGGTGCTAAGATCTGAACTTGGTTGCAAGAGCAGTAGGCATTCCTAACCACTGAGCCACCTTCTCTCCAGTCCCATGAGTTGATTCTTACTATCAAAGTTGTAAATAAGGGGACAGGGCTGGCGATGTGGCTCAGCTGATAGACAGCTTGCCTAGAATTCACGAAGTCCGAGGCTCAGTCCCTAGCAGCACATAAACTGTGTGTGATGGTGCATACCTGGAGTCTCCAGCACTCAGGAGGTGGAGACAGGAGAATCAGAATAGAGGTCTTCTCAGCTATGTAGCAAGTTGGATGCCAGTACAGCCTGGGCTATATGAAACCCTTATCTCTAAATAAATAAATAATACAGCTGAGTACACAGTCACCATGCACATCGCAATAGCAAACAATTAACCTTTAGTCCTAAGGAAATTATTAAAAATGGATCAAAGTGGGACTGGAGAGATGGCTTAGCAGTTTAGAGTATTATTCTTCCAGAGCGCCCAGATAAGGAGGCTTACAACTTCCTGGGGCCCCAACTGATGCCTCTGGCCTGCTCAGGCACCCACACACACATTTGGAAAGCAGAGGCAGGTGGGTCTCTTGGAGTTTGAGGACAACCTGGTCTATGTAGCAAGTTCCAGGCCTGCCAGGGCTGCAGAGTGAGTCCCGATCTCAAAATCAAAGATAAAAACAAAGCAACTGGCAACTTAGCAAGCCTCCCTAGCCCCCCAAAGGTGAGCTGATCTCAGTTAGCACCCCCAAAAGGTGAGCTGATCTCAGTTAGCACCCCCAAAAGGTGAGCTGATCTCAGTTAACACCCTCAAAAGGTGAGCTGATCTCAGTTCGTATCCCCCCAACTGGTGAGCAGGTTTTAGTTCGTACACAGCTTCAGGATCTAAGCAAAGCCTCCCCTGGCTCTCTCATGTCCTCCCCCTTCCTCTTCTTGCATCTCTGTCTCTCCCACACATCTTTGAGGACACGACATTTAAGCTGAGCCTTGAAGCCAGATGAAGAGAGAGGGAGGAATCAGAGACTGAAACCCAGAGGCAAGGGCAGGACAGCGGCCAGGAGGGCAGCTACAGCTCTTTTGTAGCTGTGACCAGCATGTAAAAGGCCCAGGTCCATTCCCAGCCCCAGAAAAACAAACAAAAAGAAGAAATACAGATGGACACACAGACCTGGAAGGTGGGGCTAGTTCCATCTTTGACAACTAGGATGGCCCCCTAGGTCAATGTGATTCTATCTTCAGCTGCTGAGTGGGAGTGGGTTACTTGATATTATATATTACCGTGACAAACTATCACACTCCCAGGGTACCCTATCACAGGGGAGGCCATCACAACCTGAGTTAAGAGAGCTGGCCATATCTCACTCAGTCATAAAGCAGATATGAGATATGAACTGTGGTGTTTAGCCTTCTGCCCCCGTCTCCTGAGACAGTATTTTGTATACCCAGGCAAGCCTCCATCTCACTATGTAGCTAAGGCTGGCCTTGTACTCCTGATCCTTCCCCCATCTCCCAAGTACTGGGATTACAGGTGCGGCACCATGATGGGCCACTTTATTCTTTTGAGTCTGCAACCTTGGCCCAAGCTATGGTGGTGTGCTCCCCCTTCAGTCTAAAATTTCTAAAATGCGCTCACAGACACAGTCAGAGGTCTCTTCCCATGGTATTTTGAAATCCCTGAAAGTTGATAAGATTAATTATCAGTGTGTGGTTTGTTTTGTTTTGTTTCTGAGACAGGGTTTCTCTGTGTAGCTCTGGCTGTCCTGGATCTCTCTCTGTAGACCAGCCTGGCCTCGAACTCACAGAGATCTGTCTACCTCTGCCTCCCTAGTGCTGAGATTAAGGGCATGCACCACCACTGCCCAGCTTGATGTGTGTGTGTGTGTGTGTGTGTGTGTGTGTGTGTGTGTGTGTGTAACTTTTTAGATGGGGTTTCATGTAACCCAAGCTAGCCTCAGACTCACTATGTAGCTAAGAATGACCTTGAACTCTTGATCCTTCTGCCTCAGTCTCCCAAGGGATAGGCTTTCAGACATGCTGGACTTGGTCTTGGACTGGGGTTCTAACCACCTGCTGAACACTCAGCTCACCTTCAGGTACAGTTTGCTGTTTGCACGCGCATGGCCCTGTAGTCCCAGAGCTTTGGAAGCTGAGGCAGGAAGATCAGGGGTTTGAGGCCAGGCTACATTGTGAGACTATCTGACAAGAAAAGAAAAACAAATGTAATATCAGCACTTGAAAAGCTGAGACATTGGATCAGGAGTTCCAAGCTATCGTAGGCCAAGTATTAAGTTCAGGACTAACCTGAGCTACATAAGACTCTGTCTCAAGAAGAAAAAAAAAAATGGGTGGATGGGGAAGTGGGTATTCGTGAGACAAAAATGATCCCTGGGAAGTTTTTCACATGCAGGTTGCTCAGTTCTATACATTGGCAGGTTCCATTAGGCACTCCCCTCCCCAGCCTCCTCTGGGACTTTAACTGAAACCCAGGAATACAGCATGGTTTCACTTATTCATTTATACATATGGTCTCATGTAACCCAGGCTGGCCTCTGACTCACTATGTAGCTGAGAAAGACCATGAACCTCTGAAGCCTCGGCCTCCACATGTCCCACTAGCCCATCTTATTGAGTGCTGGGGATGGAAGCCAGGGCTTTGTGGGTGCTAGGCAAGCACTCTTTTTGGAACTAACTACAACCCCAGCCACTCCAAACCCCTTTATTCTTAGACAGAGTCTTGCTATACATGTAGCCCAGGCTGGCCTTGAACCTACCACCCTCCTGCTCTAGGACTCCCAAAAGCTGTGAATGTTGTGGGGGACACAGGGCCTGTACTGAGCTAGACCCCTTGCTTAAGTGAGCACATTCCTCCTCAGCAGATGCCTGAAATCAGAGGAAGCCTTTCCCTTCGGTCAAAGCTCTCCTGGGCTAACAGGGACTAGGGCTCTTGCAAGCACCTGGGGACTTTGCCCAATTCGTTCAGGTGCTAAACTCGGGGGCTGCTGCTGGTGGCTCTGGGTATCCCTGGAGGAAGAGATGAACTGTGTTTTTGGCTCCCTGAGGTTGATGGATGAGGATATGAGATTGTACCACTTCCACCTCTCACTGAAGCTATTCTAGAAAAGTGGTCCTGGTAGCAGGGAGTCGCTTCCACAGGGAGATGGTTCTGAGGGTGTATTTAAAAACAAAAAACAAAAACAAAACCAACAACAAAAAACCAACAACAAAACAATCCCTTCAATGAGCCCCCAAAGCAGCAGTGAGCCAGTTTGACCACATGTGAATCCATACTTGTTTGTCAGTGTGGAGGATTCCCCCTGCTCTGTGGCATCCCTTGGAAGAGGATGGGAAATGATCTGTTTCAGGCTATGATTTCGTGATACTTCTCCACCAGCTTTTTTTTTTTTTTTTTTTTTTGGTGTTTCGAGACAGGGTTTCTCTGTGTAGCTTTGTGCCTTTCCTGGATCTCGCTCTGTAGACCAGGCTGGCCTCAGACTCACAGAGATCCGCCTGCCTCTGCCTCCCGAGTGCTGGGATTAAAGGCGTGCGCCACCACCGCCCGGCTATCCACCAGCTTCTTGTGCAGTACCTACCTATAATACCAGCACTCAGGAAACTTAGGTAGGATCTTGGAAAGTATAAGGATAGCCTGGGCTACAGAACAAATGCCAAGCCAGCCAAGATTACTTGACAAGATCTTGTCTCAGAAAAAGAAGAAAAGAGAGAGAGGAAGGAAGGAAGGAAGGAAGGAAGGAAGGAAGGAAGGAAGGAAGGAAGGAAGGAGAGGAAAGGAAAAGGAGAGGGATGTGAGCAGTAGGTAGTACTTGTCTGACAAGAGGGAAGAAGCCTTGGCCTTGATGACCAGCACCACAGACAGGTTCTAGACCAGCTTGGGCTACAGTCTCAAAAGGAGAGACCAGAGAGGATCTCCGTGCCCAAGTTCCCCCCACTCCCCTTGCTGCCCTAGAAACACCCTGTTACCTGTTTTTGCCACTGGCTTCTTTCTGGATGTAACTTCAGACCGAGTTCAACTCTGACACCTCAGTGTCGTGTACTGGACTAGGACCTCCGACAAGTATCCGTCCACTGCAAATGCTTAAGGAGACTCACGCTCTATCCTGGTTAAAAGTCCTCCCGGCACTCACAAGTTCCCTCTTTGGAAACCAATTTAGCAGTAACAGGATTGGTTCAGCCTATCAGCATCTGAGCAGCCTCATAGCAGGTGTGGGGTGCTGTGGTAATGCCCTCAGGCCTCGCTGGTTGAAGCCGCTTGATAACCCACCAACTCAGGGCAGTGGGCCCCTGGGATTCACTGCTACTCTAGAGTCTCACTAGGTAGCCCTGGTTTGTCTGGAACTTGCTATATAGCCCAGGCTGACCTTGGACTTGTGTCTGCCCTTCTGCCTCAGTTTTCCCAGGGATGGGATTACAGGTGTACACTACACTAGGCTTCTACTCTGTATTTTCTTTTCTATTTTGAAGATTTTATTTTTATTTTGTTTTGTTTTGGTTTGGTTTTGTTTTTTTTTTTCAAGACAAGGTTTCTCTGTGTAGCCCTGGTTGTCCCGGAACTCACTCTGTAGACCAGGCTGGATTTGGACTCAGATCCACCTGCCTCTGCCTCCCGAGTGCCAGGATTAAATGTGTGGGCCACTGCCCAGCTGAGCATTTTTATTTATTAATATTTTTATTTTATCTGCATGTACCCGTGTGCGCCACATGTGTGCCTGGCAAGAAGTGGGTGTCGGATCCCCTGGAACTGGATACAGGTAACTGTGAGTCATTGTGTGGGTGCTGATTACCAAACCTGGGTTCTCTGGAAGAGCAGCAAGTGTTCTTAGCCACTGAGACATTTCTCCAACCCCCATAGTTGTATTTTTATTTATTTATTTATTTTAAGGACACCAAATTCTTTGTTTTGAGACGGGGTCTTACCATGTAGCCCTGACTGGCCTCAAACTCCCAGAGCTCTGCCTGCCTCTGGCTCCTGAGTCCTGGGGTGTGCGTCACTATGCCAGCCTTACATTAGTTTCTTTATGTATGTGTCTGTGGGGTGCTAGTCCCACGTCATGCATGTTAAGTCGGAAGCTGACTTGAAGGAGTCAATTCTCGCCTCCCACCATATGGACCTTGGGGATTGAACTCAAGTCCCCAGGCTTGGCAGCAAGTGCCCTCACCTGCCAAACTACCTCACGGCCTGCCTCCTCAGGGGCGGGTTTTGAGAGATCCAGGTCTGGGGAGATGACTCAGTGTCTAAGCGCCCATGAGCACACAATTTCATTTTCTAGCACCCAAGATGGGTCAGTCACAACTGGTTGTAACTAGGGATCTGCAGGCACCTGCTCTTGCATGCAGATACTCCCCCAACACACACACAGAATTAAAAATAATAAAAACAAATTAAAAATGTAAAGAGTGAGCCGGGCGGTGATGGTGCGTGCCTTTAATCCTAGCACTTGGGAGGCAGAGGCAGGTGGATCTCTGTGAGTTCGAGGCCAGCCTCGTCTACAGGGTGAGTTTCAGGAAAGGCACAAAGCTACCCATACAAACCCTGTCTCAAACAAAACAAAACAAACAAACAAACAAAAAAGTAAAGAGTGACTCTAGCATGAAAGGCAGGCATGGAGGAGCACGCCTATAACACCAGAGGCAGAGGCAGGGGGATGTCTACATGGTAAGACCTTGTCTCAAAAAAAAAGGTTCCATTCCCTTCTGTAATTGGTTCAGAGACCAAGCTTGAACTACCAGCTTTAGGCACTCTGGAGCTGCTGACTTCTCAGTATAATCAAGGAGTGATGTTTCGATTGGAGCAGTTACATTGAAGGAAGGGATTTTATTCCACCAGCAGAGGAGAACCCTACTATGAGCAGAAACAATGTGGAAGCAATTTCCCTGAAAGGACAGGGCAACCAGGAAAAAGCCTTTAAGCCCAAAAGAGGACCTTGCTCATAATGGTACTCACCTTTAATCCCAGCATTTAGGAGGCAGAGACAGATGGATCTCTGTGAGTTTGAACCCAGCCTGGTCTACATAATGAGTTCTGGGCTAGCCAGGGCTATATAATGAGACCTTGTCTCAAACAAAACAAAACCAACAAAACTAACCAAAGAAAAAACAAGGAAAACAAATGAGGGACCTTGTACAGAGCAAGAGTGAGCGGTTAGGGCCTCACTCAGCCAACGGGCTCAGCTTCTGCATCAGCCACCTGATGAAGGCCTCACTACTTCTCTGACATATTTTCCTTTCCCTCTACCTGTTTTCTCTCTCCTCTTTCTCTTTTCTTTTCCTTCTTTCATTTTTTTTTCCTTTCTTTTTTTTGAGACACGGTCTTACTCTGTAGCCAAGGGTAACCTAGAACTTGGAATTGCTGGAACTATGTAGAGTAGGCTGTCCTCCAACACTCAGTGATCTCCTTGCCTCAGCCTCCTGAGTGCTGGGATGTCCAGTGTGCACCACCACACCCAGTATACCCATATTGAGATGATTTTTTTTTTTGAGCTGAGGATCGAACCCAGGGCCTTGTGCTTGCTAGGCAAGCGATCTACCACTGAGCTAAATCCCCAACCCCGAGATGATTTTTTTAATTAAGGTCCGAGACCAGCTCTGTTTCCTATACCCCAACATTCAGATGACACGCGTTCCCTACTCACACTTGAGAAGACTGACTCCCAGAACTTATGTAATATAAATGAATCACCGAGTGGCAGAGCCGAGTTTGTTTGGCTTCTGTGCTAACGCTCTTCCTAATCACAGCAGCTGGGGGACCCATGCCCCAGCACCATTTCTGCAAAGTGAATAATCAGCCAATAATAACAAGGACTGCAATAATTATACTGGCTGCAACCAGGTCTGATGTGTCAGGACCTCTGATTGGCCAGTGTTTCTTCCCTCTAAAAAAGATCTTATTTATTATTATTTGTGTGTGTGTGTGTGTGTGTGTGTGTGTGTGCTCGCGCGCTTGTGTCGGTCAGAGGGCAACTTTCCAAAGTTGATTTCACCTCTCTT
This sequence comes from Peromyscus eremicus, assembly GCF_949786415.1. Lineage (NCBI taxonomy): Eukaryota > Metazoa > Chordata > Mammalia > Rodentia > Cricetidae > Peromyscus > Peromyscus eremicus. The sequence goes on along the minus strand of NC_081423.1, from coordinate 6,452,536 downwards.
TGGACTCCAGGGGTTGAACATAAGTCATCACCAGGAGCTGAGCCCCCTGAGCTTTATCACTGGCCCCTCTCTCCACCTCCTCATCCTCCTCTTTTTCGCTTTCCTTCCTTTTTGAAAAGATTTGTCTTATTTTTAATTCTGAGTGCATGTGGCGGGGGGGGTGGGGGGGTGAGGGGTGGGGGGTGGGGGGGGTGGGGGGGGTGGGTTTGTGCACATGTGAGTACAGATGCCTTCATGGTCCAGAATTGGGACTCAGATCCCTGGAGCTGGAGTTACAGGTGGTTATGAGTCTCCTGGTGTTGGTTCTGGGAACTGAACTTAGGTCTTTCGGAAGAAAAGCAGGTGCTTTTAACTATGGTGCCATTTTTCCAGCCCCACCTTCTCGCTTCTTTTCTGTCATATTTTTTGTTAGTTTGTTTTCTAAACTCTTTTTTTTGTTTTTTTGAGACAGGGTTTCTCTGTGTAGCTTTGCACCTTTCCTGGAACTCGCTCTGTAGACCAGGCTGGCCTCGAACTCACAGAGATCCACCTGCCTCTGCCTCCCAGAGAGTGCTGTGATTAAAGGCGTGTGCCACCACCACCTGGCTTCTAAACTCTTTTTAAATTTATTTTTATGTGAATTGGTGTTTTTGCCTGCATGTATGTCTGTTGTGAGGGTGTCAGATCTTGGAGTTAAAGACGGTTGTGAGCCGCCATGTGGGTGCTGGGAATTAAACCCAGGTCTTCACCGGGTGATGGTGGCTCTTCCCTTTAATATTAGCACTAGGGAGGCAAAGGCAGGCAGATCTTAGTGAGTTCAAGGCCAGCCTGGCCTATAAAGTGAGTTCCAGGACAGCCAGGACTGTTACACAGAGAAACCCTGTCTTGGAAAACAAACCAACCAACCAGGGACCTCTGGAAGAGCAGTTGGTGCTCTTAACCTCTGAGCCATCTCTGCAGCCCTTCTGAGATGTTTTCTTGGGACAGGATCTTGCTTAGTTGACTAGGCTGGCATGAAACTACTATATAACTCTGGCTGGCCTCCAAGCCTCAGCCTCCAGAGTACAGGGATATCTACTAACTAACACGCATTCTTTAATAGTTACCATTATCCCTAATTAATAAAGGGGGAAACCAAGGCACAACAGATGTAAGCAACCTGTTTGAGGGCCTGTGGCTCAAACAGTTGTAAAGGCTACAGTTGTAAATGCTCCTCCTACTCTGTGTGTGAACAGAGGTATTGATGGCAGCTCAGATAGGGTGCTATACTTTGCGTAACCGGCCACCTCCTGTTGGCATTTGAGATTCCTTCCCTGGGTGTGGTGGCACACACCTGTAAACCCAGCTAGGGAGGAAGGAGGATCTTGAGTTCCAAGCCAGCCTGGGCTACAGAGTTACCGAGAGAGGCCCTGTGTCAAACAAAACAAAAAAACAAAAACTGCAAACAGACATTTGACTCTGGCCCTTGGTGCATACATAGCAGAGGGAACAACGGTGGCCGTCACTTCTCTATGTCTGCGTCCATCAGGTTTTGGTTACTTTCCTGCTAAACTTTCTAGTTGGCTTTTCTCTCTGCACTGCCGCCCACTTCCTTATGCTAAGACTTTAAAATGAATTACATCCTGGCACATCCGCCGCCCTGCACCCCTCTGCCGTCTGAAGCTCGGGAGACCTAGCTGGAAGCAAACAGGCTTAGCTTTAACGTTTTAAAGCTACATTTTGTTTGTGAGTGTGTGTGTGTGTGTGTGTGTGTGTGTGAGTCCACATTTGATGACCCTGGAATTCAGAGGACAATTTGTGGAAGAGGGATCTCTTTCTCCACCATGGGGGTCCTGGGTGTTGAACACAGATGTTTGAAGACAAGTGCCTTCACTTTTTAAAATTTTTTTATTTAATTAAATTAATTTATTTATTTGAGACAAGGCTTCTCTGTGTAACAATCCTAGCTGTTATGGAGCTTGCTCTGTAAACCAGGCTGGCCTTGAACTCACAAAGATCTGCCTGACTCTCCCTACAGAGTGCTGGGATCAAAAGTGTGCATTACCACACCCGGCTAAAGTGTCTTTACTCGTACAGACATCTTGCCAATCCATCATAGACATATCTTACATTTGTTTCTTCTTTTCATTTATTCCTTTGTTTGAGTCAGGGTCTCTTGTAACCCAGGCTGGCCTGAAACTCACTATGTACCTTAGGATTACATTGAATTTCTGATCCCCCTGCCTCCATCTCCCATATCCATAGTGCTAAGATTACAGGCAGAGGCCACACAAGTGGCTATTGACTGTGTGTGTGTGTGCATGTGTGTATGTGCTCGGGCACATGCTATGGTGTGAATGTGGAGCTCTTCTTCCACCATGTAGGTCCTGGGACGGAACAGTGGTCACCAGGCTTGGGAGGAGGTGCCTTTTCCCTGCTGCAAGCCCTCCCATATTTTTGAGGCAGGGTCTTATTGAATGCAGTTGATCTAGACTTGCTATGTAGCCCACTTTTGAAATTTTTGTTTGTTTGTTTTTGAGACAGGGTTTCTCCGTGCAGCCCTGGCTGTCCTGGAACTCACTTTGTAGACCAGGCTGGCCTCGAACTCACAGAGATCCGCCTGCCTCTGCCTCCTGAGCGCTGAGATTAAAGGCGTGCCACCATCGCCCGGGTGACCAGCTACTTTTGATCTTTTGATCCCATTGCCTCCACCTCCCAAGTACTGGGGTTACATGTGTGCAGGTGTCCTGTAGTGTTGGGGATAGAGCCCAGAGCTTCCTGTGTGATAGGAAAGTGCTCTGCCCACTGGCCTGCATCCCCTCAAGGTGAATAAATTGAAGCCTGAGAAGGAAGGATTAGAATGCAGGTAGATGGAAGCTGGATTCTAGCCCAGGTCTGCAGGCCCGAGGCATTTACAGGGCCATGGCCTCACCAGGCTCACGTCTGTACCAGCCATGGCCGGGATGCTGTTGAGCCTAGTCCAGTTGCTTTTTTTGTTTTGTTTTCTTGAGACAGGGTTTCTCTATGTAGTCCATACTGTCCTGGAACTTGCTCTGTAAACCAGGCTGGCCTCGAACTCAGAATTCTGCCTGCCTCTGCCTCTGCAGTGCTGGGATCAAAGGCGTGCACTGCCACCGCCACCACCACCACGCCAGCTGCTTTGCGCAAACTCAGAGCTCTCCTTTCCTTTTTCCTTCTTTCACTCTGTGGCTCACTGGAGAAGCAGGATTGTTTACAGTAAATGGAAACCAAACTTGTTCAGGAAGCGCGGCCCGATGCATTACAATGTTATTCTAGCCTGTAATGTACCTACCTGCCTACGGGCTTTCAGATACAGCCAGGCTGTCTGGAGAAGGGCCCTGAGGGTCTCCAGCGGCATTTTGGGGTCAAGGATAGAGAATACAGAACCCAGGGTACTCTTCTCGTCCCCCTGGAACTTGCAACCGTGCATGCACCAAGACAACTGGCTGGCTTAGAGGTCATGAGACGCTGGGAGGTGGGGACAGTTACCTGAAGACCTGGGTTTCCCAAGGTTAGAAGAGGCCTCCACTGCTGTATTTCCAAAAGCTCACAGCTCTGGCACCGAGTCCCGCGGCTAGGCCAGAACTCAGCCTCAGCTCACGGTCCGTGCGCCCTCTAGTGGTCACTTGGAGAAAGCAGTAGCTCAGGGGAGATGGGGGAGAAGCAGATCTCTTTCTACTTGGACCTTACCGGGTAAAAATAGAGAGCTGAGGAAGGAAAGCTCGGATCAGACATCTCATTCCAAAGAACGATGCTCTGAAAAGACACTGTTGTTTGCCTGGAGGCGGTGCACATTTAGTCTCAGCTACCTGAGACACTGAAGCAAGAGGAGCACTATAGTCCAGAAGTTTGGAGCCAACTTAAGCAAGATAGCAACCCCCTGACTCAGACACACTCCCACCACACACAATTAAAAAAAAAAAAGGGGGGGGGGAGCACAATGTAGCGGCATATACTTTTTTAATCCCACCACTCGGGAGTCAGAGCCAGGGGGATCTCTGTGAGTTCGAGGCCAGCCGGGGCTACAGAGTGAGTTCCAGGAAAGGTGCTACACAGAGAAACCCTGTCTCAACAAACAAAAACAACAACAAACAAACAAAAAAGAGAAAAAGGGGGTTCCAAGCCAGGGCTACACAGAGACCCTGTCTGAAACAAACAACAAAAAAGATCTCATAGGCTGTATGGTGGTGGCGCATGCCTTTAATCCCAGCACTTGGGAGGCAGAGCCAGGCGGATCTCTGTGAGTTCGAGGCCAGCCTGATCTGCAGAGCCAGACCAAGGACAGGCATTGAAACTACACAGAGAAACCCTGTCTCAGGAAAAAAAAAAAAAAAAAAAACCTAAAAAAAAAATCTCATAGGCTTGAAAGTTTCCCATTATGAGACTGCCAGATCACCTAAGTAGCACCTGACTCGCCAGGAATCAGCCCACTCCCCGATCACCCTGAGTTGGTGTGGGGGTGGCTAGTCACACCAACTTCTCACAAATTGAGAAGTTCTCACTATTGAGCAACTTGCACTAAGTTGTCCAGGCCAACCTTCAACTTGTTGTGTAGCGGAGGCAGGCTGTGAACTCCCAATCTTCATGCCTCAGCCCTGAAAGTAGCTGGGACTATAGACCTGCATCACCAGGCCTGGTTTAGGTGCCTACATTCTCAACAAACTTTTTAGAGGTACCACGTGAAAACTACTGATCGGGGAGGGATCTCGGGATCTTGTATGAGGGTGAAAGTGGATCGTTTGTTTGAGATGCAATACATAAACCCCACCATGAAGTTTTTGTGGCTGTGTGGTGCTGTAAGCTCTACTCCACTTTGTTCCCAGATCCCAGAGCATCCGACGCAAGCATTCCACCCCTGAGCTACGTCCTCTGCCCCATCACAAAGTCTCTTAACATTCATCAGGCCCTTTCAGGAAGGAGAGTAGTGAAGACCATTAATTAATTTGTTGAGAGACAGAGTCTCTTAAAATCCAGACTGGCTTTGAACTTGTTATGTAGCCAAAGATAACCTTGACTATCAGGTCCTTCTTCCTACAGTTCCTCAGGGCTAGGATTATAAATTAATAAGCCTCTTTAAAATAGTGTGGTCTCAGCTGGGCAGTGGTGGTGCATGCCTTTAATCCCAGCACTCAGGAGGCAGAGACAGGTGAATCTCTGTGAGTTCGAAGCCAACCTGGTCTACAGAGTGAGTTCTAGGACAGCCAAGGCTTTATAGAGAAACCCTGTCTTAAAAAACCAAAGGGGGAAAAATAGTGTGATCGTGTGTTCTCTTTCTCTCCCCTCTCTCTGGTATTGAGGGCGGAACCACAGACCTCACACATGTAGTACTGTATCACTGAGCTACATACCCCAACCCTAGTATTTTCTTCCCTACCCCAAGAGCCATTTCTGACCCAAGGACATTCCTGTGCAGAAGAAGCCTCGCTCCTGCTGGGCCATTTCCAGGTGTCCTCAATACTAGGCTGTGGCATGTGGAATTGCCAATAAACAGCTATTTCCTATCCAATTACATATAGTTCAGCATAAATCTCAACAATTCTCATATTGTTACTCTCCTCCGCAGAGGAATTCACAGAGGTCCCTTTCTGAAATATGATGAAGTTGTCCAGCATACCAAAAACATAAGGAAAAAAAGATCACTTCAAACCATTTAAAAGGAAGGTAGGAGGGATGGTAAGATGGCTCAGCAGGTAAACGTGCTCTCTGTGAAAGCCTGAGGACCTGAGTTCGAGCCTCAGAACCCACTCAAGGTGGAAGGAGAAAATTGAGACTCGACAAAGTTGTTTCTGACCTCCACACACAACAGAGCACAATTACCCTTCCTCCACACTAATAATAATACAATTTTTTAAAACAGGAAAAGGGGCTGGAGAGATGGCTCATCTCTTAAGAGCACTGGCTCTTCTTCCAGAGGACTGGGGTTCCATTCCTAGTGCCCACATGATGGGTCAACAATAGTCCTTAACTCCAGCTCAATGGGATCTGTCTCCTGGCCTCTGCCGGCAAAAGGCACACACCTGTGCACAGTGCCGGCAGAACAGCTAAACACTTAAGATCTTTTGAAAAGATAAAATTAGAAAGGAAGATGAGCAATCCAGGCCCTAAGGCAGTCTGTCTTTGAATGTGGTCAGTGGTTCCCAGGCCTGGAATGACGTCAGAAACAGAGGACGTTAGTTAGGCTTCACTGCTGTCAGAAAGGAGCCAAGCTCAGAAAGGTAGCCAGATGTCAGGTAGCCCGAAGTCAGGCAGCCTCGGGGAGAAAGCAGGCCAGCCTGCTAGTTAGCTGAGCCTTCTTAACTCCAGCTCCAAGGAAATCTAATTTGTCTTTAAACTGGAGGAGTTTACAGTGGATTTGAATTTCAGCAGGAGATCGCCACAGCCAAAGACAATTATAACATCAAAGGGTCAATTCAAGGCAGTTTTACAAGCCACTAATTTGATGCAGGGGTGACAATCTAACACAGGCTCCCATGATGGTGCCAGCGACACTCAGCTAGGAGAGAAAACTAAAACTAAAATAACTTTTCAGACGGATTTGTTTGTGTTTTTATGTGTATGGGAACTTTGCCTGTATGCATGTCTGTGCTACACACCTGCACATCTGGTGCTGGAGGAGGTCAGAGACGGCATGGGGTCACCAGTAGTTCTGAGCCCCATGTGGGTGCTGGGAATTGAACCTAGGTCCTCTGCAGATACCAAGTGCTTTTAACCACTGAGTTATCTTTTTCTTTCTTTCTTTTTTATTTATATTTTATGTAGGAGTGCTCTGCATGTATACCTGTATGCCAGAAGAAGATACCGGGGATCCTGTTACAGATGGTTGTGAGCCACCATGTGGTTGCTGAGAATTGAACGCAGGACCTTTGGAAGAGCAGCCAGTGCTCTTAATTGCTGAGCTATCTCTCCAGTCCCCACCACCACCCCCTTTCAATTTTTTTTTTTTTTTTTTTTCCGGAGACAGGATTTCTCTGTGTAGTTTTGGTGCCTGTCCTGGATCTCGCTCTGTAGCCCAGGCTGGCCTGGATCTCACAGAGATCTTCCTGGCTCTGCCTCCTGAGTGCTGGGATTAAAGGCGTGCGACACCACCGCCCGGCTCAATTTTTTTTTTTTTTTTTATGTTCATTACTGTCTTTCCTTCGTGTATGTCTGTGTGAGGGTGTCAAATCCCCTGGAACTTGAGTTACAGACAGTTGTGAGCTGCCATGTGGGTGCTGGGAATTGAACCAGGGTCCTCTGGAAGAGCAGCCAATGCTCTTAACCCCTAAGCCATCTTTCCAGCCCCCAACTGAATCTTCTAGCCCCAAACTTCTTTTTTCTTTATCTTAAAAATATTTAAAATTTTTGTATTATACTTTGAAATTGATTTTTATTTTTTGAGACAAGGTCTCTTTACATAGCTCTAGTTGTCCTGGATCTCGCTCTGTAGATCAGGTGGCCTTGAACTCACAGAGATACACCTGCCTCTGCCTCCAAGTGCATCACCATTGCCAGCCTGCCCCCTCTTTTGTGGTGTGCTGAGGATGGAACACTGGACCTTGGATATGCTAGACAAATGTTCTACCACTGAGCTACATCCTCAGAATTTTAAAAACTTAATTCTCATGGTGATGTTGTCCAAATTGGCTTTGAAATAGTAATCTTCCTGTCCTCTTTCCTGCACCACCATGCCTGGCTTGTTTGTATGTGTGCACATGTGTGTATGTTTACCTGGAGGTTGGAGGCTAGGTACCTTCCTCTGGACTTGGCAATTTCTTTGGGTAGACAACCAGCTCCCAAATCATGACACAGAGATTTATTATTAATTATGAATGCTTGGCTTAGCTTAGGCTTCTCCCACTAGCTCTTTTAACTTATTTTAACCTGTTTCTATTCATCTATGTTTTGCCTCAGGGCTTTTTACTTTTCTTTCAGTCTGTATGTCCTACTTTCCTGATTCTTCTGTGTCTGTCTGTCTGGCCCCTGGTGTCTCCCTGGCATCTCTTTTTCTTTCTTCCTCTTTTTCAAGCCTAAATTCCTCCTCCTACCTACTCTCCATGCCCCAAAGTACCATTTACACCTCCTCCCTTTCTATTGGCTATTCAGCTTTTTATTAGACCAATCAGGTGCCTTAGGGAGGCAAGGTAAAACAGCAGTACATCTTTACACAGTTAAACAAATGCAACACATCTTTACACATAGTTAAACAAATATTCTGTAACATTCCTCAATCTGTGTCTTAATTGTTAACAGTTCTCTCCCAGAGCCTGGCTATTGAGCTCGGTGAGCCACCTGACCCTGCCCCCAGCCCCATCCCCGGGCACTAAGGTCATCTGTAACACACTGTCTTGCAGCGGACTTTTTCTTTTAAAAAAAAAAAAAAAAAGATTTATTTTATGTATATGAGTGACTTCTGTGCACACTGGAAGAGGGAATCAGATCCCATAACAGATGGTTGTGAGCCACCATGTGGATGCTGGGAATTGAACTTAGGACTTCTGGAAGAGCAGCCAATGCTCTTAACCACTGAGCCATCTCTCCAGCCCAGACTTTTTCTTTTAGGCCACCAACACCAATCAGCTCTCAATCAAGACATGGAGACTTCTTATTAGTTATGAGTGCTCAGCCTTATCTTAGCTCCTATCACTTAAATAACCCTGTTTCTCCTCACCTATGTTTTGCCTCAGGCCTTTTTTTTTAAACCTTTCTTTCTGTATTTCCTACTTTCACTGCTCCTGGTGTCTGTCAGGCAGCCGTCTGTCTTCTGGCCTGGGGCGTGTCCTTCTCGTTCTCCCTTGGTCTCATATGCCTGGGGCATGTCTTTGTCGTTCTCCTCCTTCTCTCTTCAGCTTAGATTTCTCCTACTGCTTATTCTCTCTGCCGCCAGCCCCGCCTATCCCTCTCCTGTCCAGCTATTGGCTGTTCAGCTTTTGATTAGACCAACCAGGTGCCTCAAGCAGGCAAGGTGAAACAAATGCAATACATCTTTATGTAATTAAACAAATGTAGTACAAACAAATATATTCTTACATCATTAAATGCAACATAAACAAATATAACACACCTTTACACAGTTAAAGTAATACTCTGCAACACAAACAAATGCAACACATTTCTACATAGTTGAAATAATGTTCCATAACACTGTCACTCCTGGCTTAAGAGGGTGCTGGGATTCAAACTCAGTTCCTCATGCTTACCTGCAGGCACTTTGCAATCTCTCCTAATTCCCAGCCACCCTCCCCCTATTTTTTCTTTTCTTTCTTTTTTCCTTTTCTTTTCTTTTTTCTTTTTCTTTTCTTTTTTCTTTCTTTCTTTCTTTCTTTTTTTTTTTTTTTTTTTTTTTTTGATTTTTCGAAACAGGATTTCTTTATGTAACAGTCCTGCTGTCCTGGAACTCACTCTGTAGGCCAGGCTGGCTTTGAACTCACTGAGATCCACCTGCCTCTGCCTCCCAAGTGCTGGGATTAGAGGCATGTGCCACCACTGCCCGGGGAAATTTTTTACTGCTGTTACTGTTACACTGTTATTTGATGCTTCCAGGTAGTATTTATGCATATTCTAGCAACTAATTCTATATATTCTCCCTCTTCCCACATATACACTTTTGAATGTTTTCTTTTTTTTTTTTTTTTTTTGGTTTTTCGAGACAGGGTTTCTCTGTGTAGCTTTGTGCCTTTCCTGGGACTCACTTGGTAACCCAGGCTGGCCTCGAACTCACAGAGATCCGCCTGGCTCTGCCTCCCGAGTGCTGGGATTAAAGGCGTGCGCCACCACCGCCCGGCTTGAATGTTTTCTTAAGGAAAAATTCTAACAGAAGCCCAAGTAGAGAGACTGATGAAGAGAACGGAACTAATGACCCACTCCTGGTACCATCACCAGGCCTCAGGCACTGCCAGCTCCTTAGGTTGGCCTCTCTGCCCTACCAATGTCAGTAAAAACATAGCACCCACCTCAAGGGGTATACGAGATAATTTATTCTGGAACTGAATATGAATGACCAGGAACACTGGTTTAGGTTTCCCCAACTTCCCTGTTGGTAAGAATTCTATGAAGTTTTATAGTGTCAGAACAAAGAAAATTCATAAATCAAGACACCTTCCAAATATGTTGGTGGGCACTTCAGGAAGACAGGTTACAGCTAAGTGCAGAAACTTCTGCTCTAGGCCTTAGATTTCACCTCATGACATTCTCAACTTTAGGACTGGTGGATGCTAGGGGTCAGCTAAGTCGATACATTCCAAAGATTTCAGCTTAACATCACAAGATGTGAGGTCAAACACAGAGGCGACCCGGGAATGGCTACCGGGGAGGAGAGACCTAAAGACAGCATAAGACAGTGGTTTTCAACACGTGGGTGGAATGATCCTTTCACAGGGGTCGCATATTGTGGGGGTCCCTGAACCTAAATCCCTGCTCAGGGCACCATCTGTGGGAGGCCAGTTCCCACCTTTTAAAAGGGTTCCTTTATGAGGAGGAGAGAGGAGTAAGAAATGATAGAGAGACCTAGTGAAGAGAGGAAAGACAGAAACACAGGATAGCTTCGGGAGGACCTGGATCAAAATCCAACTGCCCAGAAGTTTATTCAAAAGAGTTTTTTATAACAATGCCAAGGGGTGGGGCAAAAGACCTCCCCCTTGCTAGATCAAAGCACACCACACAGCCAAGTGTAGACCCTTCCAAACACCTGGTAACCATGTCCGCGGTCAAATCATCCCCTTATGCAGCCCTGCTGTGTAAAGCAAGCTCAGATTCTCTGACCCTGAGTAATTTGGGCCTCCACAGCATATCGGATATCCTGCATATCAGATATTTACATTATGATTCGTAACAGTAGCAAAATTATGGTTATGAAGTAACAACAAAATAATTTTATGGGGGTCACCACACCATGAGAAACTATATTGAAGGGTCCCAGAATTAGGAAGGCTGAGAACGACTGGACTAAGGTCAACTGTGAGCAGGCTCTGGACCTGCAGCATTCTACCTCTCCACAATCACTGATTTGAATCTGTCAATCAGCCTTAGAGGAACACTCAGCGGAAGGCTGGGCTTCTTTCTGGGAACTTCGGTTTACTCTGCCCTCACTGAGTTTGCTGAAGTCCCCGACAACTTTATCATTCCAAGAAAATATTTCAGGCTGGCCTTAGAACACATAAGGGTTAGAAAGTGTAATCACAGGCTGGGGAGATGGCTCACCGCTTGTCACTCAAACGTGAGAACCTGAGTTTCGACTCCCCAGCATCACACAAAGACAAGGCACGATGCCAACCCAGGGCTGTCAAAGAGAAGGGGTGCGGAGCCAGGCAGGTGCCAGATTTCAATGCCTAACCAATCCAGCCAATCGGCGAGTTCCAGTTCAGAAAACAAGGAACACATGGCTCTCTGGTATTTGCTCTCAAGCCTGTTGACCTTCGGTCAGTCTCCGGGACTCACAAGGTAGAAGCAGATAACCAACTCAGGAAGCTGTTCAGACCTCCACAGCCTCCACATGCATGCTGTGTCAATAAAGAAATGTAACAAAAACAAGATAGAGAGTGATGAACAAGGAGCCTACCCCCTACTCCCCCCCCCCCCCAGCAAGCCTGTTACTTGTGATGATGGAATTGTTACTATGGTTTCTGTTGTACTGTGCTCTCTGTCTGTCTGTCTGTCTCTGTCTGTCTGTCTGTCTCTCTGTCTGTCTCTCTCTCTCTCTCTCTCTCTCTCTCTCTGTGTGTGTGTGTGTGTGTGTGTGTGTGTGTGTGTGTGTGTGTGTGAGACAGGGTCTCACTAGGTAGCCTTGGCTGGCCTGGAACTTACTATATAAACCAGGCTGGCCTCAAACTCATGGAAATCTTTCTGCTTCTGTCTCTGGATTAGGGTGGGCGGGCGGGGGGGGGGGGGGGGGGGGGCGGGGGGGGGATGGCTGAACAGAGCAACGCACATAGGAGAGAAATGGAACTGAGATGCCCAGGACAGCTTTGGGAGTTCGGCCACTGTGGACAAAGGAGCCCAGTAGAGCCAGTCTTTGAGCTGCCGGGGGTTCAGGCCACCACCAGGCCCACCTTGTCCCTTCAACATCGGCTGGGCCGCTGCTTGGCCTGTACCCCATCAATCTCTCGATCATTATCCAGCAAGCTACCTGTGCTGTTGCCATGGCACCAAGGACCTGGAGCACACTAAGCAAGCTCTTCACCACAGAGCCATTTCCCAGCCCACAGCTGGGTGACGTTGCTAAACCCTTTTCATAGCCTCTCCATGCGTCCTTTTTCTGTAAGTTTTGATTGGTGAAATTCTCACTGTGTCATTTCATATGTTCTTTAGTTTCCTGTCTTTTTAAAAGAACTATAATTTATTGAACTTTATTTTATGTGCATTGGTGTGAAAGTGTTAGATCTTCTGGAACTGGAGTTACAGACAATTGTGAGCTGCCATGTGGTTGCTGGGAATTGAACCTGGATCCTCTGGAAGAGCAGCCAGTGCTCTTAACCACTGAGCCATGTCTCCAGCCCCATGTTTCCTGTCTCTCTATGGCATTGGTTCTTAAGATCTAACTTGTGCTGGTTGTGGAACACCTCTGTAATCCCAACACTCAGGAAACAGGAGCAGGAAGATTGCTACATGGTTCGTGCCTGTAATCTTAGCACTTGGGAGCCTGAGGCAGATAGATGGCTGCAAATTCAAGACTACTTTGGTCTACATATCAAGTTCTAGGCCAGTCAGGACTATATAACAAGACCCTATCTCACAAAAAAACCAAAACAACCCCTCCTACCAAAAACAGCAGCAAAAACAAAACCAACCAAAAACAAGAGCAAAAGGAAACAAGGGGCTGAATAGATGGCCCATTGGTTAGAGCACTGGGGCTCCTCTTCAAAACTATCTGTAACTCCTGTTCCTGGGGATCAGCCACCTTCTTCTGACTTCTGTGGACATCAGGCACACACATGATACCCAGATATACATGTAGGCAAAATACTCATACACAAAAAATAATATTTTTTAGAATAAGAAACAAAACAGAACCAACTTGAGTGAGAAGATTCCTATAATCCACTCTGAGCTTTGACATGTCACAGATCGTGGGTCTGGGCCAGACTCAGATTCCAAAGTGCGTCCTGGAACTTTCTCTGTAGACTAGGCTGGCCTTGAGCTCAGAGATCTGCCTGCTTCTGCCTCCTTCCTGACTGCCAGTATTTAACTTGTGGGCCACTACCGCCCTGGCTTCTCTTTGTTCTTTGAGACAGTCTTGCTGTGTAGCCAGACTGACTTCAGAGACCAAGTTCTGTCTCAACCTGCTGAGTTCAGGGAATATAGGTATTTCACAACCAACCTGGAAGTCTCGGTGTGTTGAGTGAATTCCTTAATTGATTAACTTGGATGTGTGCTTGCCGTGGTGAGCATGTGGAGGTCAGAGGACAGTTCTGAGAGTCAGTTCTTTCCTACCACTGTGGTCTAGGGTCAAATTTAGGTCGTTAGACTTTGTGGCAAGAGCTTTTACCCAATGAGCCATCTCCACAGCCTGAGAGACAAGAATTTATTATTGGCCTCCATCCAACTCAGTATCCTCCTGCATCAGCCTTTCGGGGTGCTGGGGCCATGGGTATGCCCTGCTACACCTGGACTCTGGAGGAGTCTTTGATAGCTGCTGTTACAGTTTCTTCTTTTTTAGATTTATTTTTTATTATTTTATATGTACAAATGTTTTGCCTTCATATTTGTATGTACACCACACATGTGCCTAGTGCCCGTGGACATCAGAAGAGGGCATTGGATCCCCTGGAACTGGAGTTACAGACAATCGTGAGCTTCCAAGTAGATGCTGGGAGACGAATCCTGCCCTCTGTAAGAACAAGCCGTGCTCTTAACTGCCAAGCGAACTCCAACCCCTTCTGTTACAGTTTAGATCATGAGTGTCCCTGAAGGCCTATGTGTTCAAGGTTTGGTTTCCATTTTAGTTTTATTGGTATGTTGGAGGTACAAATAATAAAACAAAAATCAAACAATAAAATGAACACTTACAACACCTGACCAGAGACTTAGTGGCTATTGTGTATCAGTTTCCTTACCCAACAGTGGCTCACACCTACATTCCCAGTCCTGAGGAGGCTGAGGAATACTATTTAAGCCTAAGAACTCAAGAGAAGACTGGGCAAGCTGCTAAGGTTCCATAGCAATAAAGTGAGATAAAATAGAGTCCGGTGCAGCATATGCTGTGTTGGGGAGTGGGGACGGGGGAGCAGGAGGACCAAGAGTAAATATTATCCTTGAGAAGATTGAGCAGACACCATAACAGGCTGCTCAGTCCTGTCTCAGAGACCAAGCCTCAATTTCAGTTTCCTGGACTCAACAAGCAATTTCTGAGGGAGCCACGCACAAAGTACAATCAATTTCCAACTTCCCCAATAGTAAGGACAAGGAGTACCAGGCCAGGTCAGGCTTGAGCCACAGTCAGCAAGCTCACGGTGATAACCAAATAAGGACAAAGCTTGGGACTTGTCAAGGCCTTCCCCAAAATGGAAATCTGTAGCCTTAGCCAATCCCTAACTAGTCCTGGCCAATTAGAACATACTGATATGATTGCCACTTGCTTAAACAAGTCATATCTAAAGTGACCTAACTGCTCTAGCACCTCCCCTTGGCTGTGCTTAGAAGGAGCCTGCAGGCTTCTGTCAGGGTTGCCACCATTTTGCCTTTGTGTGGGATGGCCAGCCCCAGCACGCTGGAACCTCCAGATAATAAACGATCTTGCTGATTGTATATGTGGATGATGGTGCTGTGGATATCACTCTGTATAAATAAAATGCTGATTGGCCAGTAGCCAGGCAGGAAGTATAGGCGGGACAAGCAGAGAAGAGAATTCTGGGAACAGAAAGACTAAGTCAGGAGTCAGCCAGCCATCGCCATGAGTACCAACATCTAAGATACTGGTAAGCCATGAGCCATGTGGCAAGATATAGATTTATAGAAATGGGTTAATTTTAGACGTAAGAACTAGATAGATAAAAGCCTGAGCCATTAGTCCAAACAGTTTAAATAATATAAGAGTCTGTGTGTTTATTTTATAAGTGGGCTGTGGGATTACCGGGGCTTGGTGGAAGCTGGAGAGAAACTCTTCAGCTACATGATGGTCTTTTGTGGAACTTCTCCAGGACTCTAACAATCCTTAGCTATCTTTTGAGTTCACGGCTGGCCAGGGCTAGATCATGATACCCTGTCTCAAAGAATCTTTTGTGAGCCAGGCATGGTGGTACCTTTAATCAAAATACTCAGGAGGCAGAGATAGGCAGATCTCTGTGAGTTCAAGGCCAGCCTGGTCTACATAGTGAGTTTCAGGACAGCCAGGGCTACTCAGTAAGGCCCTGTCAAAAAATAAAAAGTAATAAAAATAACACATGAAAAGAAAGCCAGGTATAATGGCTCATGCATTTAATTCAAGTACTTAGGAGGCAGAGGCAATCAGATCTCTTTGAGGAGTTGAGACCACTAAGTTCCAGAACAGCCAGGGCTATGTAGAGAGAGGCTCTGTCTCAAGCTTCACAGGGGTGGTGCCCACCTTTAATCCCAGCACTCAGGAGGCAGAGGCAGGTGGATCTCTGAGTTCTAGGCCAGCCTAGTCTACAGAGAAGCTCTTTCTAGAAACAATAACAGCAGAGCAAAAACAAACAAACAACAACAACAAAAACCACACAAAAAAATCCAAGCAAAGAAAAACCAGAAAGACACCTTTTGTGTATGTACATGTTCATGTGTGTGCACATGTGTGTTCATGCATGTGGAGGCCAGAAATTGACACTGATTATTTTTCTCAATTGCTTTTCACCTTAGTTTTTTGAGACAAGTTCTCTCACTGAAACCTGGAGCTCTCCAAGACTGGCTGCTTGGCAAGCCTCAGGGGTCCACATGGCTTTGTCTTGCCAGCCCTAGAATTACAAGAACACATGGCCATACCCAACTTTCTCTCCTCCCTCCCTCCCTCCCTCCCTCCCTCCCTTCCTCGATTTCTCTCATGACAGGTCTCACTATGTAGCCCTGGCTTCTGATCCAGGCTAGTCTAAAACTCATGGAGATCTATCTGCCTCTACTTCCTGAGTGTTGGAATTAAAAGTATGTGCACCACCCTGTTCAGCCTCCAGCTTTCTTCCCCTGATCTTCTCTTCTTTCTGTTTTTGGTAGTGTTGGGATTCAAACCCATGGCTTCTTGCCTACTAGGTGAACATTCACCACTGAGTTACAATCCAGTCAAAATGCATAATTATTTCTTTTTGGAGAGAGAAAGAGAGAGAGAGAGAAAATGCATTGAATTAAGTAATTGTATTCTAATGCACATTGTTGAAAAAGTCGTTTTCTTGTCTCAATACTGAACATGCTTGTTCAACCGCCTGCTACTTCCCAGTGCCTCACCGGACTCTCTTCTGTTCATATCAAGGATTTGAGCTGTGTTCTAGAAGCTCTGGATTTCTCCATCAGCATCCCCCAATTCAACCTTCGCCTTCCTTGTCTTGCCAGCTTCTGACAGGTTCCTTTGTGCATCTGGAGTTCATAAAGTCAAGTTCAAGGAACTAAGCACTACCAGGGAGGCTTGAATAATCTCTCTCTGCATAATATAGCACATAAGCTCCTTTTGAAATGCCAAAAAGCCTTTCTCTCTAGCTGTCATTTTTTATGGAGAAATAGCACTTTGCTGAAAGCAGTAGCTAAACCACTCTGATGAGAGTGTTTGAATCTTAGCCTCAACATTGCTGGTGTCTAATACGGAGTGGTGGTAACTGTGGCAAAGTGTATTCTCCAGCCTCAAGCTCTCAATGGAACTGAGGAGGAGCTTGAACTTTTGGTGTTCCGGCATCTACCTCACGGGGCTGGGATTACAGGGTTCTGCCATCGTGCCTGTTTAATGCGGCACTGGATTGAACCTGTGGCTTTGTGCTTGCAAGGTAGACACTTCCCTGAACGATCTCTCTCCTCAGCCCCTTTCTGCCATTCTCGTTAAGTATTTTTATTTTGTTAATTATGATTAGAGTGTGTGTTTGGGCATGAACATGCCACAGCACACTTGCAGAGCTCAAAGGACAGTTCTCGGGAGTTGGTTTTCTCCTTTCATGTTGGGCTCCAGAATGAAGTCCAGGTCACCAGGCTTGCATAACAAGTGTTTTACCCCACGGACTGTCTTGTTGGCCAATGTTAGCAAGGTTACAGTGAACAATAAAGGATGTGGCTCAATTTAAGGAAATACAGTCTAACTCAGTGAGGAAGGCCTGGTACAGAGCACAGGGCAGCCGTTGTGTTTATATCTCAGTAGAACAAGAAGTGAAGAGACGGGATCTAGAAGCAGGGCCCTGTGGTAACCCTCAAGGCTTGACTCACTTCCTGCAGTCAGGCCTGGCCTCTTAAAGGTTCCATACCACCCTAAAAGCACAACCAGCCAAGGACCAAGTGTTCGAACATGTGAGTCTATGGGAGATATTTTACGACCAGACCAAACACAAGGTTTGGCCGTATAGACCAGGAGCCTGTTATCCATCTGGCTCAGTCTCCTGAGTGCTGGGATTACAGCCTGTGCCACCACAGCCAGCCGGTGCTCTTGGATTCCTAGACACTCCCCACATCCTCAGTACCTTCAGGGAGCTGTTCAGCAAGGGGAAATGAATTGATGTTACAAAGCATCCTAGGGATGACTTAACAGCTCTGGAGGGATCAGTAGGGTTTTTGTTTGTTTGTTTTTGAGACAAAGATTCTCTCTGTAGCCCTGGCTGTCCTGGAACTTGCTCTGTAGACCAAGCTAGCCAAGAACTCAGAGATCCGACTTCCTATGCTTCCTAAATGCTGGAATCAAAGGTGTACGCTACCAGTGCTCAACATGATAGGTTTTTTGTTGTTGTTGTTTGTTTAAAGCATAAAATGAGTTTTAAAAAATATGTTTATGAGAGAGAAAGAGAGAGAGAGAGACAGAGAGAGAGACAGACAGAGAGAGAGAGAGAGAGAGAGAGAGAGAGAGAGAGAGAGCGCTTGCATGGTGCACATGTGGATGTCAGAGGACAAGTCCCAGGAGTAGGTTTTTTCTCTGTCCCCATATGGGTCCTGGGGTGCTCAGTTTGGCAGCAAGCATCTTACCTTATGATTCATTTCACCAATTCATAGTTAGTTGTCAACTTGAGCACTCTAGAGCTACTTGGGAAGAGTGTCTCCATGAGGGATTGTCTACATCAGGTTGGTCTGTGAATTGTTTTATTTCAGTTGAGGTGGGATGACCCACCCACTGTGGGTGGCACCATTCCCTGGGCATGGGATAAATGGGAGAAAGCTAGCAGAGCACTAGCATGCATGAATTCATTCTTTCTCTGCTCTTTTATTGTTTTGTTTTGTTTTATTTTTATTTTGGAAACAAGGTCTTTCCACATAGCCTTGGCTGCCCTAGAACTTGCTATATATAACAGGATGGTCTTGAATGCACAGAGATCCTCCTGCTTCTGTCTCTGAAGTGCTGGGATTAAAGGCATGCACCACCATCCTTGGTTTCTTTTCTTTACCTTTCTTTTAATAGGATCTCATGTAGCCCAAGATGGCCTCACACTCACTATGTAGCCAAGGATAGCCTTGAGCTTCTGGTTTTTCTTTATCTGCTACCATGCAGTGCTGGGGATTGAACTCAGAACTTTGTATATGCTAGGCAAGCACTCTACCTATTGAGCTACATCCCCAGCCCTTTTCCCTTGTTGAGACAGGGCCTCATATATCACAGGTTGGCTTCAAACTTAGGTTATTACCAGAACAACAGATGTGTGCCACCACACCCAGGTGTGTGTGTGTGTGTTGCTGAAGACTGAAACCAGTACCTCACAATTTCTTGGAAAGAGCTCTATCATAAAGCTACATCCTCAGTTCTTTTTTCTTTTCTTTAAGAAACAAACAAACAAACAAAAAACCAAACAAAACCTGGGCAGTGGTGGCGCACGCCTTTAATCCCAGCACTTGGGAGGCAGAGCCAGCCTGGTCTACAGAGTGAGATCCAGGACAGGCACCAAAACTACACAGAGAAACCCTGTCTCAAAAAACAACAACAACAACAACAAAAACCCACCACCACCACCAAAAAAAAAAAAAAAAAAAGGAAAAAAAAAAAAAAGAAAAACAACAAACTTTTTGTTTGGGGCAGGCTCTCACTAAATTACCTAGGCTGTCCTTGAACTTGCTCTGTAATTCAGGCAGTCCTTGAATTTGTCATCCTCCTACCTAGTAGTTGAGATTACAGGAATGAACACCATGCCTCATTTCAAAAACGGTGGAGGTAGAAGCAGAAGGATCAGGGGTTCCAGGTCATCCTTAGCTACAAAGCAAGTTTAAAGCCAGCCTGGGCTACACGGGACCCTATGACCTAGGCTATGCATGTCAGACTTATTTCATACCTTCGTGCCTAGGGGAAAGTCATCGATGATGAGCAGAGTGTGCTGTGTGCACAGAGGGAATGGGGGGAGTGTAACGGGTACAAGGTCCTTGTGCTCACAGATAACACTAGGGAAACCAAGAATGTTAAACATGCAGGCTAATCTCTTCATCGGAAAGAATGTATACCTCTTCCTGCCTGGAGAGCTGGGAATGGGTGTAGTTAACAACCTGGTGATCTTTGCCTCACCCAAATCCCCCAGACTATGATGTTTATCCTAGACTCTCCCTCCCAAGACCTTTATCCTGAGTTTTGTTTCTCAGTCAATATATCACACACACCCTCTTCCCCCCTCCCCCATGTATAGACAGAGACCCTCTATGTAGTTTTAGCTGTCCTGGAACTCACTATGTAGACCAGGTTGGTCTCAAAATCAGAGATCCACCTGCCTCTGAAGCCCAGCTTAGAACCTATTCTTTTTGTTGTTGTTGTTTTCCCAGACAGGGTTTCTCTGTAGCTTTGGAGCCTGTTTTGGAATTTGCTCTGTAGACCAGGCTGGCCTCGAACTCACAGAGATCTGCCTGCCTCTGCCTCCCAAGAGCTGGGATCAAAGGCGTGTGCCACCACTGTTGGTTATTTGCGGCACTGCTCCTCATGGCTGGCCATGCTGGCGGAGCATGCTGATTAAAAGAATCACAGCCATGGTTACTTTTTAGAGCTTTATTGGGGGGGGGGGAGACAGACAGACAGACAGACAGATGGAGGGGAGAGAAGGGGGCCAATTGTTAGTTTTTTGGCTGCGTTGTGTTCTTACCCAGCAAGGAAATGCCACGAAACACGACAGAATCCGCTAACAAAGAGTTTTATTAAAGGTAAAGGGACAGAGAGTGAACAGGCCTGCGGGAAACACGTGTGTGGAGAAGAAGAAACCAGGAGCATGGCGCCTGATTTTTAAAGGCTGGGCGTGGACAGATCAGCGTCACTACTACACGCAAGCGCGTAGATCACATGGCCACGTTGCACGCTTACGTGGCCAGTGAAACGTCACGCATCTCGGTCCCGCGAGATGCCCTGACCCGGAAATGGCTATCCTGACCTGGGCCTGGCTAGGCGGAAGTGTCCGCCAGGCATATGCGAACACGCCTGACCGTGGGGGCGTGTTGTAAATCTTTCATTCCTGACTCTTTCTTTTTTTAAAAAAGAAAAAAAATTGTGGTTGACTGGGTATGGGGGCGACGTTTCTCTCAAAGACTGCTTCCAGCTGAATAGTGGGCGTTGGTTGGCTCTTGGGGGCAGGGGGATGAGAGAGTATCTTGTGAAGTCCTGGAATGATGGTGGGCAGGTCCTGGAATGAAGTTCTGCCGCTGTCCATCCGTGCTGTGGCTGAGAACCTTCCGTGCTGTGGCTAGGAACCTTCTGTTTGACAAGATACTGTTGACATAGAAAAGGCGCCTGGATATTGATGGTCCTTTTTTGCCTCCGGCTCTGTGTGGCCCTGGTTGGGAAATGAAGGGGTGATACCTTATTCCTCTGGAATTGGTGACAAGGCAGTGGATCCTGGTGTCCTCTGGAGCTTGAGAGTGAGAGGGGATACTGAGCTTGGGTGATATACCTGGCAGGATCTTGTAGCTGGATAATAACAGGCTGATGGTGCCTAGCAATAGAAGGGTTCTGGGTATCCCAGACTTTTGGGTCTACCTGAGAAGCTGGTAGGGGAAAAGAATTGTTAGAGTCAGAAGAGTGAGTAGCTAGGAGAGGTCTACCTGAGAATCTGGTAGGGGAAAAGAATTTTAGAGTCAGAAGAGTGAGTAGCTAGAAGTAAAGGAGCTGCTGGCGCGTCTGGGATGAGGCGAATGTGTGGAGCGAAAGAAATGGACGCTCCTACCTTAGCTAGAAGACCCCTCCCCATTAAAGGTACAGGGCAGCTTGGCACCACTAAGAATGTGTGTGTGAGAGGGATGCCCCTGAAAATGCAATTAAGTGGTGGTGTCTGGTGAGGTAGATAAGGCTGTCCCCCAACCCCGACAATAGGGAGACGAGCAGGAGAAGTGGGCCCCCAAAACTCTCTCAGGACACAGTTTTGACAAGGCTTTGTCGGTGCCCTTCGTGGGCCGGCGGTACAAGCCCGGGCCCAATGGCCTTTTCTCCCACACTTGAAACAGGGACCAGACGGCTTTCGGGGAGCCGGTCGGGCAGTGCTTGCCAGCATCTGGCAGCTCCTTCTATGGGCTTTTTCATCTCTACCATGGTACACCTTAAATGCTATTGCCAGCATATCTGCCTGTGGAGTTAGAGGGCCGTTCTCCAAACGTTTAAGTTTATCCCTAATATCAGGGAAGCTCTGTGAGACAAAGTGGGTCATTAGCAGCTGCCTGCCCTCCGGGCTCTCTGGGTCTAAGCTAGTGAACTGAAGTAGAGCCTTGGTGAGCCGCTCTAGGAAATGAGACGGATTTTCGTCCTTATCTTGAATAACCATTTTTAGTTTTTCATAGTTTACTGGTTTTAGGGCAGCCTTACGGAGACCTGTCAGGAGACAGGTAATAAACCTATCTCTGGCTAGACAGCCACCCTGGGTGTTATAATCCCAGTGTGGCTCCCGGTCAGGAACCGCCTCAGCTCCTGGAGGGTGTGAAAGGTTAGTTTGATGGATTTCGTCTGCATGAATCCTAGCCTGCTCCCAAACCCGCCTGCGCTCCTCAGGAAGTAAGTTATTAGAAAGTATCATGAATATATCATGAAAGGTGAGACTATAAGATTGAGTTATATATTGAAATTGTTTAATAAATGCAGCAGAATTAGAAGTATAAGAACCCAGCTTACTTTCTATCTGAGAGAGTTCTGCTAGAGAGAATGGAACATGAACTTTAACCAGTCCATCCACACCAGCCACCTCTCGCAAAGGGAGAACAGTGGAAGGTTTTGGATGGCTGGAATCTGGCAATTTAGCAGCCCGAGAGCAGGTAGTAGGAGGAGTGAAGTTTGGAGCTAGGGCAGGGCCTTTGGAACTGGCCGCTGCCGAGGAAGGAAAAGCTTTAGAAGAAGAATCCGGAAGAGGAGCGGTAGGAACAGTCGTTCTAGGAGCCGGAGCTGGAGGCCGAATAGGTGGAGGTTCGTTAGCAGGATCTAGAGTCAGAGATTCCGGAGTTAGAGAATCCTCCGGTTCAGGCATAGCTAAGAGCATATGAGCAGGAGAGAAGGAATCCAGAAGAGACGGTTTAGCACTGAGAAAGAAAAACGCAATTATGTGGGGAAACTCTTTCCATCTGCCTGAGCGCTGACAGTAATTAGATAACTCCCGTAAAATATCGGGATCTAAAGAGCCGCTCGGCGGCCATTTTTTGTTGTTTTCTAAAGCATATTTTGGCCATTTTTTAGAACATAGATGAATTAGCTTAGGAATCTTTATGTGAGGCATTAAACTGAGAGGTTTTAAAGCTTCAACAAGACAGCCTAACGGAGAGGAAGGAGTAACAGGGTTGGAAGCCTTGTTTCCCATGTCTGCAGCAGAGAGGCAGAAAAAAATAAAAAAGAAAAAAAAACAAACGTGATCCGGAGCCAAGGCCCCAGGCGTCCCCAAGGCCAAGGACGGATACCGGGCACAAGCCGCTCCTTGGCTCGTCAGCCACAGAAGCGGGGACCCCTGCCACGTGAGGAAAGGATTCCCCGGGAATCCAGACAGCGTCTGCCGCTTCGTCAAGTCGGATGAACGCGTCGGCCCCATGTGGCCCCCAGGACGCACCCAATGGCGGTGGTCCCAACGCGAGATATATCTCAGGCTGCAGACGTGGGAGAGGGCTAGAAATCTCAGGCCTGTGATAGGGGCCGACCGTAGCCAATGAAGACCGTGGCCGGGGGTTCCCCCGGTCTCAAGAATAATTGTGAGGCGCCGGACGATCAACGGTCGTTCTCACAAATTCAGGAAACCGTTTACGCTGGCCAAAAAATGGGGGGACTCACCAATCGGAGAAAGCGGTGTTGCATGGAATTTTTGCGGTCAGGCGAAATGGAGAGCGGTCTGTCGCATACGGAGCAGAGTGTTGCAGTCCCCG
Source organism: Peromyscus eremicus (assembly GCF_949786415.1). Taxonomy (NCBI): domain Eukaryota; kingdom Metazoa; phylum Chordata; class Mammalia; order Rodentia; family Cricetidae; genus Peromyscus; species Peromyscus eremicus. The sequence continues at coordinate 6,429,169 of NC_081423.1, read as the reverse complement.
GTTTACGGGTTTCCAGTCGCAGGGCTCCTGGAAGCGCCCATCCGAGTCACGGCACCAAAATGTTAGTTTTTTGGCTGCGTTGTGTTCTTACCCAGCAAGGAAATGCCACGAAACACGACAGAATCCGCTAACAAAGAGTTTTATTAAAGGTAAAGGGACAGAGAGTGAACAGGCCTGCGGGAAACACGTGTGTGGAGAAGAAGAAACCAGGAGCATGGCGCCTGATTTTTAAAGGCTGGGCGTGGACAGATCAGCGTCACTACTACACGCAAGCGCGTAGATCACATGGCCACGTTGCACGCTTACGTGGCCAGTGAAACGTCACGCATCTCGGTCCCGCGAGATGCCCTGACCCGGAAATGGCTATCCTGACCTGGGCCTGGCTAGGCGGAAGTGTCCGCCAGGCATATGCGAACACGCCTGACCGTGGGGGCGTGTTGTAAATCTTTCACCAATGGGAGGAAGGAGCGGAAAAGAGAGAGACAGAGTGCCCACCTGCTTTTTAGGCTGGGATGCCGTGGAAGGCTGATGACGTAATTAAGGACCGAATCCTTACAACCACCACCCAGCCATAGAACCTATTCTTATGGGAGAGGTCACAAGTGCTTTGCAAAAGAGTTTTTTTCCCCATGGGATCCATAACACTTTATGAACTGAGTAGTGAAAAAAATTAAAATCTGAAAAATTAAAAGAGCTGACTGTCTTACTTAGGTGTCTTTTCTTTCTTTTTTTTTAATATATCACCATACAGGATATTCTTTTTTTTTTTTTTTTTTTTTGGTTTTTTGAGACAGGGTTTCTCTGTGTAGCTTTGCGCCTTTCCTGGATCTCAATCTGTAGACCAGGCTGGCCTTGAACTCACAAAGATCCGCCTGCCTCTGCCTCCCGAGTGCTGGAATTAAAGGCGTGCGCCACCACCGTCCAGCAAGGGAGGAGGTCTTAAATACAGGCTTATAGCACAATGGGAGAACCCCGGAGGGCAGAAGTTGCTATAATCTTGCATCTAAACTGTTAATACCCAATATGCAGGATACACAGACAAGAAACTTCCCTTAAGCATTCAGGAGGTTGAAATCTGGCAGAGAATTAGCATAGGGAGGTTATCAAGGTCATGGTCAGCAAGCAAGGCAACAGTTATCCAAAAGAGAGGTTTTTTTTAAAGGGTTTATTTGGCTTATACTTAAAAAAATCAGTTTATTTATATTATGTATATGAGTGCTCTATCTGCATGTACAAATTTATACCAGAAGAGGGCATCAGATCCCACTATAGATGGTTGTGAGCCACCATGTGGTTGCTGAGAATTGAACTCAGGACCTCTGGAAGAGCAACCAGTGCTCTTAACCGCTGAGCCATCTCTCCAACCCCTGAAAAAAAGTTTTGATATAGTCACACCTTAAGCATTATTGTGATAATTGCCATCAGGAAACCTTTTCCCAAAGTTGTACTGTGTTTAAATATGTCAAAAATAAACTGCCCGGGGGTCAGACTCCAGAAGTTTGAACCAACACTGGCTACTGAGTCATGCTGAACCAGATTTCCTTCTTGCCTCGTGCAGATTGCTAGCAGTGGCATTTGTAGGGATCCCCGCAGGTAGAACTTCCCATAGTCACTGTTTGCCAAGATTCAATCTCTTGGGGGCAAGACCTGGACGTCACCTCAGACGTAATGGGTGCAGACAGTGCAACCTTAGGTGTACCAGCTACACAGGGCTTCCTCAGAGCCCTGCTGCTTTTTTTTTTTTTTTTTTTTTTTGAAAGGGAGAAAGAACATAAAGTTGGGTGGGTAGGGAGGTGAGGAGGATCTGGGAGAAGTTAGGGGAGGGAAACACACCATCAAAATAGATTGTCTGAAAGTAAAAACAAAACTTGCTCTCCCCCCCTCAAAATCTGTGGTGGTGGCGGGGGGGGGGTGCAGAAGAGATAACTCAGCAGTTAAGAGGACCCGGGTTTCACTTCCAGCACCCTCATAGCGGCTCACAACTCTCTCTAACTCCAGTTTCAGGGGATCCAACATCCTCTTCTGGCCTCCAAAAACACTGTACATATGTTGAGCACAGACATACATGCTGGAAAAACACCCATAAGCATAAAATTAAAATAATAATAAAGTGTTCATCTAGAACACATAAAAATATACGAAATTAAAAAATCTGTGACTCCATTCTTCAAAGGTAAGTGCTGGTATCAGAGTATATTTATCCCAGTCTTCTTTTCTCTCTCTACAGTGTAACATTAGATATACTGTATCCTTTTTTTCTATTACTGAAGTGGTATTACTGTATACAGATGTTAGTAACAGGGCTGAAGAGACAGTTCAGTGGGTAAAATCTTTGCTATGAAAACATGAGGACCTGAGTTCTGATCCCTAGAACGTAAGATAAAAGAGTCTGACTCAGTGGCTTTAACCCTAGTGTGTCTTCATCATAGCATCAAAGGGCAGAGTCAGATGCCTTAGCTAGTCTGTTAGCCAGCCAGTGGAGCTGATAGGCAAGCTTCAGGTTCCAGGAGAAACTGTTTCAAACCATTAGGAGAGAACTATAAAGACACCTGGCATAAACCTCCAGCTTCAACAAGCGAAAGAAGGGGCAAGTGCATGCACAACACGCATGCACACATGCATGCACACATTATATATAGCAGCTGTGGTGGCACGTGCCTGTAATCCCAGCACTAGAGAGTCCCTGGCAGAAGGATCATTCCATGTCCAAAGCAAGCCTGGACTACATAGTGAAACTCTTGTCTCAAGAAAAAAAAAAAAAAAAAGCTGGGCAATAGTGTGGTGAACACCTTTAATCCCAGCACTTGGGAGGCCGAAGCAGGCGGATCCCTCTGAGTTTGAGGCCAGCCTGGTCTACAGAGTGAGTTCCAGGGCAGCCCAAACTACAGAGCTACACAGAGAAACACCATCTCAAAAACAAAAAAGCGCCCCCCACCCCCATTCCCCAAAAAGAAAAAAAAATGTTGTCTTCTTCCCCTTTCTCCCCTTTGACAGATCCCCACTCTATCTCTGCCTGGGGCAGTCCCAGAACTCTCAGTGTAGACCAGGATGACCCTAAACTCACAGACATCCACCTGCCTCCGCCTCCCACCAGACCTAGCTCATCTGGTATCAGTCTATGGCAGGTCTGAAAGCTTTCTCAGGACTGGCTGCATAGGCAATACATTTGGCTTCACAGGCCATCTGGCATCTGTAGAATGAAGCAGCCACACATCAGACATCCATGAATGAGCATGGCTGTATTCCAGTATAAGTTTAAATTGGAATTTCAGATCGTTCCACATGTCCTTTTGATTTTCCAACCATTTCAAAAATGTTAACCCATTCTCGGCTCCCAGGCTGGACAGGCAATAGGCCATACTTTATCGCAGGCTGCAGTTCCCCAGCCTGGTCCTACATACAATGTTTTTCCTGGTAGCCTTGAGTTGCATTGCATAGATGTGTCACTGCTGACTCAAATGCAATCCCTTTTGCAAGATAATTGGATTGGATTCAATATTTTGGATTTCAGGAAAGCTAGGACAAGTACCCTTGTGGTTAAGCCTTTAAGGATTTATCTTTGAGTATATTTTCTTAGAGAGAAATTCCTGCATGGAGAATTCCTAGTTCAAAGAGTAAACACAACTTACCATTTTATGTACATGTATGTGCGTGTGTGCAGGCTTGTATGTACGTCCGTGCTCCCATGTGCTCCTGTGCTGCATACTACAACACAGGTGTGGAGGTCAAAGGACAGCTTTCTGGAGTTGGTTCTTTCCTTCCACCGTGCTGATCCTGGGGATCAAACTCTGTCAGGCTTGGCAGCAAGTGCCTTTACCTGCTGAGCATCTTACTGGACCAATTTATAGTATTTCAAAAAATTATTTATTTAAATTTTATTTTATGTACATTGGTATGTGAAGGTGTCAGATCCCTGGAGTTACAGACAGTTGTGAGCTGCCATGTGGGTGCTGGGAATTGAACCTGGGTCCTCTGGAAGAGCAGCCAGTGCTCTTAACCACTGAGCCATCTCTCCAGCCCCCGATTTATAGTATTTTGATGTCATTGTACAATCACATGTTTAAAACAGACATCGTGAAAGATGATCTGAATGAATCTGGTCTGGTAGTACAGACTTGTGATCCAGCTACTTGAGAGGCTGAGGCAGGAAGATTAAAAGTTCAAGGCATGCTTGTGCAATTGAATGAGATCTTTCAATATAAAAAATAAAAAGAGCCAGGCGGATCTCTGTGAGTTCCAGGCCAGCCTGGGCTACCAAGTGAGTTCCAGGAGAGGCGCAAAGCTACACAGAGAAACCCTGTCTCAAAAAACAAACAAACAAAAAAATTAAAAAATAAAAAATAAAAAGAAAGCTAAGATTAAAGCCCAGCGTTTGCTTAGCACCCACAAAGTCCTGGGCTCCACCCCAGCACTGCATAAACCCATCATGGTAGTTTTTTCTTGTAGTCCCAGCACTCAGGTAGAGGCAGAAGGATCAGAACTCCAAGGCCTTTCTTAGCTATATAGCAAGTTTGAGGTTAAGAGAGGTGACACTAGACCCTGTCCCCCCCACCAAAAAAAATGAGACTTTTTGGTTTTTCGAGACAGGGTTTCTTTGGGGATCCCTGGCTGTCCTGGAACTCGCTCTGTAGACCAGGCTGGCCTTGAACTCAGAGATCTGCCTGCCTCTGCCTCCGTGTTACGGGATTTTCTTTTTCAGTAAGGGCTGGGATGTAGCTCAGTGTTAGAACACTTGTCTTGCCTAGCATGAATGTGGCCCTAGGTTCAATTCTCAGCACCTCAAGGAAAAAAAAAATTGAAATCTAAAAACGAGTAAAGGGCTAGACTCCCAGAGCACTAGATGCAAGCTAGAATTGCTAATTTAAAACAAACTTCTTGTGGTCCCGCGGCTCCCGCCTCGAGCGCCCTCTAGAGTCTACTTGCGCATCAACTGTGCCCCTTTAGGTTCAAGGTGAATTGCGCATCTGTTAGGGTGGGATAAGGACAGCGGACACATCCTTGTTGCCCATCTCTGGGGCTCTACTGTGGCCTCAGGATGGACAGTCCAGCAGAGATGCCCCCACGACCCCCATCCCCGAAATATATCAGAAGCCAAAAGCGGGTTCCTTTCCAGTTTGGAGCTAAGCGCACGTAGAGCTGATTTCTCATGTATTGCAACCCACATCCCAAAGGACTTTCTGGAGTCCAAAATGCAGCTGCAGAGGACTGATGGGCCTGTACTCTCGGATGGAGCCCACCATCGGCTGTCTTCAAGTGAGGGGTGGTGGTGGTGGTGGTGGGTGGTGGTGGTAAGGGGGACTAATGCTTCAGAAATATTTGGCAGAGAAACGTCAGGACGAGGGTTCTGACACCTGTACCAGCACCTATTTGCTCATGCTTTCCTCTGATCTCCCCCTCTAGTATCTAAACTGCGCCCCAGGCATCATTGGGGGAGGAAGGTATTACCTACAGGGTCCTCCTCTGGAGGGCACTGTGAAGCATACTGAATAAACACGTGGGTGGTGGTGAACCAAGGAGGGGTGGGGTAGGGACGTGGAGGGACAGAAAGGCGGCGTTTAGACACCCACCCTGTGCCCAGCACGCTATTACCGATGTTTGGATGGGGTGGGGTTAGGGACATAGCTCGATTGATAGAGTGCTTGCCTAAAATGCAGGAGGCCCTGGGTTTGATTCCCAGTACCACATAAAACTGGTTGCAGTGGCTTATGTCTGTCATCCCGGCAGGGTTCTTTTTATTTATTTTTATTTTTATTTAATGCTGAATGCCGTTTATTGAAGGAGGGAGGAGGTCTTAAATACAGGCTTACAGCACAATGGGAGAACCCCAGAGGGCAGAAGTTCACTACCGATGTTTTACAATCTTCCGGCAGGGTTCTTTACAGCCCGGGCTGGCCTCAAACCCACAGGAATCCTCCTAAGTGCTGGGATACAGGCATGCATCATCATGCCTGGCTGACATTTTACCAACATGTAAGAACTCAAAACAAGCCGGGCAGTGGTGGTGCACGCCTTTAATCCCAGCACTCGGGAGGCAGAGCCAGGTGGATCTCTGTGAGTTCGAGGCCAGCCTGGACTACCAAGTGAGTCCCAGGAAAGGCGCAAAGCTACACAGAGAAACCCTGTCTTGAAAAACCAAAAAAAAAAAAAAAAAAAAAAAGAACTCAAAACACAAAGGAGGGCAGACCATCACCACTGTCACCCCTTGTCATTGCTCTCTCTCTCTCTCTCTCCTTCTTTCTGTGTCCGTGTGCATTCAAATGCAGGCATGCCATAGTGTGCCTATGTCAGGGGACAACTTACAAGACTTGGTTCTCTCCTTCCACTGTGCGGTCCCGGGGATTGAACTTAGGTCATCAGGCTTAACTGCAAGTGCCTTTACCTGCTGTGCAGTGTTGCCAGCCCTCTTGCTTATCAAATGTCGGAGACACTCGGCTCAAAGAAGTCACATGCATACCAGGAGCTGGAGCTTTGATGTGTCCGCAGGGGGAGACCCCGCCCCAATCTTCTAGTTCCTTCTAGTCTTGCACTCGGTTATCCCAGTAGTAAAGCAGGGGCTCATCAGTGCAAGGCCAGCATTAGTTACTAAAAAGACCCTGTCTGAATAAATAAAGCAGCAGTAGAGTCAGGCGTGCTTCTGCAAGCCTATAATCTCAACATGTAAGAGACAGAGGAAGGAGGATCAAGAGTTCAAGGCTGTCCTTGGCTATATATTCAGGATAGCCTAGGCTACAAGAGACTTTGTCTCATAAAAACAGAAATCAAACAAAAAAAATAACCAATGAACAAGACAAAGAAAAGCAAAAACAAAACTCACCTATGAACACCGCCCCTTGGCACTCACAGTGGCATGGTTCCATAATCCACTAAAGCCTATAGAATTCTATGGATCCTCAACTCCCTTATAAAAAATAAATGGCATAGTACTTATATGTAATCTATGCACATCCTCCAATACATTTTACACTATCTCTAGAAACTGGGTGGGTAGTGCATATCTGTAACTCCAGCTAGGGGGAGGCCAAGACAGGAGTCTTATGAACTTGAGGCCACCTAGGACTTCATAGTGAAACCCTGTCCCAATACACAACAAACCAATCACAACCTCCATATCTATTTGTGCCTTTCATGTCTGATCTTGTTCCTAAAGGTCAATGGAAAGAGTCTGCAGATACCCTCCTTCTCCAATAACCAACTCCTTCTTCTCCCCAATGCCTTGTTTAGACAATACTATTACATGTGTAACTACAAACATCCATTTACACCATGCTCTCTGCTCTCATAATCTCTACCCTGTGCAACCCTCTGGCCCCCATCTGGTCACCAAGATATGTGAGCTGAATGAGGCAAATAGGAAGAGTATATACACAGCAGGAGGGGTTGGTGGGGATATTCGATCACACTGTGAACCACGAGTGCATTGGGTTGATTAAATAAAATTAACCTTGGCTCAGGAGGCTGAGTAAGCAACTTGTTGACAGAAAGTAATCACAGAGCCTCAGAGGGCATCCGGGAGAGACAGAGAGACACAGGAATGGCGCAGCTTTTTCTGTTTTGGCAAAGGGGAAGCACGGGTCTTTCAGAGACACCAGCAAGGAGAAAGGTTTAGCTAGCTGCTACTCAGCCTCTCTGAGCTTGCAAGTTTTCACCCCAGCCTTTGAATCTTGAGTCTTATTTATAAATAGAATGATAGAGATTTAATTAGAGATACCTTTAGTGCCAGTGACAGAGCTGGTGCAGGTGGGAACAGAATTCTTGCCAGCCTGAGGCCTGAGCAGCCAGGCTGCTGCTGGAGAAGCAGGCTGGTGACTGCAGAGTTGAAACTGCTGGCTGAAATAGCAGTAGATTAAGGCACAGCCACTGAGCTAGAGACAAAACAACAAGGGGTGTGGAGGTGCATGTTTAAATCCCAGGACTGGGGAGGTGAAGGCAGAAAGATCAAGAGTTCAAAGACAGCCTGAGCTATATAGTGAGTGGAGGCCAGTCTGGGCTACACACAAGACCCTGTGGTGTTTGAATGAAAATGGCTCCCATAGACTCATATGTTTGAATAATTGGTCCCCAGTTGGTGGAACTGTTTGGGAAGGATTAGGAGGTGTGGCCTTGTAGGTGTATCCCTGGGGCAGGCTTTGAGGTTTCAAAAGTCCATGCCATTCCCAGTTAGCTCTGTCTGCCTCATGCTGGTGGATTAAAATGTAAGATTTCAGCCACTGCTCTAGCACCAAACCTGCCTGCATGACGACATGCTTAAACTCTGCAGCTGTAAGCTACAAATAAATACTTTTATTTTTATTTTATTTTTTTTTATTTTCAACACAGGGTTTTACTGTGTAGCTCTGGCTGTCCTAGAACTCACTCTGTAGACCAGGCTGGCCCCAAACTCACAGAAATCTGCCTGTCTTTGCCTCCTGAGTGCTGGGATTAAAGGTGAGTACCATCACTGCCTGGCTAAATGCTTTCTTTTATAGTTGCCTTGGTGATGGTGTTTTGTCACAGCTATTGAAAAGTAACTAAGACAGACCCTGTCTCAAAACACTGGGAGAGCAGCAAGTGCTTTTAAGAGCTGATCCATTTCTCCAGCCATGAGATCCTGTCATCAAACACCGCAGGGGTGGGGGCAGCTCTCTGGTAAAGTGTTTGTCCAATCTGTGGGAAGGCTTGAGTTTTGTTTTAGATTTACTTATTCTCTTTTATGTATATGAGTGTTTTGTCTGTGCACCATGTGCATGCTCCATACCATCAGAGGTCAGAAGAGGGCATTGCATCCCATGGAACTGGAATTACAGATGTTTGTGAGCCACAGCGTGGATACTGAGAATCAAACCCAGATCCTCTCAAAGAACAAGTGATTTTAACCATTGAGCCATCTGTCAGTCTAGAAGCCTTAGGTTTAATACCTTTGCAGTGAAAACAAAAAACAAAAAACAAAAAAACCCAAAAAAACAAAAATCAAGTGTGGGTGAAAAATATCCTTATAAAGTAAATAGCATAGTGACCAAAACATAATAGTGCCTCAATAAAAAAGATGCAGCTTGAAGGTAAGAACCCCTTGGTTTTCAGACTGGGCAGGATAGACCTCAGCTCCCTGAGGAGTCACAGGCAGCTAGCTCGCAAACAGTGTTGCAAGCTGGGCCAGCATTCCCAGATGTAGAAGGACCTTCTATATCCTGCCAGTCAGCTCTGTCCTGCCAGCTGGCTCCCAAATAGCCATACAGAGACTTATTAATTATAAATGCTTGGCTGCTAGCTTAGGCTTGTTACTAACTAGCTATTTATTACACCTCAAATTAATTCATATTTCTTATCTATGTTCTACTATGTGGCAATATCTTTTTTCAGGACACATTCATCTCCTGCTTCCTCTGTGTCTGGCTGGTGACTCTACCCCTCTTGTTCTCTATGCTGTCTTTTTGTCCACAAGTCCTGCCTAACCTCTACCTGCCTAGCTATTGGACATTTATCCCTTTATTTAACCAATGAGAGCAACAAATATTCACCGTGTACAAAAAGATTGGTCCACAGCATTTCCCCCTTTTTGTCTAATTAAAAAGGAAGGTTTAATCTTTAACATAGTAAAATTATATACAACAGCTATCAAGTAAGAATTACAGTTATGCCAAGCAGTGGTGGTGCACGACTTTAATCCCAGCACTTGGGAGGCAGAGCCAGGCGGATCTCTGTGGGTTCGAGGCCAGCCTGGTCTACAGAGTGAGATCCAGGACAGGCACCAAAACTACACAGAGAAACCCTGTCTCGAAAAACAAAAAACAAAAACAAACAAAAAAAAAAAGAATTAAAGTTATAATATACAGTATATTTGTATTTGGGAAATTTAGAGAAAATACTCTATTATCTATCTTATCTTTGTGAGCCTAAAATTTTATACCTAATTTACTTTTTATCATAACAAAGGAAAACTATAAGTTTAACTATTTAGTCTTTAACTCCATAAAAGACCCCAGAGGGAATTAATACTACCTAACAACAGGAACATCTGGCTGCCCAGACAATCGCCCAAAGTTCCTCTGCTTTGTTGGGATGTGGGGGCATCCATCTTTGGCCTATAGGCCTAGTATATCTGACAGACGTTTCTGAGAAGCAGGGAATTTTGAAGGACTGTCTTACCTTGTCATGGCAAAGTTTGGTAATTGCTTTCTTTTACGTGCTGCTTGTCCAGTTTGGAGATTATACTGCGAGCAATTGAGGCAAGGGCAGTTTCTTTGCCCAGTGGCTAGCTTTTGCCACAAAGGAAGCAAACTCCAAAGCTGGGCAGTGGTGGTGCACACCTTTAATCCCAGCACTCAGGAGGCAGAGGCAGGAGGATCTCTGTGAGTTCAAGGCCAGCCTGGGCTACAGACTGAGTTCCAGGACAGGCACCAAAACTACACAGAGAAACCCTGTCTCAAAAAAAAACAAAAACAAAAACAAAAACAAAAACAAAAACAAACTCCATATGGAGTTTCTTCAATGCCCATTATCTTCTCTGAAGTAAATTGGTGTTGTCAGGGGCAGACATGTCTCATTATCAAGAAAAACCTTATTTTATTAAAACATTTTAACTGCCGTATTCTGTAGGTCTTTAAAGTGTTTGAAGATCACCTATCAATCTAAATATATGTTTAACCTTGAAAACATACCTAATATGACCACAAGTTTGATTATAATAGACTTACTGCTAACCTATATTTCTTAATTATACATTACATTTTAAAATGAACTGCATAAGCATAATACCCCAAACAAGAGTAGAAACACACATACAGTATTAAAAAATAACTTTAAATTTGTATCAATAAACCAAAATCCATACCAATGTAAAATTTTTTGAGATTAATAGTTGTTTTTTGGATTAATGTAGATTCAATAATCTACCTTTTTTTTCTATAATTCCTATATCCTTCCTTTTTCTTCAGAAAGAGATCCTTGAATCTAACTCTTTTGTTTAGCTTTTTTTTTTTTTTTGACCATGACCAACAACAACTTGTAGCCCACCCCCTGCCCCCAAATGATGACAAACATCCATAACTCATATTTTGGGAATGTGGGTGTTGTTTTCTCTAGACTGTTTCCTGTTGCTTGGGGGTGCTGGCATCTTTGGGGGAATCTTGAAAAAATCAGGATAATGGTCAAGTCCTGACTGGAGTAGTCTGTGAGGCTGGATCATCACAGCCAGCAGCCTTGAAGCTGTTCTGGATGCAGAACTCTGAGGAAACTGTAACAGAGGTGCTCTGAGATGTTGGATCACCTGGGTCATCCATTTTTTTTATTGGTGTCTGGTCCTCTTGTTCTGAAAATACATAAACTTCTAAAGTTAACATGCATATCTGCATTAATACAAGTACAAACTGTGTGTTGTACAGAAGTTAGCCAAAGATGATTTTTTGTTTTATGTTTGAGTAGGTAAAATATACATTACACGTTTTGTAGTTTTTCTATGTTTATTTCCTTATGTCTGTAGCCAGGATTTTCAGGGGGTCTTCCCTGATCAAATCTGACCCTCTTCAACCTTGAACAAATCCACAGCCTTTCATTTTCTGTGGGAAAAAAGCATAACCTCTTTCCCAAAGCAGCACACATTTTGACTCCCATTTTGAATTCAAGACGCTTTTTAAAATATATAGGTTGGTTTAAGCCAGCAGCCTTCATAATCCAATGTCTCTTAGCAGCTGCTATTTCTTCATCAGGAATAAAAAAATTTAAAGATAACATAAGAACATAAGGGATCCAGACTCCTTGTGTATTTTCCATCTATATGTGGTTTTTTCTTTAATATTAATTTACTGCTTTTTAAGGACTTTATTATTTTTAAACTATTTTCTTCTATGACTATCTATATCCTTTCTCCTTTCCTTCTCAGACTATGCATATTTTTAAACACACTGTAACCTGTTTAGAAGTTTCTTTTGTCTGGATCTGTCTTTATTGGGCATCTGTAAGGTTCTTTGATTGCATGAGACAAGTCTGATGTCAGCTGCTGGCATGGTCAGCTTAGTGCATGGCACTAGTGCATGGTGGCTGTTGGCTGTCTCCATCCCACAGGCAGCTGCTGGGAGATGCATCTCTGTACAGCAGCTGGCATGAGACTGTGAGACTAGGAAGCCACATTCGGCTCCGTTTTTTTTTTGTGTGTGTGTTTGGAAAACTTTTCTTAAGCTTTTTTGTTTGTTTGTTTGTTTGTTTGTTTTTTGTTTTTTGAGACAGGGTTTCTCTGTGGTGTTTTGGTACCTGTCCTGGATCTCGCTTTGTAGACCAGGCTGGCCTTAAACTCACAGAGATCCACCTGGCTCTGCCTCCTGAGTGCTGGGATTAAAGGCATGCACCACCACCACCCGGCCTTCTTAAGCTTTCTTAGATTTTATGTGGATATGCTTGGCTGGACTTTGGGCGCCATTTGTAGGCGGGGTGTGTGTGTGTGTGTGTGTGTGTGTGTGTGTGTGTGTGTGTTTGAGTGTGTACCACTGGCTCCCGAATAACCACATAGAGACTTCTTATTAATTACAAATACTCAGCTGATAGCTTAGGCTTGTTACTAACTAGCTCTTAGAACTTAAATTAATCCATATTTTTTATCTACACTCTACCACATGGTGGTACCTTTTTTTCAGCATGGCAAGTTCATCTCTTGCTTCCTCTGCATCCATCAGGTGACTCTGCCTTTCTTCTTCCCTGTGCTCTCTTTTTGTCCCCAAGTCCCGCCTGACATCTACCTGCCTAGCTATTGGCCATTTAGCCCTTTATTAAACCAATGAAAGCAATAAATATTCACAGAATACAAAAGGATTATTCCACAGCACCCAGACCCACTCAAAATAATGGGGAAAAAAGACACACACACACACAAACACACACAACACAGCATCACTTTATAACCCAGCTTAGACTCAAATTCACTTTCTATCTCAGGCTGATATGAAATTTACAACCCTCCTGTCTCAGCCTCCCAAGTTCTGGGATTACATGCATACCACCACATCTGGCTTCATACATATTTAAAATAATATTTGTTTCATTTGGCCTTTTTTTTTTTTAAGGAAGGAAGGGTTTATTCTGGCTCATAGTTCAAGGGGACACAGTCCACGATGTTGGGCAGGTAGGCAGCAGAAACAGGAGGCAGCTGGCCACAGTGCTTCCACAATCAGGAAGCACCAAATGAAGAATACTACTGCCCAGCTTATTGTCTCTTTTGCTTTCTTTGCAGACAAGACTCCAGAGCAGGTACTCTTGACATGGGGACAGGCTCAGCTTGGATTAAAGACAACAGTGAATGTGAGCTGAGGATGTGGCAGTGGATGGGGAAGGGTCAGTCTTAACAGAGATAGCTGTGGCCAGAGCAAAGATGAATGGCTAAAGAGACTGCATGAGACTAAAGGCAGCCATGGCCCTGAAGAGGGAGGTCTGGTGAGACCATTAAGGCTCCAAAGTCACATGGTCCTGGAGAGGGCAGCAGCTCCAATGAGAATGGTCCTTCTTAGCATCCTTTTGTTGTTTAACACTCCCCCCACCCCAAGTGCACACTCAGCTGTCTCTACCTTGGCAGTTTCCCCATGCTGTGAGAATCCAGGTCTGACTGTGCCAGGCTTTGGGTTCTTCCTGTTTTGTTTGTGTTTTTTGAGACAGGGTTTCACTGTGTAGACCAGGCTGGCCTCGAACTCACAGAGATCCACCTGCATCTGCCTCCTGAGTGCTGGTAATAAAGGCATGTGCCACCACCGCCCAGCTGGGTTCTCCCACTTCTGTGAAATCCCCCCCACCTCCCCCGTCTCCAGAACACCGCTTGTTGTTGGATCCAGGTGAGAATAGAACTGGAGATGCAGGCCCAGGAGAGAGAAAAGAAGGAACAAGAGAAGAATAAGGAGAAAGAGAAGGGAAAAAAAGAGAAGAATAAGAAAACCTGCTGGGTGGTGGTGGTGGCGGCGGCGGCGGCGGCGGCGGCGGCGGCGGCGGCGGCGGCGGCGGCGCACGCCTTTAATCCCAGCACTCGGGAGGCAGAGCCAGGTGGATCTCTGTGAGTTCGAGGCCAGCCTGGTCTACAGAGCGAGATCCAGGAAAGGCACAAAGCTACACAGAGAAACCCTGTCTCGAAAAACAAAAACAACAAAACAAAACAAAACAAAACAAAAAAAAACAAAAAAAAGAAAAGGAAAAGAAAACCAAGGATGAAACGGCCAGGAAGGAACCAGATGTGACATTCAAAGTGTTGCCATCCAAATTCATCCCTGTAATTCATTTGGACTTTTTAGGGACAGGGTCTCATATAGCTTAGGCTGGCCCCCAGCTCATTATATAGCCGAGGATAACTTTGAAGTGCTGGTCCTGCTGCTTCTACTTCCCAAGGGCTGAGGTTACAGTGCAGGTGTGCGCCTCTACGCCTGGCCCTCTCCTCCTCCTCCTCCTCCTGCTCCTTCTCCCACCCTTTCTCCACCTGATAGTAGGTTGGATCTAAGGATTCACACATGCTAAGCAAATGCTCTACCACTAAGCGACATCACCGGATTTCTGTTCTTATTTTGAGACAGGGTCTCACTAAGTTACCAGGCCAGCTCTGAACTTGAGATCCTTCTTCCTCAGCCTCTGTAGTGGTTGCAATGATAGGCCTGCACCACCATGCCTGGCTCCCATCCCATTCTTTTATGATTCAATGCCCATCTACATCTAATGCATATTATCTGTCTATCTTTTTGTTGTTATTGTTGTTGTTGTTTTTTTGTTTAGTTTTGTTTTCAAGACAGGGTTTCTCTGTGTCGCTTTGGTGCCTGTCCTGGATCTTGCTCTGTAGATCAGGCTGACCTTGAACTCACAGAGATCCGCCTGGCTCTGCCTCCCAAGTGCTGGGATTAAAGGCATGTGCCACCACTGCCTGACCTTACCTGTGTGTCCTTTGTTCACTTAAGGTCCCTCCTGAATTTGGACACCTTTTTCTTGATCCTGTGTTTTGTAGTCTTTGAAATACCCTACCCACTCAGGTCCTGCAGATGGGTAAGTGTCTCCTCTATAATCTCTGATTTATGGGCTCATGCATCTGCCAGCTGGTGGCTTCATCTTTCCCATCAGACTAAGAGGAAGGATCAAAGATGACTGTCCAGGAAGCCGACATTTGCTGGGTCTATAAGAGGTGGCCTTTGGGGTTGGAGTCATGGCTCAGTGGTTAAGAGCACTTAACTGCTCTTGCAGAGGACCTGGGTTTGGTTCTCAGTACCCATATAGTGGTAATAACCATCTGTAACTTTAGCTCCAGTAGATCTGATGCCCTCTTCTGATCTCCAAAGGCATGCATGTGGTACATATACAGTTATGCAGGCAAAACAATCATACATGTACAATAAAATAAATAAATCTTTAAAAAATAATTAAAAGAGAGAAAAGTCCTTGCATTCCATTGGTCAGAATCTGGTCACATGACTATAGGAGATGTATCTAGTCACCTGACAAAGAAGCAGAAACAGCCTTTTCCCAGCACTCAAAATTCCTGGGAAAGGCTGAGCAAGGTGGTACAAGCATGTAATTGCAGCGCTCTGCAGGCAGAGGCTAAAAGAACACTTACACCTGCAGGTTCCAGGCCAGCCTGTGCTACACAGGGAGACCTTGCCTCAAAAAAACGAAGCCAGGGCTGGGTGGTGGTGGTGAATGCCTTTAATCCTAGTACTCATGAAGCAGAGGCCGGTGACTCTCAATGAGTTCGAGGCCAGACAGGTCTACAGAGCAAATTCCAGGACAGGCTCCAAAGCTACAGAGAGAAACCCCTGTCTCAAAAACAAAACAAAACAAAAACCAAAAATCAAAAAAACCACACACACACACACACACACACACACACACACACTGAAGCCATCAGGTGGTGGTGCACACATTTAATCCCAGAACTTGGGAGATGAGGTAGGCAGATCTCTGTAATTTCGAGGCCAGCCTGGTCTACATAGTGAGTTCCAGGACAGCCAGGGCTACACAGAGAAACCCTATCTTAAAAAACAAAACAAATAAACAAAAAACTAAGCCAAACCAAACAACAGCAACCCCACCCACCCACATTGGGTGCCAATTGTTGTTTTTTTTTTTTTTACAGTGACTGCCCCTTAAGCAAAGTCTGTCCAAAACAGCAGCTGCAACTCCAATACTCAGGCATCGACTCTTTCAAAGCTACTAAGGGAGACTATCTAAATCTAAAGAACTCTTGATTCAAGTTTTGAGGTGGAATTCTGCTCACTCAGAGAGGCTGAGTAGCAAGTAGCTAACCTTCTCCCTTTGCTGGAGTCTTCCATAATACCCAGCGTCCTTCTCTTAGGCTTCACTTAAAAAACCCTTGCTACACATGGCTGACCACTTCCTGTCAGCTACTTGCTGACTCAGCCTCCTGCTTGCAGGTTAATTTTGTGTAATCAAACACATCTTTGAATTGTTAACAAAAGCAGTAGGAAAAATGCAACACACATTAAAATAATATTCCCCAACATCCACCACCCCCCCCCACACACACAAAAAAAGGCACTAGCTAATAGGCTTTCTGTAACGAGATAATAGGTTTTTCCGACAACATGGTAAGCCAGATCAAGCCAAATTGAAAAAGTAAAAGAACAGGTTTATTTGAGCAAAGCAACTCCCAGGTGAGTTCTCCGGTCTCAGAGATTAAGGCCGGAGAAGTCACAGGCCCCAAACTAAAGCAGGGAGCTTATATACCCTGTAGGTGAGGGGTGGTGATGTGTCCACCACAAGCTGGGTTTGTGCCCAAGTGTGGTCAAAAGCTGACCACTTTATGTGGGGACTTGGGCTGCTGGCAGCTTCAGGGGAGGAGCTGCTGCAGCCGCCAAGAATGCTGAACTGGGCTTTTTGGTGCCTTTTCTTTGTTGGAGATTCTCTGAGAGGGTGGGGCTTCAAGAGCAAGAGGAATGGGGCTTTCCGGATCAAGCAGGAGTGAGCTGGAGGTTCTGTAGAGTACAGGTACATAGGAATAAGCTTAAGGGACAGAAACTGACAACCATCAGCTTGATCAACAAAAAGGGATTAACCTTTAACTGGGCCCTTCCGTGTTTTACTATGGGCAGCTCTGTCAACAACCCAAATGCTAGTTTTCTTTTACTAAAGATTGCCCTTTGTAGCCCTGGGGTTAGCTCTTCTTCGATAACCCCCTACCACTCACTACTGAAACCAAAGTTACCTTTTAATGAGTTCTACGTGACAACCTGCCTTGTGTTGTTTCGTACCCCCCACACCCCTCGGTATGGAAACCCAACTATGTCAGGAGAAGATGCAGGTTTGGGCAAACATCAATTAACTGTGTCAAGAAGGGCTGCAAGGATGTACAAATACTGTTTAGCTGAAACTTATTTATTAAGTGGCGTTGTTTCCTCTGCCAGAAAAGCCAAGAGGTACAACAAAATCCACTATAAGAGTTTATTAAGGGAAGGGAACAGGAACGATGTGCACAGGCCTATGGAATGACTGTGCAGAAAGAGAGGGGAGGAATACGTGGAACTCGATTTTATAGGTCCCCCCCTCCATGTGCATATGGGCTTACGTAGCTACGTCATGCATGCGCATAAGTTGCATAATCATGCTGAGCTCAAATTATGTGATTACGCAGCACTTGGATTATGTAGGACTTAAGGCCCTGGGATGGCTAACCATCTTGCCAGCGCATGCACAGTCATGGGGGAATGGCTAGGAATTTCTAACAGAAACTCCCTAAAACCTTGTTAATAGGAAATTGTAAATACCTAAAAACAATTTGTCTCAAAATTTTAACTTCGAGCTGGGTGGTGGTGGCGGCGGCGGCGGCGGCGGCGGCGGCGGCGGCGGCGGCAGTGGCGGCGCACGCCTTTAATCCTAGCACAGGGGAGGCAGAGGCAGGTGGATCTCTGTGAGTTTGAGGCCAGCCTGGTCTATAGAGTGAGATCCAGGATAGGAACCAAAACAAACAAACAAAAAGTTTAACTTTGCCAGGCAGTGGTGGCACTCACCTTTAATCTCAGCACAGGGGAGGCAGAGGCAGGTGGATCTCTGTGAGTTCAAGGCCAGCCTGGTCTACAGAGCAAGATCCAGGACAGGCACCAAAGCTACACACAGAAACCCTGTCTTGAAAAACACAAACAAACAAATTCCTTTGTCCATGCCTAATGATTTCTCCTTACTATAAAAAGGGGCTCATAACCCACCTCAGCTGTCACAGCCTCAGAATCCTGAATACTGACTGTGGTCTCACTGGCTGATAAGCTTTTGTGCCTGCAGTGATCTCTCTCTCTCTCTCTCTCTCTCTCTCTCTCTCTCTCTCTCTCTCTCTCTCTCTCTCTCTCTCTCTCCCTCATTAGTTTTTGGAATAAAGTCTGCTTCTGATTTAATAGACTTTGGTGGTCTGTCCCCCATTATTTCACAACCCTGGACCCAACAGTTCCAGCTGAACGCTAGCCACCAAAGCCTGATGATTTGAGTTTGATTTGCAGGACCACCTGGCAGGAGAAGAGAATGGGCATCTACAAGTTGTCCTGTGACTTCCAC
This sequence comes from Peromyscus eremicus, assembly GCF_949786415.1. Taxonomy (NCBI): domain Eukaryota; kingdom Metazoa; phylum Chordata; class Mammalia; order Rodentia; family Cricetidae; genus Peromyscus; species Peromyscus eremicus. The sequence continues at coordinate 6,410,686 of NC_081423.1, read as the reverse complement.
ACACAGAGTAGCATACACACACCCCTCCTATAGCTAAATAAAAACAAAAGTCTAGCCCCTTACCTTTGGTAAGTTTTGCACTGCCTGGTCCTTTTTGCTGTTGCTGGTGGTGAGAGAAGATCTCCAGCCCAGGGCTTAGACTCCCTAACTTCTGATCCTCCCTAGTACTGGATTCACAGGTATAGACCACCACACTAGTCTATACTGGTGTTGTGGACCTAACCTAGGGTTTTATGTACGCTAGGCAAGTGTTCTATCTACTTAGCTACAATCCCAGCCTCACTTCTCACCTTCTCTTGGGGCTCATTTCTAGGGACCCCCCCCCCCCGTGTGTGTGTGTGTGTGTGTGTGTGTGTGTGTGTGTGTGTGTGTGTATGTGTGTGTGTGTGTGTTAGTGAGGATTAAATCCAGGGTTTAAGCATGTATATTAGTTACTTTTTTGTTTCTGTGATAAATACCAAGACCAAAAGCAACTTAGAGAACAGTTAGTTTTGGCTAGGAATTCCAGAGGGCCAGATGCCCATCAGGGTGAGGAAGGTGTTGACAACAGGTGGCCATAGACATCACATCTCAACCACATGAAGAAAGCAGAGAGTGAACTAGAAGTCTGCCAAGGCTGTAAATGCTCAGAGCCCACTCTGCTTCCTTCAGCAAGGCTCCACTCCTAAAAGTGACACATACCTTCCAAGCAGTGCCACCAAGGGGGAGCAAGTGTGCAAATACAAGAGCTTATGGGGTACAGTTCTTGCTCAAAGCACCACAGCATGCCAGGCAGGCAGCGGATTATGTCTCCCTCAGAGCCTTCTGTGACTATTACTTTAAAAGTAGTGGTGATACATGCCTTTAATCCCAGCACTGGGTGAGTTCAAGATCAGCCTGGTCTACAAAGCAAGTTCCAGGACAGCCAGGGCTACAACAAGAAACTCTGTCTCAAAAACAAAAACAAAAACAAAAACAGGAGACCCCTCCAGCTAGATGCTGTATAGACTTCTTGTTTTCCTCTTAGCACACAACAGTTAGGAAGCTTTTATTTAGTTTATTTATTGGTCTTCCATCTCCCCTCCATGTTATAAGCTGCATTAAGGTGAAGCCCTCAGCCCGCTCTAGTGCAGGCTCCAGCTCCTGCCTCAGAACATAGCTTAATAAATACTAAGTATGTCTGGAGTTGTAGTTGACTAATTTAATTAATGAACTTTGCATCCCAAACACACTGATGTCATGTTTCTGAAGGCCAGACATATACAAATTAGACTGTTTTCCAAACATTAATTAATGGAGCTCCTGTGATGTCCCTGAGGGGTTGGGTGAGGGTGTAGTCACATTAGGTTCCAAGACACAAATAGAGCGAAATGATACATGCTGGGTCACTGGTGACTCAGCGTCTGGAAATAGGAGCACTGCCTAACCTTTGCTCAGATTAGTTCATTCACAGTAATAAGGCAGCCATGACCTCAGCTACTGGGGAACTCTGGAACTGAAAACCTGGACTAACTTTGCTTTAATGACAGTATTTGCTATGGCTCAGCTCAACCACAGAAAGCTTTTTACTTTTCCTATGTGTGTGTTTTCATGTGTGTGCTCATTTGTGAGTGCAGATGTGTGTAGGTACACGTGCAGATGTATTCACCTGTGTACAGAGGCCAGAGGTCAACGTCAGTGGTCCTCCGGTGCCCTCCACCTTGTTTGTTGGAGACAGGCTCTCTCATTGACCTAGGATTTGCTGATTTGGCTAGGCTGAGAGCCCTAGGGAACCCCCAGTTTCCACTTCTTCAGCACTGGGATTATAGATGTGCCCCCAAACCCACATGCTCTGGAGATTGCCTGGCAAGCCCTTTACCAACTGAGCTCTCTCCCCAGTCCAATTTGCCAGGTAGCTAGGCATGGCCTTGAACTCTGATCCTGTTGCCTTCACCTCTAGGTGCTGGGATTACAGAGTGCACCCCACTCTGACCTTCTCTGAGTGATCCATGTTGGTCTGCTGCAAATCCAGTCTTTGCCAGTGTGATGCTTGGTCTCCTCGCTGCCTCCATCTGGAGCTGTCCCTCAGAAGTTTTCCTCTCGTGTAGGTTTGGGGACAGATGGCGTTGAGATAGGGTCTCTTAACAAGGGTTTTCTGTTGTTTTTTGTTGTTTTTCTTCAAGACAGAGTTTCTCTGTGTAACAGCTCTGGCTGTCCTGGAACTCACTCTGTAGACCAGGCTGGCCTCAAACTCACAGAGATCCATCTGCCTCTGCCTCTGCCTCTTGAGTGTTGGGATTAAAGGTGTGCACCACCACTGCCCGGCCAGACAGGGTCTCTTATAACCTAGGCTAGCTTCCAACTGGTTGTGTAGTTAAGGGTGATTTTGAACTCCTGGTCTGGCTACCTCCACACCTAGATCTCAATAATATAATTCTTTTTTGGTTATTTTTAGAGGCCAATTCTGTTTTCATTAGAGGCTGACTAGCTTGGTTGTTTACTTGGTGTCTATTTATTTACTTTCAGTACCAGGGATGGAACCCAGGATTTCCTGCATGCCAAGCACTTACTCTATTACTAAGCTGCGTTCATTCCTCAGCCCCAGAAGGCCTTTTAAAAATTGGTTAAGTTACATTCAGCAAGATGGCTTAGTGGGTAAGTGTGCACTTGCCCCCACAACTCATGGTAGAAGAAGAGAACATGTAGATGGTTTTGTTTTCCCTTTGGGAGTCTGCCACCCAGCTCCCAAATAAATACACCGAGGCTTATTCTTACTTATGAATGCCCTGCCTTAGCTTGGCTTGTTTCTAGCCAGATTTTCTAACTTAAATTATCCTGTTTCTCTTTAACTACATTTTTGCCTCTGGGCTTTTTACTTTTCTTTATTCTATATATCTTTCTTTTCTTCTTACTCCATGGATGGCTGTGTGGCTCCATGGCTGGGCCCTGGCATCCTCTTCTCCTTCTTCTTTTCTCATTTCTAGCTCTTCTTTCTTTTCTCTGGTGCCTAGGTTTCTCCTATTTATTCTCTGCCTGGCAGCCCTGCCTGTTTCTCTCTCCTGCCTAGCTATTGGCTGTTCAGTTCTTTATTAGACCAATCAGGTGTTTTAGACAGTCACAGTAACACAGCTTCACAGAGTTAAACAAATGTAACATAAAAGAATGAAACACATCTTTGTACCATTAAACAAATGTCCCACAGCATCTCAAATTAATATTCCACAACAAGAACAGACTCCTGAAAGTTGTCCTCTGCTCCCACACTTGTGTTGTGGTACACACACACACACACACACACACACACACACACACACTGGCTGCTCTTCCAGGGGACCTGGGTTCAGTTCTCAGCACCTACAGGGTGGGTCTCAATCATTTATAACTCCAATTTCAGAGGATCAGATGCCCTTTTCTGGCCTCTGAAGGTACCAGGCCCACAAGTGATATACAGACATTCATTAAGGCAAAACGCCTATACACATATAAAATAATTAAAAATAATTTTAAGTAAAATTAATTAATTTTAGTCCATCCTGGCCTTGAACTCACTTTGTAGCTGCGGATTATCTTGAATTCCTAATCTTCTTGCTTCCACCTCCCAAGTTCTAGGATTCCAGGTGTGCACATCTCACATGGCTTATTTGGTGCTGAAGATGGAACCCAAGGCTTGTGCATATGAGTCAATCCCTCCACCAGCTCAGCTCCACCCCACAGGGCTTTTGACTAATTCCAAGTCATTGCCCTTCGATGTTCCCATTGTATTTAGACTAACATTTTGGTGTTTGCTCTACATGTTTAAAAAAAAACAAAGCCGGGCGGTGGTGGCGCACGCCTTTAATCCCAGCACTCGGGAGGCAGAGCCAGGTGGATCTCTGTGAGTTCGAGGTCAGCCTGGGCTACCAAGTGAGTCCCAGGAAAGGCGCAAAGCTACACAGAGAAACCCTGTCTCGAAAAAACAACAAAAAAAAAAAACAAAAAAAAAAAATGTAGCTGAATGGTGGTGGCAAACACCTTTAATCCCAGCACTTGGAAGGCAAAGGCAGGCAGAACTCTGTGAGTTCTGAGTTCGAGGCCAGCCTGGTCTACAGAGCAAGATCCAGGATAGACACCAAAACTACACAGAGAAACCCTGTCTTGAAACCACCCCCCAACAACAACAACAACAACAACAACAACAACAAGACCAAAAAACCAAAACAAAACAAAAAGGAAGGGAGGAAAGAAGGAACCAGTGGGATGGATCAGTGGATTGTCCCTTGCTGTCAGGCCTGCTGAGCTGAACTGGATCCCTGTGACTGACATGGTGGAAGGAGAGAGCATACACACACACACACACACACACACAGAGAGAGAGAGAGAGAGAGAGAGAGAGAGAGAGAGAGAGAGAGAGAGAGAGAGAGAGAGAGAGCGAGCTCTTTTTTAGAACTGGTGTGAGCTAAGCCTCTGACGTGGGATTTATCCAGAACTATCCCGCCTCAATGCTCCATGTTGTGGGGAGAGAGGTCACAGGGGTTTTTGTTGTTGTTAGAAACTAGAAAAAGGAACAAATATAGCATTCCTACAATATTCATTGCTTTTATTCCTATATTTTTGGTTGTGAGCCTAGCCTTTAACAGCTGAACCATCTCTCCAGCCCTTTATTCTTAAAAAATTACTGTGTGTGTGTGTGTGTGTGCGCGCTTAGGAGAGAGAGGACACACTAATGTCACAGCACGTCTGTGAGGGTCAGAGGACACTTTGTGAAGCGATGATCTCTTCGCACTTCTAAGTAGTTCTAAACTTGGAGCCCCAGGTTGTGGGCTTCCCAGCAGCACCTCTGCCCGCTGACCATCTCCTGGGCCCTCAAGGTCGCTCCAGAGTCTGCTGCTGTTCTGTGGCCTGAGGGCTAGCTGGCCCTCGAGACTTGGTCTCATTCTCTTGTCTCTGCCTGCCAGCTCCCATCTCTCTCTCATGTATGAAACTGAAAAATGAAAAATTTTCATACAGTATATTCTGCTCAGGGTTTCCCCTGCCATCTCCTCCCAAATACTCCTCACTTCCTCATCCATCCAACTCCATGCCTTCTTTTTTCTCTCTGTAGAAAACAAACAGAAACAAACAAACAGAAAAACGGAATAAAACAACCAGCCGTGACGGGACCCCACCCGGTTTGAACCGGTGCAGGCCAGGCGCGTGCTGCCACAGTCACTGTGAGCTCCTAATGCCAGTCCTGTTGTTTCCTTGGTACCTTCCATCCCCACTGGCTCGGACAATCTTTCTGCCGCCTCTTCCCGTAGCTCCCTGAGCTCTGAGGGGAGCGGTTAGAGCTGAATGTTCCAGGGTCTCTCACTGTCTCACTTTGCTCAGCCGTGGGTCTCTGTATTTGTTCCCATCTCCTGAAGGAGGAAGCTTCTCGGATGCTGGCTGAGACACTGATCTATGGGTATAGCAGAATGTCATTAAGAGTAATTTAGGGGGCTACAGTGATGCTCAGCCGCTAAGAGCATTGGCAGTTCTTCAGTAGTCCAACTTTCAGCAACCACATGGTGGCTCACAGCCATCTGTAATGGAATCTGATGCCCTCTTCTGGCGTAGAGGTGTACGTGCAGATAGAACACCATATACATAAATAAATCTTAAAAAAATTATTGGCCGGGCGGTGGTGGCGCACGCCTTTAATCCCCGCACTCAGGAGGCAGAGCCAGGTGGATCTCTGTGAGTTCGAGGGAGTTCGAGGCCAGCGAGTTCCAGGAAAGGCGCAAATCTACACAGAGAAACCTTGTCTCCAAAAAAAAAAAAATTAAAGCACTGGCTGCACTTCCAGAGGACCTGGGTTCAATTCCCAGCACCCACATGGCAGCTTTACAGCTGTCTGTAACTCCAGTTCCAGGGGATCCGACACCCTCACACAGACATACGCGCAGGCAAAACACCAATAAATAAATAAATAAGTATCTCATTCTCTGTCATACTCAAGACTTTGCAGTTTCATGAGGTGCATTTGTTAATCCTGGTCTTAGTGCCTTCCTCGCAATGTCCTGTTCAGAAAGTCATTGTCTGTGACAGTGACTTCAACACTACTTCCCACTTTTCCTTCCATCAGATTCAGAGTGTCTGGCCCCGTGTTGAGGTCCTTAGTCCATCTGGCATTGATTTTGTGCAGGGTGATAACATGGGTCTATTGGTTTCCTTTACATGCAGACATCCAGTTTGTTGAAGATGCTGTCTTTTTTCCAGTGTGCGTTTTTTGGCTTCCGTCTCAAAAACCAGGCATCCAAAGTTTGTGGATTTATGTCTGGGTCTTCAATACAGTTCCATTGACCAATATATCTGTTCTTATGCCAATACCATGCTGTTTTTATTACCATAGCTCTAGTACAATGTCAGATAGGGATGGTGATACTTCCAACAGTTATTTTATTATTCAGATTTGTTTTAGCTATCCTAGTGTTTTTTGTTTTTTTTTTTTTTACATATGAAACTGATAACTGTCCTTTCAATTTATGTGAAAAATTGTGTTGGAATCTTGATGGGAATTGCATTGAATTGAAGAGCCCAGGAATATGAAAAATTGTATGCCTATACCCTGATAATGGCCTTAAAATAAGCTACCTGAACCTTCTTTGCCCTACATTCTCCCAGATATGGGAAAACAGTTAGAACAGACCCAGGCTATGCAAACATCTTGAACTAACACTCTGTAATCAGAGGTTGTCAATCATTACACCAACGGTGCACTCCTTAGGAGCTGTAGACCCTAACCCTAGGAATGCACTCCTAAGAGGCTGTATATCCTGATCTGTACTCTCTACCCTGCATATAACTTGTGGCTATAAAAGGATGCTTGTAGCCCCTCATCGAGGTCACAGAGCCAAATAACTCTGTGACCCTGACTAGGTAGAAGTTTTTTATTTCCTGCAGTGGTTTTTTTTTTTTAATTTTTATTTTGCAATACAATTCAGTTCTACATATCAGCCACAGATTCCCTTGTTCTCCCCCCTCCCGCCCCCCTCACCTTCCCCCCAGCCTGCCCCGCATTCCAATCTCCTTCAGGGCAAAGCCTTCCCCACAGACTGAGATCAACCTGGTGGACTCAGTCCAGGTAGGTCCAGTCCCCTCCTCCCAGGCCGAGCCAAGGGACCCTGCATAGGCCCCAGGTTTCAAACAGCCGACTCATGCAGTGAGCACAGGACCCGGTGCCACTGCCTGGATGCCTCCCAAACAGATCAGGCCAATCAACTGTCTCACCCACTCAGAGGGCCTGATCCAGTTGGTGACCCCTCAGCCATTGGTTCATATTTCATGTGTTTCCGTTTGTTTGGCTATTTGTCTCTGTGCTTTATCCGACCTTGGTCTCAACAATTCTCTCTCATATAAACCCTCCTCATTCTCGCTAATTGGACTCCCAGAGATCTTTTTTTTTTTTTTTTTACATAATGTCACTTCTGGTTAATAGACTTCAGTGGTCTACTCCCCATTATTTGCGAAATTCCAGGACCCAACAGAATCTGTGGATTGCTTTTGAAAGGATGGCCATTTTCACAACATTAATCCTACAAACCCATGAGCATGGGATATCTTTCCATCTCTGATATCTTCTTCAATGTCTTTCTTCAATTTCATGAAGTTTTTACCATACAAGTCTTTCACTTGCTTGCCTGGTTAGAGTTAGTTACCTTAAGTTTTTGTTTTTGTTTGACAGGGTCTATCTACACAGCCCTGGCTGTTCTGGAACTCACTCTGTAGACCAGGTTGGCCTCCAACACTCAGAGATCTATATGCCTCTGCCTCCCGAGTACAGAGATTGAAGGCATGCAACAATATGTCTGGCTTTATGTATTTATTTAATTGAGAGTATGATGTTGTTTCCTTGATTTCTTTCTCAGTCCATTTGTCATTTATATATAGGAAGACATAAAGGGTACTGAGTTTTGTAGCTTAAGTTTTCCTGCCTGGCCCACGGTCAGGACAAATCTCTCTCACCCGCCAGTCCCACAGCCGCTTAGACCTGACCAAGTAAACACAGAGACTTATATTGGTTACAAACTGTATGGCCGTGGCAGGCTTCTTGCTAACTGTTTTTACAGCTTAAATTAATCCATTTCCATTAATCTATGCCTTGCCACATGGCTCGTGGCTTACCGGCATCTTCACATGCTGGTTGTCATGGTGGCGGCTGGCAGTGTCTCTCTCTGACTCAGCCTTCCACTTCCCAGCTTTATTCTCCTCCTTGTCCCGCCTACACTTCCTGCCTAGCCAATGGCCAATCAGTGTTTTATTTATTGACTAACTAGCAACACATTTGCCATACAGAACATCCCACAGCAGAGTTTTGTATCCTGCTACTTTGCTGAAAGTGTTTATCAGTGGTAGGATTTTCTTGGTAGAGTTGTTTTTTTGGTTTGTTGAGACAGGGTTTTTCTGTGTAGTTTTGGTGCCTGTCCTGGAACTCACTCTGTAGCCCAGGCAGGCCTCAAGCTCACAGAGATCTGCCTCCCTCTTGGTAGAGTTTTTAGGGTCATTTATGTAGACTATCATATCATCTGCAAGTAGAGATACTTTGACTTCTCCCCTTCCTATTTATATCCCCTTGATCTCCTTCAGTTGTCTTAGTGCTCTAGCTAAGACTTCAGGTATTAGACAGGCATGGAGAGAATGGACATCCTTGTCTTTGTCCTGATTTTAGTGGAAATGCTTTGAGTTTCTCTTTTTAGGTTGATATTGACTGTGGGCTTGCTGTATATTGCCTTTATTATGTTTACTATCCCTAATCTCTCCAGGAATTTTATCATGAAGGAATGTTGGATTTTGTAAACAATCTTTCCTACATCTAATGAGATGCTCACATGGTTTTTGTTTTTGCATGTGTTTATTTATCGATTTACATGTGTTGAACCATCCTTGCATCTCTAGGATAAAGCCTACTTGATTATAGTGGATAATCTTTTTGATGTGTTTGAAAGAAAAACCTCAGGGCAGGCCAGCTGTGAACCTCAGCCTCTGCCCAGAGGAGGGTATGGAGGAGAGAAGGGAAAAGCCAGGTGTTGAAGTTGTCACGAGTGTAGACACAGGGCAGTGAGGGAAGCGTTAGCCAAAGAGTACGGAAGCCCAAGATGCTGGGAGGAACGTCCAAAACGTTAAGAAAAGCACGTTTAAGAAAGAGATAGGATGATGAAAAGAGAAAGGTACACTTCTGACTAACCCAGGAAAGCAGGCGATGTTCAGGGGCCTGGGTTAGGTTCTGGGAAGGAACAGTACAGTATCTCATTAAAAGACTAATTACTCCACCTATCTTATTGGCATAGCTTAAGGTGAACCCACCTTCCTGGGGTGGCCCCTTAGCCAAAGTGACCTCGCTAGAGTGTTAGGTCTCCACTCTGGCCAGAGATTCTATTCTCTGACCCGGACCTCTCCAACACTGAGAGAACTTGATTTCAGCTGATGAGGTAAGTGGAGGCCACAGGGGTAATAGTGGAATAGATGTTTTTACAGAAAAGAAAAGATGTGAGAAAGAAGAAAAGTCACACTTGAAATTGAGACAGGCTTAGGCCTCAAGCACGACTTATTGCTATTGAAAATAACTCTGTATAAAAAGAAGATAGTCTCTATATGGACAACTTCACAGCAAATGTTAGTTGTGCTGGACTTTTTTTTTTTTTTTTTTTTTTTTGGTTTTTCGAGACAGGGTTTCTCTGTGTAGCTTTGCGCCTTTCCTGGAACTCACTTGGTAGCCCAGGCTGGCCTCGAACTCACAGAGATCCGCCTGGCTCTGCCTCCCGAGTGCTGGGATTAAAGTCGTGTGCCACCACCGCCCGTGCTGGACTTTTTTAAAGATTATTTTTATTTTATGTGTGGAGTGTTTCGCCTGCATGCTGTCCATGCACTACATGCCTGCAGTGCTCTCAGAGGCCAGCAGAGGGTAGTGGGTCTCCTAGAACTGTAGATGGTTGTTAGCTGTGGTGTGGGCTCTGGGAATTGAATCCAGGTCTTTTGGAAGAGCAGCAAGTGCTCCTAACTTTGGAGACATCTCTCAATCTCCCTCCCTGTTTTTCAGTCTCACTGAATGGCCGAGATTGGCCTTGAATGATTATTCTTCCTGCTTCAACCTAACCCGTTGGGATAATAAACCTGAGCCCAAGGGCCTGACTTGAAGCCTTTATAATAAACCAGTAATTATAAGTCAAATGAGTTCCTTAGTTCTCTGGATGTTCTAGAAAATCTGTTCTCAACCCTGTGGAGGGGATTGTGGGAATCTCCAATTTACTCAGGGTCAATCAGGAACACAGGTGGCTTTGCTTTACAAGTAGATCTAAAGTGTGGGTAGAGGGGTGGGACTCAGCCCTCAGTAAAGGAGTTTTCATGCTATGCTTTGGCTTTTCTTACAGGGAATAAGCAGTGAATAAATGTTGGGTAAAATCCTGGTAGTGTTGTGAAGTTGTGAGTTGGGGACAGAGTTTAGAGGAAAAAATAGAAGTATATTATTTAATTGTATTGCAACAGAAAACCTTAGGACAAGCCAGCGGTGGTGGCACATGCCTTTAGTCCCAGCACTTGGGAGGCAGAGGCAGAGGCAGAGGCAGGTGGATCTCTGTGAGGTCAAGACCAAACTAGTTATAGATCAAGTTCCAGGACAGCCAGGGCTATGCAGAAAAACCCTGTCTGGAAAAAAAACAAACCAAACCAAAGAAGAAAAAAAAAGGCCCTAGAACAGTAGTTATAAGAAGGTAAGTTAGCCAGGCGGTGGTGGCGCACGCCTTTAATCCCAGCACTCGGGAGGCAGAGCCAGGTGGATCTCTGTGAGTTCGAGGCCAGCCTGGGCAACCAAGTGAGTTCCAGGAAAGGCGCAAAGCTACACAGAGAAACCCTGTCTCGAAAAACCAAAAAAAAAAAAAAAGAAGGTAAGTTAGCAAAACAAAACAAAAACAAAAAAACAAAACAAAACAAAACAAAACAAAAAAAGAAGGTAAGTTAGGCCAGGTGGTGGTGCATACCTTTAAATCCAGCACTCAGGAGGCAGAGGCAGGAGGATCTCTGTGAGTTTGATGCCAGCTTGGTCTACAGAGCTAGCTCCAGGACAGCCAGCACTACACAGAAAAACCCTGTCCTGGAAGAAAAAAAAAAAAAAAAGAAGGTAAGTTTAGGTGTCAAGGTATAGTCATTGGTAGAGTATTTATTGTTGGGACATTGTTAGAAATAATAAAAATCCTGCAAAAATGCTTCCAATAACTGATCGTTTAATATCTAAATTATTTATTTGGAGGTTGTTTTCAATTTTGACTCTAGGTAGATGGTGTAAGAACTGATAGATGACACACCCCTGTAGTGTCCTAAGCCACAGAGAATTCTTTGCCAGTGTAGCAAAAATCTTACACATTTGGTATCTTACACAGAAGGGTTCTGTGGATAGGAACAGACATTACGCATCTTTGTGGCACACAGCATCAGGTAACAAATGGTAACAAATATGTTAATCTGAAAACCATTAGCCCAGTTGATCTTGGAGGCACATGCTTGTAACCCCAGCCCCAGTGAGACCTAGGTAAGAGGACTGTGAAGACTGGTGCCAGCTTGGGAAACATAGCAAGACCTTGTCTCAAAAAACAAAACACAACAGTCTGGTCTACAGAGCGAGTTCCGGGACAGCCAGGGCTACACAGAAAAAAACCTGTCTCAAAAAACCAAACCAAACAAAAAAACAAATTAATTAATTAAAATAAATAAATAAACACACAGGGCTGGAGAGACAACTCGGTGGCTAAGAGGACCAGAGTTCTGTCCCCAGCACCCACATCAGTTGGCTCACAACCTCCTGTAGCTCCAGCTGGAGTTGGGGATCCACTTCCTCTTTTGTTTTCTATCCTCACCCAGACACACAGCACACAACACACACACATACATTATTAATAAAATAAAAACACTAAAAAATTAAAAATAAAAATAAATGCTGTGGAATATTTCTTTACACTGTGTGAATATGTGTCACTGGGATTGGTTTAATAAAGAAGCTGACAGAATAAGGTTAGGCAGGAGAGCCAAACTGAGACCGCTAGAGGGAGGAAGGGCGAGTCTGGAGCTGCCAGCCATGCTAATAAAGGTGCTGCCACATGACAGCACAAATAAGGAATATGGGTTAACTTAAAATGTAAGAGCTAGTTAGTAATAAGCCTGAGCTATTGGTCAAGCATTTATAATTTATGTAATCCTCAGTGTGTTTATTTGAGAGTGGCTGTGGGACAGAAAAACTCCGCCTACATGGGGCACAAACTCACAACTGTGAGATTAAGAGTCTCATGCTCTACCGACTGAGCTAATACATACAGAGGAAAGTGAAGTATTGGGCCGGGAGGTGGCTAGTCAGTAAAGTACTTGTAAAAACACGAGGGCCTGAGCTGATCCCTAGAACCCCTATAAAAGTCAAGCGGAGTGACAGACAGCTCAGCCATTGTGAGCACTGGCTGCTCATATCATAATGCTTCAGGTGGTCAGGATTTGATTCTCAGCAGCCACGTGTGGCTCACAGCCGTAAGTAGCTTCAGTTCTGGGGAATCCGATGCCCTCTTCTGGTCTCCGCAGGCACCAGGCACACACATGCTGCACATACATGCAGGCAACACACACACACACACACACACACACACACACACATTTAAAAAGGAAAAAAGCAAGTGTGGGGGCATGTGTTTTGTAATCTTCACACTATGGAGGTGGAAACAGGTGGCCAGCTAGCACAGCCTCCTGTGAGCTCCAGCCAATAAGAGACACTGATCAAAAAAAAAGCTGGGCGGTGGTGGCGCACGCCTTTAATCCCAGCACTCGGGAGGCAGAGGCAGGCAGATCTTTGTGAGTTCGAGGCCAGCCTGGTCTACAAAGCGAGTTCCAGGAAAGGCACAAAGCTACACAGAGAAACCCTGTCTCGAAAAACAAAAACAAAAAACAAAAACAAAAGAAGAAATGTTGGGGTTGGGGATTTAGCTCAGTGGTAGAGCGCTTGCCTAACAAGTGCAAGGCCCTGGGTTTGGTCCTCAACTCTGAAAAAATAAAAAAGACAGAAAAAAAAGAGAGAAAGAAAGAAAAGAAAATGGTGGATGGGACCTGAGGAATGACATCCCAGGTGTTCTTCGGCCTCCATACACATGCACACCTACATATGTACATGTACCCGTACACACATGAATATGTACACACACATATTCAAGAAATCAATATAACAAAACAAAAAATTGAGCTCACTAGAAAGATTAAGTATCAAGTGAGACCCACCATAATGTTACCTGTGGAATTAATTGTATCTGTGGCTCCATGAGGACATTTTGCTGAAACGTCATTGTTCAGAATGGAGAGCTTGTAGCTAAACCCTCAGGACCTCTGTCTTGTGTCTGAAAACGCCTATAACTTCAGCTCAGAGGGATCCAAAGCACTCCTTTGATCTCACGTATGGACAGATATGGCATGCACCTACATCCCCCCAAATAAAACAAATGATTTTTTAAAAATTTCTTTGTCAGAGAGGGAGAAGGCGAGGGAAAGGAAATGTCCCCTTTGAGCAGCCTTCTCCCGGCTTTAACACATTGGCTAGGACGGGCCCCTCCTAACATACAGCCTGCACTAAAGCTTCTTTCCACATTTTAAGACTTACCCCCTGGGCAAGATTTCTCTGTGTGGCCTGGCTGTCCTGGAACTCTGTAGACTGTAGACCAGGCTGGCCTCAAACTCAGGAATCCACCTGTCTCTGCCACCTGTGCTGGGATTAAAGGTGTGCACCATCACCACCTGGCTATAAGACTTTTATCAAAACGTTTAGATGCGTTTATCTTCTTTTGTGTGTACGGATGTTTTGCCTGCGTGTGTATCTGTGCACCAGATTTGTGCCCGGTGCCTTCAGAGGACAGAAGAGGGCCCTGGATCCTGGAGCTGGAGTTAAGCGAGGTTGTGAGCTGCTGGACTTGGGTGCAGGGAACTGAATTTTGAGTCTTAAGCAAGAACAGTACAAGCTCTTGCCACTGAGCCAATTCTCCAGCTCCTAAAGTTCCTTTTATCATATGTAACTGAGAGTTACACTCTCTCCAACGTCCAGTTTTCCTTACCTTTCAGCCCTAAAATTAATGTGTATAGAAATTCTGGTTCCCGACCCATTGAGTTGGGTAAGGCCATGTGACTCATCGTGACCAATGGGACAGTGTCACTTCCTTTCTCAGGTCCTGAAAAGCTAGGCAGAAGTGTAGACAAATTTCTAAACAGTCTTATTAAATAAGAAACACACACACACACACACACACACACACACACACACACACACACACACAGAAACACAGAGCCAAATACAGGGGTGGTAACTGAAGAGATCAGAGAAATAGCGAATAGCCGCCAATAGCCACAACTAGAGGTGGCTTCCCCAGAGAGAGAGAGAGCTTCTTCCTGTCTAACCTGCGCTTTTATTGTCTTCCTGTTCTGTCTTCTCATTGGCTCTAAGCCCAGCCACATCATTTCCTCGTCGCTGCCTGTCTATATAGACCTCCAGAGCGACATGTCTCTATGGTTGGTACTGGGATTAAAGGCATGTCTCACCACACTTGGCTGTGTCCTTGACCACACAGAGACTCTGCCTGCCATGTGATCAGATTAAGGGCATGTGCTACCACCACCTGACTTCTGTTTTATGGCTCACTATGACCTCTGATCTCCAGGCAAACTTTATTTATTAACATACAAATAAAATACCACATTTCAGCACAAATAAAATATCACCACACAGGAGTGTCCAGGCAGTGTTCTTCCCAGGAGGCCTTGTGTGGGAAGGGCATTTCACAGACAGAACACAGGAGCTGCCTGGGACACTGAGTCAAACCGTGTCATCACAGAGGAGAAAATCCCGCAGCATTGCCTGGGCCCAGGAGAGGCTTTGCTTGAACTAGAAGTGAAGTTTTGTGGGCCTAGGGCTGTGGATCTGGTTCCTAGGGAGGCTGAGTGAGGTGATCAGATATCTACATTAGGATTCATAACAGTAGCAAAATTACAGTTTTGAAACAGCAATGAAAATAATGTTATGGCTGGGGGCGAGGAGTGAGGAATACAGCATGAGGAACTGTAGTAAAGGGTCACAGCATTAGGAAGGCTGAGAACCACTGCTCTGGAGGAAAGGGCAAGGAGAAGCTGTGTTAGACTGTCACTGCTGAGACAAGAGCTGCAAGAAGCGATTGAAAGAAGGCTTGTTCTTGCTTAGGTCCAGGGGTTCAGGCTGTGGTTGGCGAAGCAAGGCTGAGCTGTCATGGTGAGGTGTACGTGGTGACGGCACAGCAAAAGGAAGGGTCTTTAAAGGTATGCCCCGCTAACCCACTTCCTCTCAATAGCCCATTCACAGATGAATGTATTAAATGGATTCATCCACCCAGGAAGCTCAAGCCCTTCTGCTGCTCAGAGAACACTTAGTAGCACCACCAGAGGGGACCAAACTTTGTGGGAGCCCACTTCCTATGCAAACCATTAAAGAAGGGAAAAGTGACCTCTTTGCTTCTACCATCCTCTCAGACGACAAGAAGCCATATTTTTGGGGCAGGGTGGAGTAAAAATTGTGAACCCTATTTTTTGGGGGGGGGGCACGGTCTCACTATGTAGCCTTGGCTGACGCTGGAGCTCCATAGGTAAATGGATTGGCCTTGAACTCACAGAGATACATCTTCCTCTGCCAACCTCTGCTTGGATTGAAGGTATGTGCCACCGTGACTGGCGTGAGTCTATATTCTGAACGGAATTCATATTAGCTCAGGTGTCAATGGTAGCTCTTGCCTTGGCCTGGCATCTTGTAGCTCATCAATTTATGAAAAGACCAACTCCTTCCTTTTTTTTTTTAATTTAAGGAAGCAGGGTTTCCATGTAGCAGTGAGCCACAAGGTGGTGGTTACAGTGCAGTCAGGTGACCTATTCTTAACTTTCTCTGGCCCAGAGCCTCTCTCTGGGATAAAAATAAGCAGAGTTTGGTGATCTGGAGCAGATAGGTGCTACTTAAGGAGAAAGAGCACCTGAACCCAGCTAATTTGCCATAATCACCTGGACCACAGAATAGCCAGTGGGAAAAGCCTCACTGTGAAGCCACAGCCCCATACCTCAGGACTTTGGTTTCTGTCTTCTTTTCAAGCCTCCAGTGCTGTGGGCTCAAACCCAAAGCCTGCATCAGGGTTCCCGGGGGGCTTATTAAAAAGCAGGTTGCCGGTGTCTTCCCTGGAGAGTCTGGCTCCATGAACCTACAGGTACTCGAATTTTCCTTTCTTCTTTCCTGGATTCCACAGAATGCTCTGTCTCTGAGCCCACGCTCTCTTGTTGTCTTTCATTTTGAGACAGGGTCACTCTAAACTGCCCAGGCTGACCTTGAACTCACTCTGTAGCCTAGGCTAGCTTTGAACTTGTAATGCTCCCTTTCTTAGCCTCCCAATTAGCTGGGATTACAGTCCTGCACCATCAGGCCTGGATGAGTTTTCATTTTATGCGTGCGTGCGTGCGTGCGTGCGTGCGTGCGTGTGTGTGTGTGTGTGTGTGTGCGTGCGTGCGTGCGTGCGTGCGTGTGTGTGTGTGTGATGTATGCACATGTGTGTGGAGAATCATGCCCAGGAGGACATCAGGTGTCCTGCTCTTTCACCCTCTACCTCATTGTCTTGAGAAAGGGTTTCTCACTGAACCCATGCGAGCCCGCCAGTCAGAAAGCTCTACAGGTGCTCGTGGTGGCCACACCCAGCTTGCTTTTTTGTTTTGTTTTTCAAGACAGTGTTTCTGTGTAACAGCCCAGGGTTGGTCATATCCAAAGGAGTCACAACCCGCAGGTTGGGAACCACTACTCTAGTTGGGAAGAAGTGGGAAAGAGACAAAAGAAACCGAAATAGTGAGGGGTTTGCTCCTCATGGTGGTAAATGCCTTGAGGCAGAGACAGGTGGATTTCTGTGAATTCAAAGACAGTCTGGTCTACATAATGAGTCCCAGGATAACAGGGCTATGTGGAGAGAATGTGTTTCAAAAAAAAAAAAAAGTGAGGGGTTAGGGAATACAGTTGAAATATATTCTATGCATGTATGAAAATGTTGTAAAAATGAATGAAACTCACGGTGGAAATGTGACTCAGTAGTAGAGAAGTTGACTAGCATATGCCAGGCCCTGGGTTCTACTCAGCACTACAGAAACTCATTATGTATAATTAATATATTCTAATTTTAAAAAAGACCAAAAGGAAGAATAAATATTTTGATGAAGTTTAACCTAATTCACTATTTTTCCTGAATTATTTCTAAGCCTATATATTGAAAATTTCCTTTTATTTTTTTCTTTATAAAAATCAATTGTTTTGTAAAAATAAAGAAAATGGAAGCCCAGGAGTGGGGGATGGGGTATGAACGTGTGACTCACACAATTAAAAAAACAAAAAGAAAGAAATTGGACAAAGTGCCCCTCTCCAAACAAATAAATAAATAAATGAAAGGTCAGGTGGTGGTTGTGCACACCTTTGATCCCAGCATTCAGGAGATAGAGACAGGCAGAGATCTCTGAGTTTGAGGCCAGCCTGGTATACAGAGTGAGTTCCAGGACAGCCAGGGTGACAGAGAGAAACCCTGTCTCAGAACAAACAAACGAATAAATAAATAAATAAATAAATAAATAAATAAATAAATACAAACTAAATGAAATCAAGACAAAAAGGCAAATTGAAACAAAACAAAAACCTGGAAGAAGCTGGACATGGGGGTGAAAACCTACAGTCCTGGCATTTGGAAGGCTGAGACAGGGGGATGTCCAGTTCAAAGACAGCTTGGACTATATAGTGAAAACCTGTGCCAAAACTGGCAGAATCGTCAGGAATGGTGGCTCAGGTCTGTAACCCCAGGATTTGGAAGGTGGAATAAGGGGGTCGAGGAATTCAGAGCCAATCTCAGCTGTCTGGTGAACTCAAGGTCGACTGGGTGGCATTCAACTTTGTCTTAAAACACCAAAACCAACCAAGCAACCAATAGACAAAACAATTACCATCACTAAAACCAAAAACTAAACCTTGGGAAATGTTCATGATATAATGTGGCAAAGAAAGCCCATTCTAGGGGCTGGAGAGATGGTTCAGCAGTTAGGTACACTCTCTCAGAGGGCTGGAGTTCAGTTTTCAGTACCAGGTCGGGAGGCCTGAAGCTGTCTGTAATCCAGCTCCAGAAACCCAACACCCTCTTTTGGCCTATGAAGGTACTGAGATACATGTGTGTGCACGAACACACACGCACAAATACACACACAAATACACACACAAATAAATAATAAATCTTTTTTTTTCAAAACTGCATTCCAGAAAACACCTGTTTTATAGAATTTCCTTCCTGTTTCATCACTTGTAATCATTGTGTTTATACATTTACATATAACATGTCTGCATTTACAGGAAGAAGCTCCCAATATGTTGGAGGGAAGTATAAGTTGCTGGCATGCAGGTAGATGGGAAACTCAATGTCTCCTCAGGCTGCTGGTAATTTTTTTTAAAAAAGAGAATCTTGTGGGGTTGGGGATTTAGCTCAGTGGTAGAGTGCTTGCCTAGCAAGCACAAGGCCCTGGGTTTGGTCCTCAGCTCTGGGAAAAAAAAAGAGAGAATCTTGTGATGGTTACCCTTAGTTGCTTGGTACTTGATATGTGGCTCAGGTTGGCCTTGAACTCCTGGCATTTGTTCTAGCTCTGGTGAGTGCTAGGATTTGGAGTATGTGTTTATTTCCATGCTGTAAATATTTACGTGGTGGTTGAGGATGCTCAGTATGTGCCTAGAGAGGTAGCAAGGTAGAGGTATGTAAGTGGCTATTGAGACTCAAATACTCAAAGGCTGTGTAGGTCTCAAATACTACTGAACACCCTGTGTTCATATAAAAGACTGGAAGAAGTAATGAAAGGCTAAAAGTTGAATGGGGGTGGTGCTTTTGCCGGATGCCACTCAGACAGGCGAAGTGGCATGGGACCATTTAGACAGGTGAGGTAGCATGAGACCACTCAGACAGGTTCAGTAGCATGGGATCACTCAGACAGGTGAGGTGGCATGGGACCACTCAGACAGGTGAGGTGGCATGGGACCACTCAGACTGGTGTTGGGCGCAGGCCTGTAATCTCAGCATTTAGGATGCTGAAGCAGAAGTTGTTAAGTGTGAGGCCAGGCTAGGCTACATACTAAAAACTGAAAGTAATAATAAAAAAGAAACTACTGAGTTGCAGTTTAGTGAGGGATGACTTGGAGAAGATAACTGCTCAACCTGTTTGCATTCTCTGAAGAATTCTTACTCACTTGAGTGGGTAGTGAGTAAGTAAGGGTGGAGCAATTAAAGTCTCTTCCAGCTCTCTGGGCAGGGCAGAGATCCTGATCAGGAAGCTAAAAATAAAATAAAATAAAAAAGTTAAAAGAGCCGGGCGGGGGGGGGGGGCAGGGGGAGTTTGGGGAGTTAGCTCAGTGGTAGAGCGCTTGCCTAGCAAGTGCAAGGCCCTGGGTTCGGTCCTCAGCTCCAGGAAAAAAAAAAAAGAGCCGGGTGGTGGTGGCGCACGCCTTTAATCCCAGCACTTGGGAGGCAGAGGCAGGGGGATCTCTGTGAGTTTGAGGACAGCCTGAGGACAGTTCCAGGAAAGGTGCAAAGCTACACAAAGAAACCCTGTCTCGAAAAACCAAAAAAAAGAAAAAAAAAAGTTAAAAGAGCAAAAGGCAAGTTACAGCAACAAACCATGTATGGAAACAAAGGACCTAGGCTCAGTCTGTAGAGTGTCTGCCTAGTATGCGAGGCGTCCCAGGTTCAATTCCTAGCACTACATAAACCAGGTGTGGTGCTGCATGTCTGCAACGTCAACACTCCTGAAGAGGAGGCAGGAGGATCAGAAATTTGAGCCTCTCCTTGGCTATACAGTATGGGGCCAGCCTGGGATATATGAGACTCTGTCTCAAATTTTGAAAAGATTTGGGGGTGGGATGGAGGGAAGGCAGGAGATGTGACTCAGTAGTCAGTGGTCTCACAATCATGGAGACCAGGGTTTAGATCACCTTACCCATCTAACAAGTGGCATGTGACCCCAGGTTTAAAAATAAAAAAAACTGATGAGACTGAGAGCTTTGGCATCTTCCAAACAGAGCAGAACAGAGCTGATATATTTCTGACTGGGAAAATGTTAGTGTTTGGGGCTTAAAAGGGAAAGCTCTGATACTAGAGAATATTGGACAGAATGTCAGGTGAAATGAAACCAGGAAGTAGATGTGTTTCTTTTCATCTTAAGCAATGGAGCCTGCTGAAGGGACAGGTTTCTGACACTAATGATTGGATGTAGAATCACCATGGTAACATCTCTCTCTCTCTTTCTTGTGTGTGTATGTGTGTGTGTGTGTGTGTGTGTGTGTGTGTGTGTGTGGTGTGGTGTGGTGTGGTGTGTGTATAAGTGTCCAGATTGGTTTAATAGAAATGAAAAGACTCATCCTAATAAAAGTGATAACATTCCTTTAGCCTATTGGCTATGGGTGGGTTAGGACTTCTGTTGGTCTTTTCTGTGTTGAACACACAGATTGTAAGCCCAGTGCCACTTTGAGATCTTTGGCAGCAGTTAATTCTGCAGCTCACACACGATTGAGTCTGTGTGATAATGAGTATTCAGAGACGGGTAATGCCTGGGGGGCGCTCACCAACCTAACACAGAGTGCCTATGTGGCCTGGGCAGGCGTGTCCATGACGGGTAAGGTGACCTGCTAACATCCCATGCAACCTAAGTCAGAAGCTCATTTTCTAGTAACAGGGGGACCTATAGGGTCCTGGCCCCCCGTTTTGGGTAACTGTTGCCTTGCTTGCTGACCTTGACCTTGATATCCTGCCTATGCTAGGTTCCACCCTCCTGAATGCTTAAGGGAAGTTCCTTGTCTGTATATCCTGCATAAAGGGCGTTAACAGCTTAGATGCAAGATTGTAAAACATGGTAGCGAACTTCTGCCCTCCGGGGTTCTCCCATTGTGCTGTAAGCCTGTATTTAATACCTCCTCCCTCCTTCAATAAATGGCATTTGGCTTAAAAAAAATGGTAACATTCCATGGGCTAGGGGGACTAGACTGCATAAAAAGGAAAAAGCTGCTGGGCAGCATTCATCCTCTCTATCCTGACTGTAGACGCAATGTCTCTATCCTGACTGTGGACGCAATGTCTCTATCCTGACTGTGGACGAAATGTCTCTATCCTGACTGTGGACACAATGTGACCAGCTGCCTCACCTGCTGCCATGGCTTTCCTGCCCAGTCGACTGCAACCTCAAACTGTGAGCCAGAATAAACCCTTCTTTATTTAACTGATTTTCTCAGTTATTTCATATAATTGCAAAGTAACTAATACAATATAACAAAGTAACTAGCACTAAGACAACCATTAAATCTTAGTGTTGTGAAGCCCAGGTAGTGTTCCTGTTTTCATTTGTCCTTCTTTACACTGCTTTTGTTTGCTAAATGTTGTTTTCCAAGCTGTTGTATATTTAGACTGCAGAATAACTTGTAAAATGAGTACTTAAATTGTTAATATTATTATTATTATGTATATGATATGTGTGTGAGTTCAAGCCTCCCCATACCACTAGGTGTGTGTCATTCTCTTTCTCTTTGGACTCCAGGATTTGACTCAGGTTCACAATCTTTTTTTTTTTTTTTTAAAGATTTATTTATTTATCATATATACAGTGTTCTGTCTGCATGTATCCTGCAGGCCGGAAAAGGGCACCAGCTCTCATTACAGATGGCTGTGAGGCACCATGTGGTTGCTGGGAATTGAACTCAGGACCTCTGTAAGAGCAGCCAGTGCTCTTAACCTCTGAGCTATCTCTCCAGCCCCAGGTTCACAATCTTTCACTGTAAGATCTTTTACCTGCTGAGACATATTGTCAACCCAAGACAAATGCTTTTTAAATTGTTCTATAGCCAGGTGGGATGGCACATACCTTTTTTCCCCCATTAATCTCAGCACTTGGCCAGCAGAGGCAGGTAGATCTCTAAGTTCAAGGTCAGCTTGTCTACATAGTGAGTTGCAGGCTAGCCAGGGTTACATAGTAAGACCCTATTTCAAAAAACAATGTGCTGAACAGAAAGAAAAAAGAGGAATAGAATAACCTGGTCATTAGCCTAATGAAGCTCCCTATTCCAATGTCCATTGAAATTTCCAGTTCCAGATGGGGAGAGTCGGCTGCAGGAGTTCCTGTAATCACAACAGGAGTAGGAGAAGCCACGAGCATAAACATTCTTGGATGAAGCCGTGGGTGAGAGCTGTTCAGGCCGTGTGCACTGTGGGAAGAAGGAGCCACCCACACCACAGACAGATTTGAGACTAAATGAGTGGATTGCAGGAGGCCTCAGAGGTTGCGGGGGTCTGTACCCCCGGGGTTCTGAGGAAACAGGGAGATTCTTCCCTTTATACACACATAGTCAGCACACATACATGTACACACATGTCATTGGCCATCTGCTGACTCCTGGTTTCTCTGAGCATGAGTTCTGTACTACTTTCACTGTTTGCAATTCTGGGGCCAGCATGTTTCTTCCCCTTGGGAGGATGTCCCTACTAAAGGAGCCATGAAAGTCAGATACAACTTTAAATGGAGTACAGTCTCTGCATCAGAGCCCTTAGCTAAGGCTGTTGCCTCTCTGGCTATTGGAATGTACCAACGTAAGAGATTTAAGACCATTTGGGATCAGAGCATGACACATGCCTGTCATCCCAGCACTTGGGAGGCAGATGCAGAATGGCTACAATTTTGAGGCTAGCCTAGTCTACATCGTGAGTTCTAGGCTAGTCGGCGCTAGAGTGAGCTCTTGTTCAAAATAGTCAGTCAGTGGTCATTTGGAATAGAAGAGCACAGTTGTCATATGTCTGTAATCCCAGCACTGGCAAGGTGGAGGCAGAAGGATCAGAAATTCCAAAAGATCTTGGGGGTGTTGGAGAGATGGCTCAGTGGTTGCACTGACTGCTCTTCCAGAGGACCCAGATTCAATTCCCAGCAACCCACATGGTAGCTCACAACTGTTTGTAACTCCAGTTCCAATGGATTTGACACCTTCACACTAATGCACACAAAATAAATTTAAAAGAAAAAAAAAAGATCTTGGGTAACAAGAAACACAGTTTCAAAAAACAAAGCAAAACATAGAAATAGTATTTTCCCTCATTAGAAAGTTAACATTTTGGGCTGGAGAGCAGACCTACACAAGCGTGAGGACCTGAGTGCTGATCCCCAGCATCCACACAAATCCTGACATAATAGCATGTCTGTAATCCCAGTGCTCTACAGTGAGAGGAGACACAATTCTCAGAAGCTTGCAATGCAGGTGTAGCCTGGGGTACCAAGTGGTGAACATGTGAGTCTATCTCAAACAAAGTGGAAGTCAAGGATCAATCCCTGGGATTGTCTTCTGACCTTTACACACACACACACACACACACACACACACACACACACACACACACACACATCACGAATAAATATAGTTAAATATTTTGAATGTCTTTAAAAAGTATACACAAGCCGGGCGGTGGTGGCTCACACCTTTAATCCTAGTACTCGGGAGGCAGAGGCAGGCGGATCTTTGTGAGTTCAAGGCCAGCCTGGTCTACAGAGCGAGATCCAGGGAAGGCGCAAAGCTACACAGAGAAACCCTGTCTTGAAAAACCAAAAAGAAAAAAAAAGTACACATAAAAATGTTGATTAAAAACAATCCTTGGGGGGTTGGGGATTTAGCTCAGTGGTAGAGCACTTGCCTAGCAAGCTCAAGGCCCTGGGTTCGGTGGTCTTCAGCTCCGGGGGTGGGGATGGGGGGTGGGGGGGTGGGGGGGTGGGGGGGTGGGGGGGTGGGGGGGTGGGGGGGAGGGGATCTTTGGGGCTGGAGAGTTGGCTCAGTGCTTAAGCATACTTGTTCTTGCAGAGAACTGTGTTCGGTTCCCAGCACCCACATGGTGGCTCACAAGCATCTGTAACTCCAGTTCCAGTGGACCTAACACCCTCTTTTGGAATCTGGGGTATCAACCATAGACATTGTGCACACACATAAAATAATACAACTTTGTTTTGTTGTGTTTGTTTATTTGTTTTTCAAGACATGGTTTCTCTGTGTAACTCTGGCTGTCCTGAAACTTGCTCTCTATACTAGGCTGGCCTGGAACTCACAGAGATCTTCTTACCTCTGCCTCTTGAGTGCTGGGATAAGAGGTGTGTGCCACCACTGCCCAGTTATAAAATAATACATTTAACCCTCCTGCCTCCATCTCCAAATGCTAAGATTACTAGGATTACAGGTGTGCACCATCATACCCAACTAAGTGTGTAGAATTGTACCTCTAACCCCTCCTAGGTGTACAGGGGCCACACACAAAGAGTCTGCCTGTCAGGGAGGCCACAGGCAGTCTTTCAGGAAATGTACTTAATTGCCTGTGATTCAGTCCTTAACAGTCAGAAGGGCTGATCAGATTGTATAGTCTCAGAGCCAGCTGCAGCTCTCAACTACAGGAATGACCAAAGTGCCATAACAGGGAAGTTACAGGAACACAGGGGTAAAACACAAACAAAAACAAGCCGCAACCCTCATCTCTCCAAAGAAAGAAACAGCACATTTATGGAGTAGTCCTCAAACAGCCATGAGCTTTATGTAGCAGGAAGAAATGATGCTGGGAGGTAGCTCACTAGCAACATACTTGCCCAGTTCAAGGACCTGGGTTTTATCCCCAGCATTGTACTGTAAGACAAAGACAAAAATAAACAAACAAAGCCCCCAAAGTAAGTATTTAGTTTAGGGTGATAATCTTTGTACTCAGGAAGCAGAGGCAAGAGGATGGGGGTTCCAAGTTATCCTTGGCTACGTAATAAGGAGGCCAGCTTGAGCTACACAAGACCTTGTTTGTGTGTGTGTGTTTTTTTATTAAAGATTTATTTATTTAGTATACAGCATGTATGACTTCAGGTCAGAAGAGGGCACCAGATCTCATTATAGATGGTTGTGAGCCACCATGTGGTTGCTAGGAATTGAACTCAGGACCTCTGGAAGAGTAGTCAGTGCTCTTAACCTCTGAGCCATCTCTCCAGACCCCTGTTTTTGTGCTTTTAACGTGTTTTAGAGGCTGGAGAGATGGCCCAGTGGCCAAGATAGTGCACTGCTCTTGCAGAGGACCATTCCCAGCACGCACATGTAACTCACAGCTGCCTGTAGTTCCAGCTCCAGGTTTGATGCCTCTGACCTCCACTGGACCTTGTACTCATGCACTTGTATAAGGGACCTACTAATAGATTTGCTTAGGAGACATTAAATTACACAAGTGAATTTTAGCTAAAAGAGCTCTACTTCCAAATTACCCCAAAGATAAGTAGTAAGCTAACCAGGTCTGTTAGAGATAACAGAATTTAGGATGCTAGGATAGAATGCTAGGATGTAAAGGTTTATTCACAGGATCGACCAGCCCTTACATTCTGGTAATTTGAATAAGGATGGCTCCAAAGCCGCCGCCACACACACCTTTAATCCCAGCACTCGGGAGGCAGAGCCAGGTGGATCTCTGTGAGTTCGAGGCCAGCCTGGGCCACAGAGCGAGATCCAGGACAGGCATCAAAACTATACAGAGAAACCCTGTCTCGAAAAACCAAAAAAAAAAAAAAAAAAAAAAAGAAAAGAATGGCTCCATAGGCTCATATATTTCAATGCTTTAGTCACCAGAGAGTGACACTATTTGAAAAGATTAGAAGGATTAGGAGGTGTGGCCTTGTTGGAGGAAGTATGTCCCTTGGGGTTGGCTTTGAGGTTTCATCCCAAGCCTAGAGTATCTGTCTGTCTGTCTGTCTCTGTTTGTGGATCAGGATGTGGCTCTCAGCTACTGCTTCAATGCCATATGTGCTGCCATGCTCCCTGCCATGATAAGCCTTGGAAACTGTAAGCCAGCCCCTAGTTAAATGCTTTCCTGTATAAGAGTTGCCTTGGTCACGGTGTCTCTTGGCAGCAATAGAACAGCGACTAGGCCAGACTCCATCCCATAGCAAAGGAGACAGCACTGATTTACAACCAGCCAGGAGCCCCTTTCCCACAAAGACATACCTCTAATGGGAGCTCAGGGGGCCACAACCATCATTGAGTCCTAGCCTGCCATTAATTCCCCTGTGCTGGTATCAAGAAAAGCGTATTTCTGCCAGGTGGGCAAGAAGAACGTGAGTAGCCACTATTTGAAAAGAGCAACACTGGTGTATTTAAAATAATTCTGATACTATGCAACATCTTTACCGTGTCAATCTCCCATTTGCCTAAGTGGCCAGACTTGCAATCTCTTGTCTGTTTAAAACATAGGAAGTATAATCTGGGGCTGGGACCTGAAAGAGATCTAAGGATGGTAATGTTTGTGGAATGCAGAAGTCTAAATTGTATATACATTAATAAAATCTTATACTTGACAATGACTTTTATTGGTCATTAGCCACAGTTGGCCAAGGACTTCAGTAAAAAGCTTTACTTTTTCACTAAGTGTGTGGAGATTTCTCACTGGGAAGGCAGATTATTTCTATAACAATGTAAGAGTAATGAAGTTTGAGACCAGACTGGGTTACATAATAAAATCTGTCTTTAAAAAAAAAAATGGCCAGGTGGTGGTGGTGGACACCTTTAATCCCAGCACTCGGGAGGCAGAGGCAGGTAGATCTCTGTGAATTCCAGGACAGCCTGGTCTACAGAGCGAGATCTGTAGGATCTTCCAGGACAGGCTCCAAAACTACACAGAGAAACCCTGTCTTCAAACAAACAAACAACTAACTAAATAAAATATATTTTTTCAGACTCATAGCAAAACGAGCAAACTCCAGAGCCTCAAGCATGCTAATAATGTCCTCTACCTCAGCTGTAACCCCAACCCTGAGACAGGAAACCTTAACCCAGAATTTTGAAGAACCTCTGACCTTATGTGGGAAATGGAGTGATGGCTCAGCTGTAAGAGTTCCTACAGCTCTGGAGTTTGGTTCCCAGTACCAGCAACATATAACTAACTTACAACTCAAATCCAGCTCCAGAGGTTCTGGTGGCCTCTTCTGGCCTCTGCAGGCACTGCATTCATGTGCACAATGCCTCCCTCCTACAAACATCGAAACAAAACACAACAAAAAAAAACTTACTTTTTTTTTTTTTTGGCCATTCAGTTCTTTATTAGACCATCAGGTGTTTTAGACTGACACAGTATCACAGCTTCACAGAGTTAAACAAATGCAACATAAACAAAAGTAACACACCTTAAAATAATATTCTACAACAGAGAAAGAACAAAGGAAAAAAATCCTGCATTGTTACAGGGTTTTACACAACGTGGAATGCTTTCTATATTCTTGGAGGAGGTCTGGCTGGGTGGCACGGATTCTCCCATGAAGTCTGGTTACTGCGTTATAATTTGGCTTATTTTTAAAAACATCTTTTCAGGGGCTGGAGAGATGGCTCAGTGGTTAAGAGCACTGCTTGCTCTTCCAGAGGACCCAGGTTCAATTCCCAGCACCCATGTGGCAGCTCACAACTGTATGTAACTCCAGGGTCTGACATCACACAAGATATACATTCAGACAAAACACTGATGCAAACAAAATGAAAAAAAAAATGAATTATTTAAAAAAAATCTTTTCAAAAAGATTAATGGGCTAGGTGAGGCTGGCAGATCTCTGTGAGTTCAAGGCTAGACTGGCCTATAAAGCAAGTTCCAGGTCAGCCAGGGCTAGCTACACAGTGAAACTCTGTCCCAGAAAAAAAGGAAGAGAGAGTAATGAATTCTTTAGTTACAATCTGTCCATATTTACTTGTATTTCTATATTACACTGAGGTTTATTTTCCTCTAAAAGTCTTGAGGTAGGTACTCTATGACACCCACAGATTCACTCTCAGAGATTTCTTCTTCCTACTGCATCATTTTTGTCCATATTTCAATCCTAAGCATTACCTCATGATCTAAGATGGCTGTTGCAACCCAGAATATCTTGTTTGTGTTCTAAGAAGAAGGAAGGAGGAAATGGCTGGGGCAAAAGGGCAGGCTAAGACAGTTCCTTTTAAATAGTTTTCCTGGAAGCCCCACCCAAGCACTTCCTCCTATTATTTCATCATCCTCCATTAGCTGCAAGGGAGGCTGGGAAATGTAGTCTTTTAAAAATATAATTTTTATTTTATGTTTTTCCTGTATGCATGTGTGTATATCACATGTGTGCCTGGTGCCCATGGAAGCAGAAAAGGAAGTTAGATCTCCTGGAACTGGAGTTAAGGGTAGATGTGAGCTACCAAGTGGATGCTAGGAACCAAACCCAGGTCCTCTACAAGAACAGTAAGTGCTCTCATCTGATTATCTGTTTTGCCTAGGAAATGTAATCTTGAAATCAAAAACATTGCCCACATTTTTTTTTTTTTTGAGACACAGTTCTCTGTATAACAGCCCTGGCTATTCAGAATCCACTTGCCTCTGCCTCCCAAGTGCTGGTCTCACATTTGCTGTTTTAAAAATATAAGCTGCATTGTTACCGGGCGAAAAGGTCATGAGACATGACAAAACCCAGTATTAGAGCTTTATTGGAGGGGAATAGAAGAGAGTAACCAGGTCTTAGGGGAGACATGAGTGGAGAAAGAGAGAGAGAGAGAGAGAGAGAGAGAGAGAGAGAGAGAGAGAGATAGAATGAGAGAGAGAGAGAATGAGAGGAGAACAGAGGGGAGAGAGGAGGAGTCTATGTCTGGCTTTTTAAGGATTCCTGTGCACATGAGCAGGTGGGCTTATGTAGCTACTCCACGTGTGTGCTGATTGTGTGACTACACTGTGCGTATTTGCATGGTCACAAAGCATGCTGCTGTAAGACCCCTTACTTAGCTACTGAACTGCGCATGTGCGGTCATACAGCTGTAGTGGCAGAATCCTAGCATTC
This sequence comes from Peromyscus eremicus, assembly GCF_949786415.1. Classification (NCBI taxonomy): domain Eukaryota; kingdom Metazoa; phylum Chordata; class Mammalia; order Rodentia; family Cricetidae; genus Peromyscus; species Peromyscus eremicus. Next base: position 6,381,844 of record NC_081423.1, on the reverse strand, counting down.
CAGACTTTTTGCTTATTATAAAAAAAGTGGGTGAACAGGAATAGAGGCGTTGTTTCTCCTGGAAAACTGCTTCCAGTTGACTTGGTAGATGTTGGTTGACTCTTGGGGGGAGTAGGGAAGGGGGCATCTTAGGTAGACAGGCGTCCTGGGATGGTGGGCTGTTGCTATCATCTGCTGCCTTGGAGTTGTTCATCTTTCTTGGCTTGGGACTCTGGCTGCTTGTGTCTGACAGGATGCTGGTGAGATGGAGAAAAACTTAGAAGAAAGAATTATTATTTTTATTTTTTCCTTTGGGGGTTCCCAGGGTGATAGAGTGGGTCCCGAAACCAGGAAAGTTTGGGTTTAGCACTTATCTGAAGTAGATCCAACCTGTCCAGATGGATTTAAGCTGGTTTCTGGAGCTTAGAAAAAATTTTAAACATATTAAGCAGCCATGATAAAAATTAAAGTCTTGGGCTGGTGACCATGACATTGTAGTGCTGTGTTAGTACTCTGCTTACATTGGTTAATGTGAGAGAGAGAAAAAGAGAGAGAGAGAGAGAGACAGAGACAGAGACAGAGACAGAGACAGAGACAGAGAGAGATTGGAACATGTTTTTAATTTTTTTTTTTTTTTTTTTTGGTTTTTCGAGACAGGGTTTCTCTGTGTAGCTTTGTGCCTTTCCTGGAACTCGCTTTGGAGACCAGGCTGGCCTCAAACTCACAGAGATCCGCCTGGCTCTGTCTCCCAAGTGCTGGGATTAAAGGCGTGCGCCACCACCGCCCGGCCATGTTTTTAATTTTTACCTGAGATAAGTTTTATCAGAGACAGATTATTTTAAGGCACCTGTTTCCTTTAATAGTTTAGCATACAGGAGACACAGGTGATCAATTGTTGAGAGCATCTAACAGTAATGGATTGTTATATTAAGGCCTGTTTTTGCAGAATCCAGACCCTTTTTTGGTCTGGGGGTATAAATACCTTTCAACTGTTACTGTTTCTTACTATCTGGGTATACTTGATGGTCTTCGGACTCCAGCTCTATGGTGATCCTGCAGCAATTAGCTGAGTAGTTAATTAGGAGTGGGAACCAGGAAAAGAAAAGCTTGTGGGGTGAGACCACATTCTTCTGGAATTGGTGACAAGGCATACTTAAATAAAAACTTAGGTACTAGTATCAAAGAATCATGGCAGAATGGACATTTGTGGGAGCTGGACATTACATTGAAGTTTTGAGACATTCTTGAGGAACAACCGCCATTTCCTGCTTAAGGTCAGAAATTCTGTCTCTCTTGGGAGCAGGGTATGTGGGATGTGGGGTGTGTTTGTGTGTGTGTGTGGTGTAGTGGTGCAGGCTTTTAATCTCAGCACTTGGGAGGCAGAGGCAGGCAGATCTCTGAGTTAAAGGCCAGTCTGGTCTACATGGCAAGTTCCAGGACAGCCAGGGCTACATAGAGAGACCCTGTCTCACAAAAGAAAAAAAAAGAAAAAAGACCTTTGATTCTTTGAAGATTATGGGCCAGAGTTTCATCTCCTAAAGTTGGGGTTTCAGCTTAGTTGTAGGAAATATTGTTAGCATTCTTGAGTATCTGGCTTTTGCTAGTTTCTTATTTATGTAGCTTCAAACTACCAATTCTCCTGCCTTAGTCTTGTGTAGTGGGATTATAAATGTGCATTATTATATCTGGTCCATGAGGTTAGATGTTTGTTTGTGGTTTTACACACACACACACACACACACACACACACACACACCCTTGTGTGTTCAGTTGGAACCTACAGCTCACTCCTGCAAGGTCTGAGAAGCCCCATTCCTGCCTCTCCAAACCCTGCCCACTCAGAGAATCTGAACAAAGGGAAGGCACCAAAAAGCCCAGTTGTGTACTCCAGGCGGCTGTGGCAGCTCCTCCCCTGAAGTTGCCAGCCACCCAAGTCCCTGCGTAAAGTGGTCAGCTTTTGACCACACTTGGGCACAAACCCAGCTTGAGGCAGACCCATCATCACCTCCTCGCCTACAACCTATATAAGCTCCCTGCTTTAGTTCATGTGCAGCTTCTCTGGCCTTGATCTCTGGGACTGGAGAACTCACTGGGAAGCTGCTTTGTTCAAATAAATCTGTCCTTATACTTTTTCAGTTAGGCTTGATCTGGCTTACTGGGTCACTGGAGAAACTTATTATAGGAGAGGCAGAAAACTTATTAATGTGCTGGGATCACAGATGTGCACTACAGTTCACATTTCCCAAAAATCTTTTTTTAGTATTTTAAAATTTGTTTTTGGGCTTACTTTATTTTTATATGTATGAATGTGTTGCTTGCACATATGTATGCATACCATGAACATGCCTAGTGCCTGTCTAAGTCAGAAGAGGGCTCTGGATCCACTGGAGCTGGAGTTATGGACTATTATAAGCAGCCATGCCTCCTTTGCAAGAACAATTGTTCTTAACCGCTGAGGTATCCCTCCAGCCCCTCACTAAGGTCTTTCATTGTTACTTTCACATTCCTCTGTTCCATGTGTCATTGATAATAAGACAGGTGTGGAGACCCAGGTAATAAGCTATAGAATATTAGCTTGACTCTGGGGGTGGGGGCTGGAGAGATGGCTCAGTAGTTAAGAACACTGGCTGCTCTTCCAGAAGACCTAGCTTCAATTCCCAGCACCCACATGGCAGCTCACAACTGTCTGTAACTCCAGTTCAGGGGATCTGACACTCGTACACAGACATTTATGCAGGCAAAACATCAATACACATTAAAAAAAAAGAAAAGAAAAGAGCTGGGTATAGTGGCACAGTCCTTTAATCTGAGCACTCAGGAGACAGAGGCAGGTGGATCTCTGAGTTTGAGGCCAGCCTGGTCTACTGAGCAAGTTCTGAGACAGCCAGGACTACACAGAGAAACTGTCTCAAAACAAACAAAAACCACAAAGAATATTTTTTATTTTTATTGACAAATAATTCACATAGCATACAATTTGCCTGTTTGCAAAATTTGATAGACTTTAGTCCAGCATCCTCATAGGCCCATGATACCATCACCACTTTCTATTTTAGAACATTGCTGTCTTCAATTTCACACACACATACAATGTATAGTGATTACATTCCACCTTATTTATTTATTTATTTGGTTTTTCGAGACAGGGTTTCTCTGTGTAGCTTTGGAGCCTGTCCTGGAACTCACTCTGTAGCCCAGGCTGGCCTTGAACTCACAGAGATCCACCTGCCTCTGCCTCCCAAGCACTGGGATTAAAGGCATGCGCCACCACCACCTGGCTCCACCTTTTTTTAAATGAACATAACATTTGCAATTGTAACTATTTTTAAGTTCACAATTCAGTGGCATGAATTACATTCAAGATATTAATTATACTCATGATATTAATTACATTTGTAAACCACAACGAATATTATCTCAACTATGACAATTAGTATCAGAATTCAGAAACTCTGGTCTCATAAAGGTGCTTGCTGATAGTCTGAGTTTGATGCCTGAGGCACATTTGTGGGTATGCACACAAACACAAGTAAATGCAATTCAAAAAGGGAAAGAGCCAAGTGTAGTGATGTACACCTTTAACCCCAGCACTTGGGAGACAGAGGCAGGTGGATCCCTGCATTTGAGATCAGCCTGGTCTAGAGTTCCAGAATAGCCAGGGCTACACAGAGAAACCCTGGGAGTAGGGAGAAAGAAACTGAAATAGGATGTCAAGGTGCATTTCTTGATCAAACAAACCAATAAACTGTTTTGAGGTGAAAATAAAGGCTTGCTCCTGCTGGCTGAATGTTCTGGTAATAAAGCAGATGTCTTCCCATGTTTATTAGAGATCTAGTATTTGTGTGATATAATCACATTCTTTCTTGGATCTATGACCAAAAATAGGTGTCTTTACAAGGAAAGGTCAGGGTCAAAGCTGCTCATTGAGTCTGAATTACAAGGAAAATAAATATGGCTTAATTCCTTAAAACATCAACATGAACCAGATGGGGTGGTGCATACTTTTATTTCCAGCATTTGGGCAGATCTCTATGAGTTCAAGGCCAGCGAGTTTAATATTGAGTTCCAGGCCAGCTATGGCTGCATAGTTAAACCCTGACTCAACAAACAAAAACAACTTCCAACATGATCCTGGTGAATGCCTGGCAGTCTGGCACTGAGGAGCTCGAGGCAAGGGTTTGAGGTCAGCCTGGGCTACACAGTGAGGAGGCGGCCAGCTGAGACTACATAGTAAGCCCCATCTCAAAAAGAAATAACAATGAAAACCAAAATAAACAAACTCCAAACTTGATTCTTCAAAGATGAGGTGGTATAGGATTATCTTACACAGAACCTCAGACATTGGCTTTAACTTAAAAACATTTTGTTGTTTGTTTTGAGACAGGGTCTAAGTAGCCTTGGTTGGCTTGGAACTAGGGGTCTATCTGCTTCTGCTCCTGACGTTGGGATAAAGGCATGTGCTACCACGCCCTGCTTGCCTATGACTTTTGATTCAGCAAAATGGGCCGGTCATGTTCTTTCCTCTGTGAGAAGACCGAGAGCTGCATGTCTCACAGTCCACTACAACAGGAGTGAAGTGTAGGACTCTTGGGATTTTGTTTGGCAACATTGAACTTGAGCAGCTACTGCATTCAAGGAAGCAAAGCACCTGTCCTGGCTAGTTGGATGTCAACTTGACACAAGCTGGAGTCCTCAGAGCGGAGGGAGCCTCAGTTGAGAAAATGCCTTCATAAAATCAGGCTTTAGGCAAACCTGTGGGGCATTTTCTTAATTTGTAAATGATGTGGGAGGGCTCAGTCCAGTGTAGGTAGTACAAATGTAGCCTATATAGGGCTGGTGGTTCCGGCTTCTATAAGAAAGCAGGCTGAGCAAGCCATGGGGAGCAAGCCAGTAAGCAGCACCCTCCACGGCTTCTGCATCAGCTTCTGCCTCCAGGTTCCTGCTCTTCAATTATGAACAGTGATGTGGAAGCATAAGCCAAATAAACCCATTCTTCCCCAAGCTGCTTTTGGTCTTGGTGTTTTGTTATAGCAACAGTAACCCTCATTAAGATGGCACCTCTTTTATCCAAATGTTTGCAAACTGGGTGTGGGGTAACCCAGGAGACTGAGGCAGGACAATTGCTACACATTCCAGATCAGCCTAAATGACACAATGTGTTTCAGAAAACCAAAACCCAACCTAATTAACACTCTCCCCCCCCAAGTTCTTGTTGATTTCCAGGTTATTAAAAAGACACCCTCTACCTCTGCCTTCCCTTGGCTCATTGTGGTGACTGGGGAGACCCACGCTTTAGGAGCTCCAGTTAGACACAACCTTGGCAAGACCTTTTATCAAAAGAGGGGGATGGGGTGGGTGGGTCTATGGAGCTGGCCCAGTGGGAAAAGGCATTTGCTATGCAAGCTTGCTGGTTTGTTTGAGTCCCAGAATGCATGTCAAGTTGACATGATAAAAGGTTTCTGATCTCTGCCAGGCGGTGGTGGCTCACATCTTTAATCCCAGTACTTGGGAGACAGAGGCAGGTGGATTTCTGTGAGTTCTAGTCCAGCCTGGTCTACAGAGCAAGTTCCAGGACAGCCAGGGCTGTTTCACAGAGAAATCCTGTCTCGAAAAACAAAATAAAACAAAACAAAACAAAAAAGGCTTCTGATCTCTCCATGTGTGACCTGGCATGTGTGCCTATCCACATCATGCACAAATGTAGATAATAAAAACTGAAAAGGGGGAGGGCTGGGCATTCATGGTACAGTGCTTGCCTCACCTGCACAAGGCCTTGGGTTCTATTCCCAGCACCGCATAATTTGGTCAAACGTGGGGCAGCACTGCAGGGAGGCAGGCTTGCAATCCCAGCATTCTGGAGAAAGGCATGCTCTGCAGGGCTGCTCTGCAGCATCCTAAGAGTCCTTTGCTTCCCAACATGCATGATATCCAAATTGTTGTGAGGAAAAGGTTTGAAGAATAGTAACATGGAGCCGGGCGGTGGTGGTGCATGCCTTTAATTCCAGCACTGGCTGTGAGTTCGAGGCCAGCCTGGTCTACAGCGTGAGATCCAGGACAGGCACCAAAACTACACAGAGAAACCCTGTCTCAAAAAAACCAAATATATATATTAGCATGTAAAATAATCACTGTTATCTCAGCACTTGAGAGAAATGGGATTGCCAGTAGTTCAAGCCCAGCCTGGGCAAATAGTGATTTCTAGGTCAGTCTGGAGTGAGGTCCTGTCTCAAAGCCTAAATCAAACAAAAACAGGACACCTCCCATTGTATTTCATTTATTATTATCCCGTGTATGGTATATGTGTGCCACAGTGTGTGTGGAGGTCAGAGGGAAACTTTGTGGGGTTGGTTGTCTCCTTCCACCCCTATATGGGTTTGGGGGTCTGAACTCAGATCACCAGCTAGCTGAACCTTTAGGCTGGGTTCAGCTAAGTCAGGGACTGACTCCCTAAGCTGGCTTGGAAATCACTCTGTAGCCTAGGTCTGGCCTAAAATTATCGTGATCCTGGAACCTCAGGCTCCTGAGTGCTGGCATTTCAGCTCCCCCAACCCCCTCTCCCCTTGAGGACCTCCACTTCTAGCACACACACACACACACACACACACACACACGACACACTCAAATGACTCAGTTCTCTAAGATTATTTCTCGGGAACAGGACCGCTGTGGAAGATCTAACTGAGATAGGGAGAATGAATGACTTACAATTTTCATTATATCTTCTCCAGTCTGCTGGGAATTTATCTGTGCCTCACTCCCAATGCAGAGAAACTCCGGACTTTTGAATGTCCTCTAATCCCACGCTGGGACTTTTTGTCTATCTCCCATATTTGACTTAACGCCCTGTGGCTCTTGCACAGGCTACTTTTTAAATTAAATTTAATTTTTTGAGACAAGGTTTTTCCTCTGACGTTCTGGCTTACACGGAACTCAATTTGTGACGATCCTCTTGAGTGCAAGGATTGCTTGCAGGTGTGTTCCACCAGGTCTCGCTGAAGCATAGGTTGCTTTTTACAGGCTAGTTGTGGGCATCTGAAGGGTCCAGGTGTTGACTTGCGATAATGTTGCTTAGGCTTCATTGAAGCCAATTTAGGATTTAAAACAACAAAACGAAACAAAAACTCTGCAGGTGTGGCGGTGCACACCTTTAACCCCAGCGCGTGGGAGGCAGAGTCAAGAGGATCTCTGAGTTCTAGGCTATCCCGCTATACCTAGCGAACCCCAGGACTACAAAAAAAAGTCTCTCTCTCTCTCTTTTTTTTTTTTTTTTTTAAAGCGACACCACGCCCGCCTTCGAGTCCAGTTTCGAGGAAAAAGGAGTATGAACTTTCAGACAGACCAGAAACTAGGAGTTGGGGGAATGCGAAGGATCAGAGATCAGAGTAATTGGACAGAACAGAGGGTGATTTCGGGAGAAGCCAGAGCAGGCAGGGTCAGATCCTGCTGGGACTTTCAGGCTGTGCAGACGGCATAGGGGGACCTCTGCCCGGGCTGTCAGCTAGGAAGCTGAGAGGTCGGTCATCGCTGCTGCCCTCCTCGTCCCAGCCGCGGTTCCCCGGACAGCCCACCCGTCAGGCGCTGCGCAGGCGCGGGGGTGCCAGCAATTGCACATGAGGGGCGGGGGAGGGACGCGGCGGTTGCACGTGTCCCGGGAGCGTGCACAGGACAGGTGCGGAGCCGCTACTAGCCCAAGGCAGGACCGTCGTCCAGCACGGGCCGGTCCCGTTCTCCTGGAAGCCGCGGTGGGCGTCCCTGGGGCGCTCGCACCTCGGGAGAATTTTCCTTTGGACTCGCACGATTTATGTGCCCCACTAAGATTAGGAACTCTGGCGTAAGAACGTGGAAAGCGCTTTGGAAACAGACATAGACTGCACTTCTCAGGAACCCCGAATCAGCACATAAACACTCCTGTGACCATGGGCTTGCAAGCCCCAGAAAGGCCCCCGCCGGGTGCGGTCACCGGGCCGAGTCACGTGACCCTAGCTGGACAACAAGGGACAGCAAGCACTGCGCACGCGCAGCCCCTCGGCGACGGCGTCCATCTATTTTTTTTTTTTTTTTTTTCTGCTTTGGTTGGCTGCACGCAAACACTGTCAACTCCGCCCTGCTCTACGGTCTTCGTGTTCCCTGACATTTACTCCTTCCCCACCCCCGCCCATTGATGACATCAGGGCGACAGGCGGGCGAGCCAATCAAAACGCTGTGTTCAGGGGCCGGCACGCGGAACCCGTCGCAGCGGGCCAATGGGGAGGGCTGACGGCGGGGCGCGCCCCAACCGCCTCCTCCCGGGGGCGCCGCTGGCCCAGTGGGCGGCGCTTGCCAGTCAGCATGTGGGCGGGGGAGGGCGGGGCCCGACCGCCGCAGAGGCGTCGACGCCGCCGCCGTCGACGACGTTCCTCAGTCTTCGGGGTGGGCTCGGCGGCGCAGGCCGGCCAGGGAAGGCCGGGCGGAGAGCGGCGGGGGTCGGAGCGAGGTCGGGGCGCCGTGGGCGGGCGGTAGAGGGGTGCGGGCGAGGCCGGGGCAGGGTGCGGAGCATTTGAGCGAGGTCAGGCGGGCAGAGGCCCCGGGCTGTGCGGGGCGGGCGCCGGCTCCGCGGGCTTGCAGCGGAGGCCTGGGCCGGCCGCCGGGCCCCTTGTCGCCGGGCCTGTTGACGACGACGCTCCCGCGGGGGCCCCGCCTGAGGAGGACGCGGCGGCGGCGGCCGGGCCGCGGGAGGCCGCGGGGGATGGAGGAGCGGAAGGAGGAGGGCGAGGCGGAGATTCAGGAGCACGGGCCCGAGCACTGGTTCTCCAAGTGGGAGCGGCAGTGCCTGGCCGAGGCCGAGCAGGACGAGCAGCTGTCCCCCGAGCTGCAGGAGGAGGCGGCGGCCGCCGCGCAGCCCGAGCACAAGCAGCAGAAGCTGTGGCATCTCTTCCAGAACTCGGCCACTGCCGTGGCTCAGCTCTACAAAGGTGAGGCCGCGCCGCCATCTTGGCGCCGCCCCGGCCTCCGGAGCTGCCCTTCCGTCCGGCTCCCGGCTCGCTCCCCGGGGCCCGGTCGCTGCCCGCACCCTGCGGGGACAGCTCGGCGGCGGGGAGGGGACGGCCGCACCGCGGACCCCTTGTCATCCGACTCGCACGACGCCGACGGAGGAGCGGCGCTGGGAGGGGGAGCCGCGATGGAGGACGGGGAGACCCCCGACTTGGAGTACCCCTGGAGGGTCCCCACATACCGGCCCGGGTGTCCCCGGCCGGATCGAGGGGGTAGGGGAGGAGTCCCTGTCACAAAATGGCGAAGGAGGCGGTGGGGCGGCCCTATTGTGCCCCGAGCCGGCCTCGGGGCGGAGACTGCGAGGGGCGCCTCCCTGCGCCTGCCAGGCCCCGTTTGCAGCTCCGGCTTCGCTGATGTCAGGTTCCCCCTCCTCGACCCAGTAACTCCGGTCTCACGCTCCCTTTGGGATCCCCAAACCCTGAACAAAATGGCGAAACCTAATATGGCCGTTCCGGTGTGACTGACGCCCAAATAACATTCTCTTCTTTCTCTGTGTCCTTGTGTGTGTCTTTTTATCCCCCCCCCCCTTTTTTTTTTGCTCCGATTTGTTTCCAGACCGAGTGTGTCAGCAGCCAGGACTGTCTCTCTGGGTCCCCTTCCAAAACGCAGCCACCGCCGTCACCAACCTCTACAAAGGTAAAGATAACCTTGCTGCATTGCCAGGTTAAGGGGGAAGGGAGGAAGGGCAGGCCGTTTAGGGTTGACGGCTGATGTCCTGGGTGTGTGTTGTGCTCTCAAGTCCAGCTTCTGCTAACCTTGAATGCCTTGCAACCTGAGGATCTCATTGGTGTTCTAGCTAGATATCTAGAGGCAAGTTTTTGACACTCCTCCACCTCCTCCCTTGGGGATATGTGACAGTGCCTGAGGGACATTTGATTGTCATCCCTGAGAGGGATCTGCTGTTGACATGTGGTGGGTAGAGGGTGCTGGTTATTTTGCAGTGCCTGAGACACCCCAGCTCCTACCCTTTTAGCAAGGACTTAACTTACCCTGTCTCCAAAGTGCTGAGATTGATTGAGAAGCTTTACAGTGGAAGACTGGTGGGCCTTGTTTCTGTTTGGAAAAGTCTTCGAGGGAAGAAAAGTGGTTTTTTTTTCCCCCTCTTATGTACCACAGAGGGGATCACCTTGGAAGATTCTTGAATCTGGCCCCTTGGAGCATGGTAGTTTGATAGTATTAAAATGCTTTGAACTCTAGCTGATTAGATTGGGATTGTGCGTGTTATCCTGTCTATGGCAAATTCAAAATTACGTATAGTTTTAAAAATTACTTTGTAATTGACTGTGAATTGTTGGCGTCTGTAATAGTTTTTGAATGGATGGCTTTGTGTTTGGTGCTGTTTTGGAGTTCATTTTCAGATCTGATGACTGAAGGTGTATAGGTATAAGGTCTTGGCCGTTGGATCTTGGTAACAATAAATTTGACTTAGTGCATTGTTACAGCTTCGGGAATTTTCTTGTGATAAGATTAATTTGGATTTGATTGTTAGGACACAGGCTTTCAAACGTTAGAAGTCCAGTAATGATAATAGAAATTTGTGCAGTTCAGCAAATAACAACTTTGATTAAAACATTATGGAGCGCCTTCTTGAGTGTCAGATTCTCGTGTCAGCATTTTTTGAAAGTTTTTTAGAATACACTTGGCAGTTTGAAGGGACAGTAATTTTGAGAACTGTTAAATGTTAATTTAAGGAATGAGAAACTCATAGTCCAGTCTTACTGAAGAAAGAGATACATCTTATTTATTGCCTTTTTTTGCTGTTGTAAGCCAGGGTCTCATTCTGTAGCTTAGGCTGGTATCAAACTTGTGGTTCTTTGCCAGTTTCTCCAGTGCTCAGATTATAGGTGTGTACCACCATGCCCTGCTAGAAACACAGTTTCCATGATTACTGTTCAGCTTTGATTTTATGTAGCTGGGTTTCTTAAGTTTTAGGGGAGGGTGTTGGTGTTCGAATCCAGGGGCCTCAAAAATGCTAGGCAGTTAGATAGCTGCTGAGTCACAACCCTAGCCCAAGTTTCATAAGTTTTGACTACTTGAATAAATTGATTTTTTTAGCATCTATTGGTGCTTGGGGGTCTTGAGCATTCTCTTTGGGTAGCTCTTCGATTTATATAGAAGGATAATTAGAAATAATACTTAAATTAAAATTTTAACAAAATTAAATTCTGTAGTGTATAATTTGCATACAATAAAATCACCTTTTAAAAATATGCAGTTTCATTTTGCCACACATACTATTAACAAATAGAATATATCTTCCACTCCAGTCCCTGGTAACCTGATTGCTATATACTTATGAATGGCCCCATCGAATTCACATTGTAGGTATTAATAGCTCAATGCTTTGCTTTACTATTTTTGAGACAGTCTCTCTAGGCTGGTCTGGAACTCAAGAGATCTGCCCCTTTGCCTCCTGAGTGCTGGGATAAAAGGCATGCCCCTGCCATTAGGTTCTGCCAAAACTTAGTACTTCTATGTTGTCGAATAATAATTGTTATCTTGGTAACGGAGGCTTATCCTTTTTTGCTTTTATAATTTTTGTGTGAAAGGGAAGACAGCAAAATTTGAACATTTTTTTCTGGTTGTTGGGTCCCTAGCCTAAGCCATATTACTTACTGCTATGAATGTGTTTTGGTGCTGGTGCATACACTAATAAGTTGTCCCTCCAGGGTTAAAGCTAGAATTGTTTCTTAAAAGATGGGTTGAGCCAGGTGTGGTGGTTCACACCTTTAACCTCAAAATTGGTGAGGCAGAGGCAGGCAGATCTCTGAGTTCAAGGCCAAACTGGTTTACAGAGTGAGTCCCGGGATAACCAGGGCTACATAGAGAAACCTTGTCTTGAAAAATCAAAAAACAAAGTAAAAACAAAAACAAACAAAAAACCAAACCAAACAAAACTTAGGAAATTTTTTTTCGAGACAGGGTTTTTTTTTTGTCCTGGCTGTCCTGGAACTAACTCCCTTTGTACACCAGGCTGGCCTCAAACTCAGAGATCTGCTTGCCTCTGCCTCCCGAGTGCTAGGATTAAAGGTGTGTGCCACCACCAGGCTAAAATAATGCTTAGTTTGATTACTATATTTGAAATGCTTACTGCTGGACATTGTGGCAAATGCCTGTAATCCCAGTACTTGGGAGGTTGAGGTAGGAGGATCAATGAGTTCAAGTCCAGCCTGGGCTCTGTAGTGAGTTTCCAAACAGATAGATAGGTTTTCTTTGTTTAGGAAACTTCATGAGGAGGAACACTGCTTTTATTTGAATAGGACATGTAGTTCCTGGGTTGTCAGTGTGAATTGATTCTACTAAGTGTCCTGTTAAATAAAACATGCTTTTTATTTATGTGTGTATTGTCTTCATATACATCTGCACACCAAATCCCATTATAGATGGTTGTGAGCTGCCATGTGGGTACTGGGAATTGAACTCAGGACCTCTGGAAGAGTAGCCAGTGCTCTTACCCGTTGAACCATCATCTTTCCAGACTATAAAACATGTTTATTACCTCATAGGAATGGATAAATTTTGTATGGAATTAAGTAGTTCCAACTCCTTTTTTGTTGTAATGAGGGTGTGTGGCCATAGAACAGGCATACAGCTTTAAGAATATTTGGCTGTCTTAAATAGAACTGGTAAAATTAGTAAAGTAATATCACACGTGAATTCAACACTAAAAATTTAAGTCAGATTGTTCACAGTTCTGATGAACTACTTAAGTGTTAACTGACAGAAAGACTTTGGAGGGATCCTCTTAAGTGGGCAGTGCTCATGGATTTAACATAAATCAGTCACATGATAAACTAGAAAATGGCTCGATGTGCAGCCAGGAAAGAATGGTGCTCCTTGGTGATTCTTCGAAGTGAGCACACAGGAAGGTCAGAGTTGAGGTAGAACTCTGAGCAAAGGGGTCTTTGGGGACATGCTTATATGTTCGCTTGCTTATTTATTTATGAATGTCTCCATATGTAGCCCAAGATGGCCTTGAATTTGAGTGTTGGAATTACAGATTTACAACTGTGCCTGGCCTGAGTCCTCTTTTAAAAAAAGAGGTCCTCTTACTGAAAGACTCTATATCTTCTCACTGAATGAACCACACCCCCGATTTAAACATGACCAAGTCTCCAGTATAAAAATGTTGAACTGCATTTGGTAGGGTTGGTGGATGACCATGATTCAGACTAAACCCTCAGTCTTACCATTATATGAATCCTTCGAGACACAGCTTCCTTTTCCAGTGTCTTCTCTTGGAGTTGTACCTGATTTTTATTACCAGTTTTCATCTGAATCCATTGAGGAATAGGACAATTATGCTTTTGTTTCTTGGCCAGGAATCCTTTGATTCTGAAAGTCTGGTGAGAAGACAGGGTGAGAAGCAGAGTTGGGTATGGGACACCATGGTGGAGGAAAAGAGAAGCAAAAAATACATTTTCAAGTTACATTTATTTACTTAGTATGTGTGTCATGTGTGTGTGGAAATCAAAGGACACAACTTGGGGGGAGTTGGTTCTTTCAAACATGCATCAAACTCAGGTCATCAGTCTTGGTGGCAAGGACATTTACCCTCTGAACCCAATTCACTGACCCTTAGGGATCTTTTAATTGCCAATAAGCTTTTGAAAAATTGAGCATGCACTTGTGGTTTAGTTGGGATGTGGCCAGAAGGATTTGGAAGAGAAAACAAGTTGTGTTTTGTCTCCTTGTTGAAGACACAGTTCAGTAAAATGGAGTGATTGGGCAGGCCCTGGTGATACAGGCTTGTAAATCCTAGTTACTTGGGGATTTTGAGGAAGGAAGGTGGCAAGTTTCATGTCAGCCTGGGCTACACAGTGAGGCCCTGTCTCAAAAAGAGGGCTTGGGAATATGGCTTGTAGCTGAGAGACCCTGGACCTTTTATGCCAAATCTGTCAAACTGCCTGCTGCTTTTAGTGGGGCAGGGCAAGAAAATTCTGGTAGCTGGTTCTTCATTTATGTGATCATTCCAAAGAGAACAGCATCCCTTGGCATAGTATGAATTTTGTATCTTCAACTAAAGGAGTGAAGAGGTTGTTTGATTCTAGGTAGGTTTGGTGGATACCTGCTAAACTTTGCTTTAATTTTTGGGGGGTAATGGTGCTGGGGACGGAAACCCAGCATGCTAGGTAAGTAAATGGTCTGCCACAGAGCTGCACCTCTACCTCATTTCCTTGGGTGACTTGTTTCTATTTTGGTTTCTTGGTTCCTCATTAGGAAGGTATTGTATATAGTTGAATTTTTTTGAGACAACGTTCTTGCTGTTTGGCTTAGACTGGTATTCAATATGCAATGATCCTGCCTCAGCTTCCCGACTACTAGAATTATAATCGGTATGCTACCATGTCTCTCTAAATTCCTTCTTTTGCTTGGGGATGTGCAATTCCTTAAGATTGGACTGGTGGTTGTCATTCAGGACAAGGTTAGCCTTGGTAGTCTTATAGGACACTTAGGCTGGGGTGGGAGCTGGTGCCCTAGCTGTTTTAGTAGCCTTTTGGAACCACAGAGAGCTACTTCTCAAATGCTCCCTCCTCCCTCCATTGTTTCTAGCCTCGTCTGGCCTCCTGCTTGCTTTGTGTTGGTTGATGACCTTGAATTTTACCTTTTACCTGGGACAACAGACTTGTGTTATCAAAGCCGGTTTATTTTATGCTAGGGCTCAAACCTACAGTCTGCCTAGTCCCCCAGCTAGCTACATTTCCCAGCCTCAGTTGTGTTTATTAGTTTTTTTTTTTAATTTTATTTTTTATTTGTTTTTGAGACATATCTCACCATGTAATTCTGCCTGGCATGGAGCTCACTATGTTAGATCAGGCCACTCTCAAACTTGGATCCTCCTGCCTCTACCTCTAGAGTGCTAAGATTGAAGGTGTGGACCACTACATCTGGCTTGTTTTTGTTTGTTTTCTCTTGAATTCTGTTTTGTTACACCTTGTATGTGCTATGTGGCCCTGGACTGTCTTCAAAATTATGGCACTCCTCCTGTCTCAGCCTCCAAAGTGCTGGGATTGATTATAAGTGTTGTGTGCCAACATTCTTGGTTAATTGCTTTCTTCTTTGTTTCTTTTTTTTTTTTTTTTTTTTTTTTTTTTTGAGATAGTTTCTCTGTGTACCTTGGCTGTACTGGAACTTGATTTGTAGACCAGGTTGGCCTTGAACTCATGTCTACCTGCCTCTGCCTTCCCAGTGCTGAGATTAAAGCCCAGAGCCAATTGTTTTCTTTCCTTCTATTTATGGTTTAAAGAAAGATTTAAAATTTTCATATGTATGAGTGTTTCGCTAGCATATATGGGTACCATGTGTGCCTGTGGAGGTCAGAAGAGGGTGTCAGGACTACTGGACTGGAGGTATGAATGATTTTGAGTCAGCATGTGTGTTCTAGGAACAAAATCTGGGTCCTTTGTAAGAGCAACAAGTGCTTTTAAACACTGAGCCACCACTTAGGCCTCTAGCACTACTTTCTATAAGTGTCTTTGAAGCAAGGATTGGTTAGAAGTCTGTCACACATTGAGAGCTTTCTCTCGATACTGCGAATTTGAGTTGTTTTTGTGTATCTGCTTTAGTAGTACTGAAGAATAGATGAGCTTCATGCTTCAGAGTCTGCTGATCTCTTCATTCCCTTTAACAAAAACAAGGCTACGAATACCACATAAGCTTTTAGTTTTGTGCCTGGCATTTAGGGGTATTTAATTTTTATAGTGCTGGTGATCAGGTTTTAACTGTTTAAGTTATTTTGCGCAGTGGGAAGTGCTTAATGTGAAAGGAAGTCTAGTTTTTTTTTTTTTTGTCTTCTAAAATTGTATATGTAAATAAACTTGGTGCAATGTACATTCCTTTTTTAATGAGCAAGTTAAGTAGAATGGATAGGTGAGACAGTGTTATGTTTCTTTCTTTCTTTTTTTTTTTTCTTTTTTGGTTTTTCGAGACAGGGTTTCTCTGTGTAGCTTTGCGCCTCTCCTGGAACTCACTTGGTAGCCCAGGCTGGCCTCGAACTCACAGAGATCCGCCTGGCTCTGCCTCCCGAGTGCTGGGATTAAAGGCATGCGCCACCACCGCCCGGCTCTTTCTTTTATTCTTTTTTTTTTTTTTTTTCTTTTTTCAAGACATAGTTTCTCTGTGTGTAGCCCTGGCTGTCCTGGAACTCACAGAGATCCACCTGTCTCTGCTTCCCAAGTGCTGGGATTAAAGGTATGCTCCACCACTGCCCAGTTCACATCCTGTTTCTAACAATCATTTCAATTCAGTGTGGCCAGTTTGGACTTAACTTGTTATCTGTACTCCAAAGATGAATGGAACATAATGAAAATCTGGTACAAGTTGAGAGTGCCTATAATAATAGTTGGAGAAAGTGTGTTTTGCCTAGAGATAGATGGTAAGGGTTTGTGACTCTTTATTGTAAATTGTAGCAAGCTTTGAAGCTTTTATTTTGTGATCTTTTCTTTTCAAGACAAGGTCTTGCTATATAACAAATAACTTAGGCTTTCTTGGAACTCACCATGCAGCTCAGGTTGGCCTTGAACTTGCTGTTGTCCTGCCTCAGCTTCCCAAGTGCTAGGATTGCAGGCATTTGCCACCATGCCTAGTCATTCTGTCTGTAAATTTCATAGGATGTAAGCATTTTCAGGCCAGTGAGATGATTCATTTGGTAAAGGTGCTTGTTCCCAAGTCTGAGGACTTGAGTTTGATCTCTGGGATCCACAGGGTGGAATAAGTTTATAAGTTGTCCTGATCTCTGAGCATGTGT
Organism: Peromyscus eremicus; assembly: GCF_949786415.1. Classification (NCBI taxonomy): domain Eukaryota; kingdom Metazoa; phylum Chordata; class Mammalia; order Rodentia; family Cricetidae; genus Peromyscus; species Peromyscus eremicus. The sequence goes on along the minus strand of NC_081423.1, from coordinate 6,365,088 downwards.
CCACACACATCCAAACTAACTAACTAAATTTTAAGTTGGCTTTATTGGTGTGGACCCATTGGTCTCCTTCTAAGTTGTAGGCTGAGTAACTTGATTTGGTGACCTTTGCATTTCTCTCCTCGTTGCTTGTGTGTTCTTACATGTCCAGTTTGTGTCGTTTGGTTTTATGTTAGTGCTACTCTGCAACTTAGAAGAGTCCATACTAACTTGTTACAGAATTCTTGTCCAGAGTTGAATGGCTTAGTTACTGAGAATTAGTACCATAGCTAGGTGTGGGATTATGCAGGTTAGCTGTTCAGGACTAAGTTACATGTTCTGTTCCTACATCAAATGTGGAGAAAACTTTGCCTAACACATGGTTAGTTATCCAGCAAAAAGTTGAGGAAGGGGAGGACAGGGATTAGAGGCCAGGGATGCTTATCACCAGTAAGTAGCTGCTGTGATTCTCTCCTGGTTCCCATCTTTTGTTCTGGGTGAAGATTAGGAAAACATCATAAGTGAAAAAGAAGTTCTTAGTTTTAGGTACTAATTTCTTAAGGACTATAGGAGAGTTATATTCCTTAAATAATTGGGAAAAAGTTTCATTTTGACTTTAACTCAGATCCTTATGTTGTAATAAAATAAAGACATTACTCTGGGGTTGGTGATGTAGCTCAGTTACTGGCTGAATAATGCTTGTCTAGCATGCTCAATGGTCCTGGATCAAATAGCACCCCATAAACTAGGCATGGTGAACATATGGCAGTAAACCCAGCTCTCAGGAGGTGGAGGCAAAAGGATCAGAAGTTCAAGGCCATTCTCATTATAAATGAATCGCAGGTCAGCCTGGGCTACTGAGATCCTGTCTAAAAAACAAAACCCAAATATCTGTTTTTCCTTATTTGTTAGATTGTCGATGGTCAGTGTAAATTTAATTTTAAATTCCAGTGTTTTGTGGTTAGTAATTTTCTTTAGAAGTGTTGCTTTGATCTAGTATTGTGTCTTAGGCTTGTAAAGAAGATTTAATTTTTTTTTTAATTGAAGAATTGAGTTTTTTGGTGAAAGAACCGCCTCTCTCTTTTTTTTAATAGCATAAATGAATGAATTCATCGCTCTCTATTATATTTTTTCTTTTTTTTTTTACATTTTATAAAATCTTTATTGACAAATAATTCACAGTGTACAATTCGCCTGTTTGCACAATTTGATAGACTTTAGTCCAGTATCCTTATAGGCCCATGACACCATCACCACTTTCTATTTTAGAACATTGCTGTCTTCAATTTCATACACATGTATAAGGTGGTGATTACATTCCACCTTATTCTTCTAAATGAACATAATATTTGCAGTTGTAACCATTTTTAAGTTCACAATTCAGTGGCATGAATTAAATTCAAAATATTAATTACACTTATGATATTCATTAATTACACTCATGATATTAATTACATTTGTGGTATTCATTAATTATATTCACAGTATTCATTCAGTAACTATATTTATGATATTAATTACATTAATTGTATTGATTTATTACATTCATGATATTATGTCCTGATACTACTAAGTCCATTTGTGGGGCTTTTCCATCACACAAAACAGAAACTCCATACATAGGAAATCATTGCTCTATATTCCTTTCTTCTCCATCTTGAGATAACGAATAATTTCTGTCTGTATGAATTTGTATATTCTATATATTTCATGTTAATACAATTCTATAGTATTTGTCCCTTTTTTAAAAAAAATGTAAAAGCATTTTATGTACAACTGCAGGAGAAATAATACACAGATAGCTTGAACATAAAAACAGGTTATAATTCAAAAGTCCAGGGTTATTTGAAACTGGAAAATATTTTCTCTGTAGAAAATAGTAAAAATGATAACATTTCCCAATAAGCCCTTTTAAGCCAAATAATAGCTGAATTATACATGTAAATATTGATTAGATTCTGGGATACAGAAGAAACCTATCTTTATCTGTTCAGAGAGCTATGTTTTACTTAACTTGTGTAAGTGAGATTCCTGTTCATCTTCCCCTTCACTGTTTGATTTACGGCAGACATTTTTCTATAAGCTAATTCATAATCTACAAACATTTTAGCCTCCCCTCCTGAAAGTACAGCCAGCATATTCTTTCCTCAGCTTGATACGGTATAAATTCTTTTTTTAATGATATAATTATATAAGTTTAATTAATCAAAGTTAGCTCAAAGTCACCTCAGCATCTTTACTTTCTAAACACTGTGGGAAAACATATGGTACAAATTCTTATCCTAATGGTGAAATGTTTCGATAAAGGTTGCCCAGTGATTGGGCAAAACCAAAACCTACCATAAGCCACAGTCATCCTAGGGTCCTCCCTGCTAGGTAGCCTCCCTGGTTCTGTGGATTGCAGTCTGATTGTCCTTTGTCCTTCTAAGTCTGGGTTACCTCACTCAGGATGATATTTACCACTAGTTCCATCTATTTTCCTGCAAATTTCATGATGTCATTGTTTTTCTCTGCTGAGGTACTCCATTGTGTATATGTACCACATTTTCCTAATCCATTCTTCAGTTGATGGGCATCTAGGTTGTTTCCAGGTTCTGGCTATTACAAATAGTGCTGCTATGAACATAGTTGAGCATGTATCTTTGTGGTATGATTGGGCATTCATTGGATATATGCCCAAGAGTGGTATGGCTGGGTCTTGAGGTAGATCGATTCTCAATTTTCTGAGAAACCACCATACTGATTTCCACAGTGGTTGTACAAGTTCGCACTCCCACCAACAGTGGAGGAGTGTTCCCTTTGCTCCTCATCCTCTTCAACATTGACTGTCATTAGAGTTTTTGGTCACAGCCATTCTGACAGGTGTAAGGTGGTATCTCAGTCGCAAAACTGCCTCTTAACCTAGCTTTGGATAAGGCTCTTCGAGTCTCAGTCTCAGTTCCTCAATTGGGTTACCGGCTTTGCTGACTCACAAAGTTTTGTTATAAAAAACATAAAAGGCCTTAGGATGTACTCAGTGGCAGAATATGAATATACTCAGTGGCAGAATATGAATATAGCATGTACAAGGTTTGAACTCTAATACCAAAAACAAAACCCTGATGAGTTTTGGCTCTGTGAATTATGTACGAAAGTACTGCATAGAATGGCATGCCACTGTTGTTCTGGGAAAACCAGACTTTCAAATCTATTTTGGAAAACATTTATTTTTCAAATGAAACATAGACCATTTACTGTGACTCTTGTAATAAGGACATGTGTTGTGGTTTAAAGGGTTGGCAGTTTGATACTCTGAGGCTTCCTCTTACCTTGAGGTTTGCGGTCATTTTCCAGTAATGGCTTTGATTTTGATACAATAGTTCTGGACACAAGACTATCTCACAGTTTCTGTGCCCTGGGATTTTGAGCCAGGTATCTGAAACCCACAGGTTTAGATGTGTTCATCATCAAAACAGTGTTTATGTTTTGTTACCAAATTTAACTTAATCTTGAAAGATAAATCTTCCCCATTCTCTTCAGCACAAACCTCTCCAGTTAGGAGCTTGAAGAAAAGCATTTCTTTAGGTAGGGTGGGTTTGTTTGTTTCTTTCTTTTAATTTTATTTATTTATATTTTATGTGTAGTGCTCTGCATGGATACCTGCATCCCAGAAGAGGGCATCCAATCCTATTACATAGACGGTTGTGAGCCATCATGTGGTTGCTGAGAATTGAACTCAGGACCTCTGGAAGAGCAGCAGCCGAGCCATCTCTCCAGCCCTAGCAATTTTTTTTTTTTTTTCCTTTTTTTGAGATAGAGGGCCGGTTTCTAAAATCTTGATTGCTTGGATTTTATATTTTTCTTTGGTTCCAAGGGATAGGGTTTTTGTGCTTGATTGATTTTTCTTGACAGACTGCTCAGCTCTTTCAGAATTACTGATAGAGCTTTTTGAGATCACCCGAGGTTTATCTACTTTTTAAGAATGGCTTTCTCATCTTCTAAGAGTTGGAAAGTGCTGTGTGTGTGACCTTCACGAATACTGGTTTCTTTTAAATTGGAGTTCATGTCTGCTCATATATTTGAGGAAATGAGAAAGCAGCAGATACTGATTTCATGGTGATTTGGATTCTAGTTGGAGAGATGATCTCACTCTTGCCTTTTTATATCTGAAATTAGACTCTGCTTTCTCAAAGTTACAATGGTTTGGATTTTTTGGTTTTTAAAACGAGGTCTCCGTGTGTAGTCCTGACTGTACTGGAGCTTGTTCTGTAGACCAAGATGGCCTTGAACTCACAGAGATCCTGTTGTCTCTGCCTCTAAGTGCTGAGATGAGGGTTTTGGATCACCATGTGGGTACCTGGAATGGAGCAGAGGTCCTCTACAAGGGCAGTCAGTTACCTACTGAGGTATCTCTTTAGCCTGTTTGAACTTACTTTTTAAGAGACTAGACCTACTCCAGTGATCATCCCACTTTTTTGACCTTTTTTTTTTAGACAGGAGCTCTGTAGCTTTGGTGGCCCTGGAACTCATTTTGTAGACCAGGCTGACCTCAAAATCATATATACCATCTGCTTCTGCCTCCAGAATGCTATGATTAAAGAGTGCACAAGATTTGCCAACTGCTAAGGAGAAAGTCTTGTTGCAGGGTCCTGCTTCTACAGCTTCACTCTGCTCACCCTGCTTTTAGGGACGAGCACTGGGGATTGAGGCCAAGACTTTGCATGCTAAACTAGTCTGTGCCCTATTTAACTGCTAGTACTACTTTTTTTTTTAAGAACAGATTTATTCACTTTGGGATCTCTGTCTGGATGATTTGTCTTAGTGGGACAGACCTTTGCATTTACTATATTGATCTCCCCCCACCTTTTTTTTTTTTTTTTTTTTAAGAGGCTACTCTACAATTTGAGGCCAGCCAGGGCTACATAGTGAGATCTTGTCTTCCTGAAATAAAATAAAATAAAATAAAATAAAATAAAATAAAATAAAATAAAATAAAATATATTCCATGTGTTCTGCTAGCTCAGCTAATTTCAGAAGAAAATTGAGTGACTTTTAAACTTTGAGATATTGTTTCCAACTAAATAGAACAACTGAATGGCAGGGAATATTTTGCTGAACTGAATTTCAGTATATATTGGGAGGCTACTCTGGGGAAATTTAAGGCAAGGGAAGAGTTACGACTTACGAAAAGCTGCTGGTTGGAAGCAGACTGCAAATACATTGAGGGCAGTGAGTGGGGACTTTTGGTTTACTTGTTGTAGTACTCATTCAATGATAGGTAGATTTCTTCATTTCTCAAGTAACACCTGATACTCTTAAGATAGGCTAAAGTTTGCCAAGTTACTTTGACTAAAGAAAAGCAGCCTCTCTGTGTATGCAGTGTTTATCTTTTTGGTAGGGATTGGAAATAGTTTTAGAATTATGGCTTGAACTCTGAATTTAGACTTAGAAAATTAAATGTTTAACGTTATGAACATGACTAAGGTATATTTTGGATTATAAGATTACTTGTGGCTCGATGTAGACACCATTGAGCTGGTGGTCTTCCCGTCTGCTCTGTGTCCAAGGTGGGGGTCTCCTACTGCATCATCAAGGGGAAGGCCAGGCTGTGCGGCTGGTCCACACAGGAAGACATGTACCACTGTTGCCTTCACACAGGTTAAGTCGGAAGACAAGGGTGCTGTGGCTAAGCTGGTGGACCAATTATAACGACAGATAAGATGAGATCCTGGGTCCTAAATCTGTGGCTCGAATTGCCAAGCTGGAAAAGGCAAAGGCCAAAAAGCTCACCACTAAATTGGGTTAAATGTACACTGCTAAGTTTTCTGTACATAAATATAATTACAAACTTATCTTCAAAAAAAAATACTACTTGTAGCTTTAGAATGCTCATAGCTTACTCATTTTGGTTAATGTACAAAGTGGTTTTCTTTAGGAGCAAATGTACAGCTGTAATGATCACTGTATTTTCCTTTGCTTTTTTTTCCTAATAGAAAGCGTGGATACCCATCAGCGAAGTTTTGATATTGGAATTCAGATTGGCTATCAGCGACGCAATAAGGATGTGCTAGCCTGGGTTAAAAAGCGCAGAAGAACTATTCGTAGAGAAGATTTGATCAGCTTCCTGTGTGGAAAGGTTCCTCCACCACGAAACTCTAGAGCTCCCCCAAGACTGACTGTAGTGTCCCCTAACCGAGCTACTTCAACGGAAACTAGCTCATCTGTAGAGACTGATTTGCAACCCTTCCGGGAAGCCATAGCTCTGCATGGTAAAGCCGTTTAAACATATTTCTTTGGAAAATGGTTAAGAGTGTGCCTGTGGACCCATTTTCATGTTTAGGGTTAGGTCCAGTTATATTGTCTGTTTTTGTCTATATAGCAAATACTGGTTCTAGAAGTGTTGAAATAGAATGCAAGCTACGAGCTTACATTGGCAGCCCATCTGAAAGGTTAGTTTGAGCTTATTAGTATTACAGTAATTATTTCTGCACCACTGGATTAGAATTCATTGTTTTGCACTCACATGTTGTACATGTTTTTTTAGTCTTCTTGAGTCAAAGGGGAAATCTTAGTGTCTTCAGAAGTTATTGTTACAGTTGCTTGGAGTGCTTGGTCCATGGTAGTCAAGTAAGACAGGTAATTGTTGAGTTGGTTATCACGGGAACCAGGGACTACCTTTAACACCTTTGGTTGTCTAGTATAGAGAGTGAATTGATAGCCCAGGGGAAAGAGGTTGGAAGAGTCATATTCCCTGGATGCTGTCCCTCAGGTGCTGGGATTGTGAGAGGTATAGCCAATGACCGAGTCATCACTATTTGCCAGGCCAGATCTGTCATGCTCAGAGGATCTAGTATTCTTGGAGAGACAGGGAAATGTCCTCAGTGATAAATCTGTTAATTGTTGTCTGCTACAGACTTCCATATGAGAGAGGGTTACTTACTGTGTGACATGTTAAGACTGCTGTGAAAAAAACAAAAACAAAAACAAAAAACCAGCAGCCAAGTAAGTCTTGGTTGAAACCAAGATGGACACATGGTCAAACAGGTGACTAGCCAGGTAGAAGTGAGTTAGGTCATGCATCCTATTAACAGCTAACATTTTTTGGGATATAGAAATGGTCATAGGTCATCTAAAATAAGGCTAACCTGCTAATAAACAGTGGGATATGTATAAATGGCTTCTATATCATGGAAATTTTAATGTGTGCAGAGAGACAGCCATTTATTTGGCAACCATTCCTAATTTACTTTCTAATATCCCTAATGAAAAGAGGGGAGCTGGAAAAATGTTACCTCCCTCCACCCTGTTTCAGATTTACTTATAAGTTAAAGCACTTATTTCAAGAAGAAATTTGTATGAATGCAGTTCCTATGATGGCATACTATTTCTGATATTCACACTATTTAGGTAGGCCCCCCCCCAACCACACTGGATTAGTGTGTCGCATATTTCTTCTTAAATTTGGAAAAATAATTACAAGAGGTGTGTGTAATATGTCAGATTGATTTAGTGAATGGCAGCATGAGATAATAATTTCCTAAATATTGTCATTTTCTTCAAGTGTGTGGTTTATGGTTGAATTCATACTTAAAATATTTTTCCTACATACTAGTATCCTGCAGAGACAGTTTCACAAAACCGAAGCCATGCTTGCTAGATAACCGTGCCAGGGTATATACAGTAAAAGGGCAGCCCAGATTCCATGAGGAAACTCTGCTCCTAAGGGCCAGTGCATTTTTTCAGATTGAATTTGTTGAACCTGTGATTTATTATTTTTTGAACTTTGAGAGTTTTGTAAGATATAGTTGTAGAAAGGACTATTACTTATGCTTAAGTTATGAGGGCATTAATAAGTGTAACTATAAAATCAGTAAAAATAATTTTTGCCTGTGGTGAACTTACAGTAAAGTACAGTAAAGTTCAATACATATTTAAGCAGAGTGTACTCTTATTTGACAGGTTTGTACCTTTAAAGTCACGTAGTTAAACAGTTTTGGGTTAAAGTTTTAGGGCCTCTTCACAGAATTTTTAGAAACATTTAAAATTGAATGTTGTGTTCTAATAATCACTGTCAGTTTACGGGAGACTGCTAGTCTGATTTGGAGGTTTAAACAAGGGTATTTGGGTTAGTAAGAGGGCATTGTTAATTAAATGGCAAGATAGACAAATGTCTATATAGTATTATCTGATTTGTAATAAATTCTTAAGGTGATTAATTTGGAAACATTTTAATTAGGGTAGAGATACCAGGGTTTTTTGTGCATTTGTATAGTCAATTTTGAAATATAAAGTTCAAATTAGAGTACTACATTGGAGGGTGAGTCTAAATTCATGAAATTTTAGAGCAAGGAGGAATGAATGGAAAAAGAATATGGCGAGGCAGATTTGTGTTTGCAGTGGAAGCAAACATCATGTCCTTAATCATTTTATGAAAGGGACAACTTCCTTTTAAGTGTATTCATTAGTTCCTGGAACCCTTCCACCACCAGTACCTCCACCAAAAAGAGCTATCAACACATAAAGCCTGTCGTTATTGGAAGAAAAATAGCAGGGACTATTGAAGTGATTGCAGAATGTTTCATGTAGACAGAGAGTTCCAAAGAAGACCCCCCCTGACGGATAACCTCATCAGCTGGGAACCAGCTTAGTGTGAGATTTGGCTAGTTTCAATCAGAATTGGGTTCTATTTCAACATTTCCAACAAACTTTTTTTTTTTAAGGAATGGACTAAGATTCTGGTGCACAAGAAAATAAATAGACACCAGCTGTTTTGCTAATTGTTTTATAAAAACAAACTTGCTAATTGTTTTATAAAAACAAACTAGTACAGAGGACAATGCCCTGTATGAAACATGAGGCTGAAGATTCCAGTCTCATGTATTGGGAGCTTTAGGGTACAGTCCTTGTTAATGGATGAATCACTAGGTATTTGTCAGAGTCCATGCTTTTAACCAGATTTGAACAGAAGAATGGCCACTTGACCCAGGTACAAGTAGGTGAAGTGTGTGGTTCCTTAGGTGACAGTGGTTCTCAACCTGTGGGCCACAGCCCCTTTAGAGGACCCTTTCACGGGGTTGCCTAAGACCATCGAAAAATAACCATATTTACATTATGATTCATAACAGCAGCAAAATTAAAGTTATGAAGTAGCAACAAAATAATTCTATGGTTGGGGGGTCACCACAGCATGAGTAACTGTATTAAAGGGTCACAGTATTTGGGAAGGATGAGAACGACTGCTATGGGATTCTTTTTTTGTTTTGTTTTGTTTTGGGATAGATCTGTACACAGCCATGCTGGCCTTAAAATTCATAGAGATCCACTTGCCTCTGCCTCGAGAGTGCTGGGATTAAAGGAATTAAAAGCACCACTTACTGCTTTTCTTAAATGGAAGGTCTCATTTCAGAAAAACACTCCAGTTAATGCTCATCAAACAGTTTCAGTCAAAACTTTTAAGTGATGGTGGTTAGCAATGTGTAAGACTTGTAAGACTCACCTGTGCTTCATTTGATCACTTTTCTGTAGCATGTTGCTTATTTTCTGTGCACTGTAGAACTTAGTTATTAGATGTTACATTCATAGAAAATAAAAAATATAGGCTCATGCTAAATGAGTTTTTTTTTTGTCTTGGTTAATTCTCATCTTAAAATAACATTGAAAATCTACTGAGAGATTCTCCCACATTGTCTTTTTTTTTTTTTAAATTTTATTTATTTATATTTTATGTATGAGTTCTCTGCACGTATACCTGCATGCCAGAAGAGGGCATCAGATCCCATTATAGACGGTTGTGAGCCACCATGTGGTGGCTGGGAATTGAACTCAGGATCTCTGGAAGAGTAGTTAGTGTTCTTTACTACTGAGCTATCTCTCTAGCGCTGCCCCCCATTCTCCTTTTTATGTAAATAATAATTCATTCATGTAGACCAAAAATACCCAGAGTCCTTTGCTTTATTTTCTGCTTACCTTTCTGATGATATCCTTTCTCTTCTAGGGTGTTTCATTCTTTTTTGCTACTTTGGTTTCTGACCTTTTTCTCGTGTTCCTTGACTGACCTAAAGTAGATTTTACAGGATCTCTAACCCTGGCTGCCACTTTCTACAGGCTCTTTTGGGGGTTGGGAGGAGCTCTTTTAGCTTCCAGATTCTACTTCTCGTTTAGAACTCTCTAGGCTACCCATCGTATATGTTTTTGTCTTCTGATGCACATCTCTCAGGGTGTCCTGTGAGCATTTGTTACAGATGACATTGCCTTTTTTTCCTTCCCCAGTACTAGGGCTTGAACCTAGGGGCTTGTGCATGCTAGGCAAGTGTTGTACCACTGAGCTGTACATCAGATGACATTTCACACTCAGCAAATATATTTATACCATCTCCTCTATGTAGTTATTCAGCAGTTTGTGTAGTCCCTAGAAATAGATATGTGAAGAGTTCTTCCATTTCCTGTTGAGACAAACAGTTGGATGATTTATATTAATATCTTGGATGTGGTGTAAAATTTTTAGGGGGCAGAAAGGGCTATCTCATAGTTTAGCTTGGCTATGGGCAGGCTTGTGGAAGGGTCTCTGGAGAAGGTGTGTTTGGGCTTGGAGTGATCTACTATTGATTGCTGTTATTTCTGACATGATTTTGCCAGGCTGTCTTTTATAAAACCATTGGAATGATCTTTCTCCTCCCCCTCCCCACCCTCCCAGCCTTGTCATTGCCCTGCCTAAGATTTTCCTGTGGCTCTGCAAGGGCAAGTAGAAACCCACTGTAGTCTGGTTTTGATTTGGGATCAGTAGTCCAGCCCTACTGTTAAGGTCTTGAATCTCTTGTTCTCTCACAAATCTCCTTATCCACCTGTTTACACTGTAAGGCTGATCATGTGACTTGTGACACAGCTTTTCTCCATTTCTCTCCATTTTCATCATCATTTTTAACACAGGTTAGATTTGAATTTATGACCTTCCTGACTCATTCCTATTTCTTTTAAACTGTAAGACAGGGTCTCCTGTTGTCCAGGCTGACATAGAACCCAACCTTTCACATTTGTTTTTAAATGTAATTATTGTAGTAATATGCTACAATATATTGGTTGGTCTGCAACTCAATATGCGGAAAGGGCCTTGAGCTGGGTGGTCTTCTTTCTACCTCTGTAGTACTGAGATTGGAAATGTGTCTCATTACACCTGGCTTTCTGTTCTTAAAGCTTCCCTTGAACAGGGTCTCACTGTGTTCAGATGCTGTACTTTTCTGATGATTGAGACCATATTGTGTCATTCCTTTTGGCTTTCATAGAACCTAGCACAAAACATGGTGTAATTGTGCTTCTGAATTTGCCGTAAGGATAAATACAGAGGTCTGAGAAGTGACTGCAAACTCCACTTGGGGACCGAGAATCTTTGGAAAGAGGGAGTAATCCGTGTTACCTGTTTAATTAATTCCTGAGAAGGAATCTCACATTAGAACAACTGGAACTTGCTAGACCTGAGAATGAAACCATGAGAGGTAGTCCTTTTTTTAAAAAACAAAACATTAATTGTTTTTGACAGTTTCATACATGAGTACTGTATTTTTTACATCATTTCCACTCCATTCTCCTCCCTCCAACTCCTCCATGTCCTCCCTCTCAAATTTGACTTCTTTAGTTACTGTTTTATGTACATGTATACATAACTGTAACCTGTTTATAACACATTCTGTGTGTTTAAGACTGATGGCTTGAGATTGAAGACTTGGTTCTCTTGGCAGCAGTTGACCACTTGGAGCTCTCATTTAGTGTTTGTCCTTGTGAGATTTCCCTCCTCTACCTTGGAGTATCATCTGGTGGTGGTGGTGTGCAGGTCTTACTGACTTACTGACTCTGCTTATTAGCCTTTGGTGTATACTTTAAAAAAAGATTTTTTATTTTGTCTATAATTATTAAAAGATGCTTATCTTTTGAGGCTTGGTTTCACTGGAGCCTGGGTTGGTCTGGAGCTTGCTGTGTAGGTAGGCTAGCTTTGAATTTTTAGCTAGTAGTCCTCTTGCTTCTGCCTCCCAAGGGCTGGGATTGCAGACCTGGGCTTTTTAGTATACTGTGTATCAACATCAAGCCCAAAGGTTCCTCATTTAATATTCACCTACTCTGTTCATTGATGGAGAAAGGCTAATTTTGTTAGGGTAGAGTAGGTTAATGATAGAATAGGTTATTTGGGATCCATCTGGCTCTAAAATTTGTTCTCCTGCTCACTTACCTCTCTTACAGCTTTAGGGTGTCTTTTTCTAATACCCACCCCTCCCCTTTCCCCTGGGCTTAAGTGGGTGGGAAAGATCTTGGTAATTTCAGAAAAATTTCAGAAAAAATTAAAATTTTATTTGTCTGGGTTTCTCCTTTGAATGAATCTGGATAAGTGTTTTTGAAGATGGATGCTTGGTGGCCAGCTTTAGGTATCCTTGGCTTACTGTGGTAGGATGAGTAGTAAGTACATAGTTTTTATGTGTAGACCACACGTCCTATGCAACCTTGGACAATGTGCTTAAAATCTCTAATCTCATCTTTTAAAATGATCTCTCTATGAGAACCAAACCAGATTGCTTACCTTTCTATCCCTCCTTGATTCTGTGTAAATGTTCTTGTTTCTGACAGCCACGTCTTGCCTTGCCTGTAGTGGAATTTCATTCCACAGAGTTATTTTGAAGCTTTATTTTTTTTATTTTTTTGTAAATAAAACACACACACACACACACACACACACACACACACACACACACACACGGGTATTTTGTCTGCATGTATATCTGTGTTCTATTCGTGTGCATTGCCTGTGGAGGCCAGAAGACGACATTGGATCCCATGGAACTGGATTTACAGATGGTTGTTAGCTACCATGCCGGTGCTAGTAGTCAGACTTGGGTCTTTTTGGAAGAGCAGCCAGTGCTCTTAATCGCTGAGCTATCTCTCCAGCCCCTGTCTTACTGTTCTTGTTTTGTTTTTTGCCTGCTTATTGCTAAATTTTGAGCTTGATTTCTATGGACAAGCTAGAGAAATTGGTTCCGAGTTGCCCTGTTCAAGCTAGTGCTGTTTGGGGAACCTTAGGCTAAACTCTCTTCTAGAGTTGTTACCATGGAGATAGGTGCAAAGGTGCAGAATAGGAAGGCATATACATAGATTATAGAGGCAAGGCATGTTACCATAACAAACTTTACTCATCTGATAGTTATTAAGGCTTCACTCTTTGTCATCTTGTGACACAGGTGGTCTTTGTAGGTTACTAACTCTGGTCCACACTGACTCTTAAAAATCAAAGATAACTATTTTCATTCCAAAAACAACTTTCATGACATTCTTTACTTTTGTAAAACAATTAAACCCATTGGGCTTAGGTTGTAGGTTGTTCTTAGAAGTATACTATTTCTGATTCAGGCCTATACATGCTGGGACATCCCTTTGGCACTGGTGGGAATTACTGCTCTTACTTGGTATTTAGGTTTAAGATACCATGGTCTTGATTTTAAGTTACTTTTATGTCGAAAAAGGCAGCTTTGGGAGAAGGACTTGGGCAAACTCAGACAGGGGAGCCTTTATGATACATTGTAAAATTAAAAGAGAGAAACAATATCTTTTGTTGTAATTATTACTGTTTTTGTTTCTTTTCGGGAGACAGGGTCTCACTGTACATACTTGGCTGGCCTGGAATTTGTTGTGTAGACAAGAATGGTCTTGAACTTCGGACTTCAGGGAGTCTCCTGCCTTAGCCTTCCCAATTGCTGAGACTACAGGCACATAATATTTTTGCGTGTGTATATGCATGCTGATGATCAAACTCAGGGGTTTTGAGCTCTACTCTTGAGTAATAGATACCCCAGTCTTTGGAAAGGTATCTTTAAAAAGGATTACTTGGTAAGTTAGGACAAGTTTGTTAATATTCTGATCCTGCCCCTTAGGGCCATGCTGCGTCCTGACGTAGAAGCCTTTTCTTAAGGAAAAATTCCGCCCCTTTTTCTCTCCCTCCACTCCTACGAGGTGTGTACCCCTCAACTCCTCTCCGTTTTTCTCTTCTCTCCTATCTTCTCTCTTTTATAATAAACCATTTCTGTGCGGATGTAGCTTCTGGGTTGTGAATGTCCCCCCACCACCCCGCTGCCATGCCTACATGGATTGGGTCACCCACCAGCCCACCACTGCATTTGCCCAGCATACTAGCATGTTTCCCTGCATGCGCGGGATACACTCAGGAATCCCCACATAATAAATCATAACAAAGTCTTTTCAGCTTTGAAGGTTGAAGTCCTTTCGGTTTGAAAATCCTTTGTTTTGTTTGTGGATTTGTTATGGGTTTTGATTTCTGCAGTTTAAAATGCATATATGTATAAAGACAAATGTTATGTTGCCTTTCTGTAGTTTAGCACTTCTATAGATAACATTTACTTCGAGTAAGTTTACCAGGTGCTATTTTGCAGACACAGGAACAGGTAACTATAAAAATGATTAATCTTAAGAAATGTCTGGCCTGGTAAAATTAACATCATCCTGAAGCATGTAAGCCTTAGGACTCAGTCTGAGGCAGTGTCGTGTGTGTGTGTGTGTGTGTGTGTGTGTGTGTGTGTGTGTGTGTGTGTGTGTGTTTTCATTTGCTTGGTGGGGGGTAAAAGTCTGAGTCTTGTGATATTTACTTTATTTTCCTTGCATGTGCTAGACAAGCACTCTGGCACTGAGCTCCATCCCTAGCCACATCCTTAGCCTAAGTCAGTTAAGTTACTTGGCAGCTCCTTGGGTCTAGAGAATCTGGTGAAGCATGTAAGAAAAAGCAGTCTTTGGAATTTTGATTTAGTGGTATAAAATATGACAAGAATTCTTAGCTAGATTTCCTAATTCCTCACACACAGCATTAAACAGCTACCTTCTTTAAGAACCCCAGAAGGAAAGGTGTGACTTTAGGCAGCATGAGCCAATTAGATTTTCTTCTCAGCACAGATTTCCAGTGATTCTTTTGAAACATTCTTTGGCTTATATGTGGCACAGTGATTTTTAAAGAGAGAAATAACTCCATTTAGGAGACCAATGAACCTTGAACAGTACCTGGAAGAACTTTAATATTTTGTTTGTTTTTTTCCTTTCTTGCTTTCATTCTATCATGCCTTCTGATGCTTTAGCAAAACCATGAGAACTGTATCTTTTTGCTCTTTTTTTTTTTTTTTTTTTTTTTTTGAGACAAGGTTTCTCTGTGTAGTTTTGGTGCCTGTCCTGGATCTTACTCTGTAGACCAGGCTGGCCTCGAACTCACAGATATCTGCCTGCCTTTGCCTCCAGAGTGCTGGGATTGAAGGCGTGCACCACCACCACCCAGCAAAGAGCTATATTTTGAGAGCTAACACAGATGCTTAAAAGTTCTTAAAGTGCTGAGATAGTATAGAAGAAACTGCATTTTTTTTTTTTTTTTTTTTTTTTTTTTTTTTTTTTTTTTTTTTTTAATTGTCGGGACTGGCTAGAACCAACTTGAGGGTTTGTTGATGTCTCTTCTTTTTTTTTTTTTTTTTTTTTTTTTTTTTTTTTTTTTTTTTTTTTTTTTTTTGTTGTTGTTGTTGTTTTTCAAGACAGGGTTTCTCTGTGTAGCTTTGCGCCTTTCCTGGAACTCACTTGGTAGCCCAGGCTGGCCTCGAACTCACAGAGATCCGCCGGCTCTGCCTCCCGAGTGCTGGGATTAAAGGCGTGCGCCACCACCGCCCGGATGTCTCTTCATCTTTCACAGCCTGCAGGTACACACACACACACACACACACACACACACACACACACACACCCACACACCCACACACCCCCCGTTTTTTTTTCTCTCCTGAGGAAACACACTCCTGGTGTGTGTAATGTTATAGTGCTTATTGAATGTTGTAGCTAGGTGCATCTTGTTGGAGTACTTGAACTGTTGATAGCTTTTCAAAGGTCTAAAACACATACTTGGAACTTGATGTAAGAGATTTCAGCCCCAAAGTAATCTCCTAATCATTTACATGTGATTTTTTTTTTTTTTTCTTCTTCTGAGACCTGGTTTCTCTGTAACAATCCTGGCTGTCCTGAACTCACTCTGTAGCTCAGGTTGGCCTCAAACACAGAGAGCTCCACCTGTCTCTGCCTCCAGAGTGCTGGGATTAAAGGCGTGTGCCACCACTGCCCAGCTCTCTGAAGGAATTATAGTTTTTTCCTTCAAACCAGCCTTCAAGACCAAGAAAATTACAGCAGGGCACTTATAATCACATTAATTTCAGATGAAAAGTTGATATTTTCTGTACATTAAGGATAGATATTAAATAACTGAAGGTTTTGGAGAAAGATTAGACTTCCAATATTAGTAAGACAGAATTTTCTTGAACTTGTAATAACATTTTGTTGGATATTGTCGTGGAAGAATTAAAAGGCTATGTAGGTCTCAAAAGCCAGTTTACTTACTCTAGTACTTAATTCAGTAATCTGTTGGTAGCTATTTAAACAGTTGAATTATCTGAGTTTCATTTTGGAAAATTTCCCCAAGCTAAAAGGTTCAGTATCTTGTGATTTCACTCTAAAGAAACATAGAGCCAAATGATGCATTTTTCTTCTAGTCATTTTTTTCAATGTATAAATATTATTTCACAGTTGATCATACTGCATATATGGTACTGTATCTTGCTTTTCTCACTTAACGTCGTGAACCTTTTTTCCTGTGGCATTAAAAACTGTCTTTGAAAAATGGCTGTCTTTGATACATGGAAAACATTTTGGGCTGGCGGTATAACTGAAAATGTTTTCTTGGTGTGACACATGTACCTTTGTAATTGGCTTGATTTAGTGTGCTTTATTTCAATAAAAATTCAGTATTACAATTTACAGATTGGGGTGGGGAGTGGTATCTACTTTAAATGACCAGAACCTTCCCGGTAGAGTTATTACTATTTTTTTTAAATGACTGAACTCCAAAACACTACATGACATTGACATTGCAAGTGCTTGTACCTCACTTAGCACATTGTACAGGGAGCACTCACACTTGAGTGTACAATTCATTTCCAAGGAAGAAAAATACTTTTTAGGGCTCCCAGGCAGGTGGATACCACTTCAAGTTTGAGGGATTTTAGACCCACCTCCACCCCCACCCCTGATAATGCTGGCTGAGCAGTCTGCAGAGGGGCCTGAATGAATCTGTGATTTACGATCACCTTGTGCACTCCTAGGGCTGACTTTCTTCAAAGGGATCTGAGGTGCTGAAAGCCAGTAGAGCATAGATGGCAGCCTCCTCCTCAGTTGGGCTGTGAGGTTTCCTGGGTGGGAATTGGTTCCTCTTCTCTCTAGGACTTAATGCTGGGAAACTGGAGTTTTATGTAATCCATTATGCAAACAGCATTTCCGTATTAAAGTAAGCATGAAATGATGAACATGGCTTGAAAATAATAGTGATTATTAATAATTTATAATTAATAATAGCAATTTTTAATGATTTTTCATGTAACTTGGATTCCTATAATCTGGACTGCAAACTTGTTTCCACTCCACTGGTAGTTTTCAATGAATGATTAAATCATCCTGAGCTTTAAAAAAAAAAATTACTCATTTCAGATGGATGCAGAAACATGAAAACGTGAGTGTATGTTAAGCAATTGAGACTTTTTTCTGTCTAATGCTACCTGTTATGTTTTTCTCAAATGGTATTTCCATAGTCCTTTTGAAAATGTTTTTGGTAGAAATTAAGTTGTATGTCCTAAGGATGTACAACTTAGTTTTTTAGTTCTGAAGCATGTTTAGATTTTCTGTGCTTGTATGGGCTGATTGTGTTCATGTGGCTTAGCAAGGTTTTCTGAAGCAGCTTCAGTAGCTGTCACTGGTTTTCAAAATAAAATTTGGGCTGTTTAAAATGCTTTTTTCCCCGTGGTTGTAATCTTAATTTTTGTTTTTGACACTTGTGAAAAATCTTTGGGGAAGATTAGTAACTCAGACTTTGAGAAGATTGTCATAGCTGAGGATAGGTGACCTGACCTTGGAGCTAAAACCAGTTCTCTGTAGAGAAAGATGAATTTCCAGGTGTTATGAGGATTTTCAGATTGGCCAAATTGCTGCATGATGTATTTTCTTTTTCATGGAGTTGAATCAATAAATATTCACTGGAAATGATTAGTCCACTCCTTGATGGGGTGGGTGCTTTGAGCCTTAAGTTCATTACCACCATGAACATTCATGAAAGATAGTTGGTTCATTGAAATCCCCTGTAGTTTCATTTGCAAAAGGGATCCTGAATTATTAAAGTATCCCAGTTTAATTACCTAGCTCTTAGATTTTACAGTGTAATTATTATAGAACCTCTGCATCCTAGGGCAAGTATAAATGATGTTAACTGGCCATTGTGGCTCTTGACTCTAATTCAGCATTTGGGAGGCTGAGGCAGGATTGTTGTGAGGTTGAGGTTTTACTGAGCTACAGACAGTAGGACCCTGTTTTAAAAAAGAAACACACACCGGAGAAAAGGCTGGGTGTAGTGGTCCTTGCATGTCTTCAGTTCCAGCTTTCAGGAGGAAGATGCAGGTAGTGTGTGAGGCCAGCCTGATTTACTTACAGAAAGGGTAGGGCAGGTACAGACAGCTATGTTAACTGTTGGGTACCATCTAGTAGGATGTTACTGACTGTAGGGTTAGGAAGAAAAGCACAGCTTTCTCAGCAAGTTGTTAATGGTCTATGTGTAGGGATAATAAAAAAACCCAGCAGCTTTGGGATAGTTGAGTTTAAAATGATGGCATTGATTTAAGTGACCAGTCAGCAGCAACCTGGGTTTATTTCCTGAAATAAAGCCCTGAATTTCAATGAGTTTTGAAATGTGGGGCAGGACTCTGAAGCAGTGTTCTTTATCAGAGTTCTGTGAACATTATGTAACCAGGCAGTGTGTTAAGTCCTTCAGATAGATAATAGAAAGCCTGCCCATAGGACGAGATGGTTGACTGTGCTGTATAAGCCCCAGATTTTGGTTTTCTTGCATTTGTTTGTTTAAGCCTATGTGTTGAGGACAAAGAAGTGTTGTTCCTCATTGGAGCTATTAAGTCTGAGCTGTTCAGGAAGCAGTTAGAAATAAGAGTGGGCCTTTGAGAGCGAGATAGGGAGTGCAGTCTAAGGAGAGAAAGCTCCCAATATGTGACACACCTGGGGCAGAAGGAAAGCCCACACAGGCTGCTGAGGAAGCAGCTAGTGGGAGGGAAAGCAACATCATGAGGCCAGAAGGGAGAAGGAGAGTTAGTAACCTCAGGAGAGTTGTGAGCCTTATGGACTCTGGCTGAGCAAAGTCTGGAAAAGAAAACAAAACAAAAACAGTCCTGACTTTAAAAAGAACCACTAATCATTGATACTGGTGATATACAATAAATCTATGGTAGGATAAAAAGGGCGGGGTGAGCAGCTGTCAAGGCAAGCCTAAAAGGCAGGCTAACTCTGAGCCCTAAAACTACTTAAATTGTGTGTGTATGTGTGACAGAGATTTTTGAGATAGAGCTGTTCTTCTGTTTGAGCCTCTTACTATTATTATATTAAGGGGAGGCAGTGTAACAGTTCGTTAGTGTATAGACTCCCCTGGCCCTATTTGGCTTGAGATTTAGCTGTTGCTTACTGCCTGTTACCTTGGGTGGGGTGGGGATACTTTTGTACTGTAGTCTTGGCTTGCAGAATGGAGTCAGAGCTGTACATCTGTGGGTTTATTTGAGGACTGACAATGCCTGATCTGGGAACCATGCCAGGATCAGTGCCCTCCACCCCAAAGAAAACCAAAACAAAACAAAAAAAAAATGCTGACCTTTGAAAAGTAGAGAGGTAAAGAGGGATACTTTTGATTTTCCCTGATCACCATTGTAAAAAAGAGTGCATCCTGATGGGGTGACTGCTGGCAGACTAGGAAGTGGTTGTGGATGGAGAATGTTGTCTACAGGAAGTCTTTGAACAATAAGAACAACTTTGGGATTTAGTAGATTTGATTTGGTAGGTGCACAGTCCTTCCTTTTCTATTTAATCGTCAAACTTTTTTTTTTTTTTTAAACAGAATTCAAAATAAGGAGTATGGCCCTACTAGATCAAACTTAGAAGTTTGTTTTAAAGGATCAGGTGGAATTCTTACTCTTGGAAACATCAGTGATACTAGATCATTCTCTTTATTCAGGCAGTGCCAAAATATAAGTGAGGGAGAAATTCATGAGATGGGAAATGGACTATCCGTACTAGAATTTAAACTTAAATGTTACAGTTCATGTGTTCTGGTCAGCCATGTGCCTTTTTACAGGCTTATCCTGAACATTCAGAGTAGAATGTATGTTTCATTCTTGAGCTGCTCCCGTTCTAAGCAATGAAGGTTCAGAGTCAGTGCTGGGACATAGTCTGGATTTAAGAACCTGAATGTGAAGCAGGATTCTTTACCTCACCCTTCCTTACTCTTTCATCCCTGAAGAATTAGGGATGGTATTGACTTGGACTCTTGTGCTATCTTAAGGGTGTCTCTCAGATGCAGTCCAGACGTTGGATGATGATAGAGCCCTGTTTTGTTTGTCCAGTATAATTTTTAACAGTGATTTTTTAGGCTTAATAAGAGTGTTTGGGATGGATGATACATTACACAGTCACCTCATCTAAAAGGATTGTTGGACTAAGCCTACTCAGACCTGGAAATGTTTTCTTGCTCTCTCTACATACATTACACACAGATACACATCAGAGATATTGTAAGAATGGTAACATTGGACCAAACAAAATGTCCTGCTTCAAGCAAGTACCTCCTGTCCTGGTCTGTAAATTGTATATAGTACTTGCCTAATAGAATAGATGGGAGAATCTCAAATCTTTTTTTCATTCCTAGCTGTGCTTGATACATCTAGCTTTCCATCATTGCTAGTTGCCATTATTATGAATAATGGTTGTATTGGCAAGAAAATGTAGGTCAAAGCCAGATGATTCCTTACAGAATAAACTATTATTCACTGCTGACCCCGTACAAAGAAAACCAGCAGGCGGCACCCTTTGACACTGTGACAACATGGAAAGTAGAGTGGGTTGCTTTCAAAAGGGTCGACTAATTGAGCAACTCTAAAACCTCTTTTCTTCTTCCTAGGTCTTAGTGGTGCAATGGCTAGTATAAGCGTGCGTTCGAGTACCCCAGGCTCTCCTACACATGTAAGCAGTGGACCGAATGCTAGTCGAAGGAGAAATGGACTCCATGATGTCGATTTGAACACTTTCATAACAGAAGAAATGGCACTCCACTTGGACAATGGTGGAACTAGAAAGCGTACCTCAGCCCAGTGTGGCGATGTCATTACAGACTCACCAACTCATAAACGCAACAGAATGCTCTAAACTGCAGACATTTTCACACCCACCATGCTGCTTGAAAGCCACTCGATCCTCAACATATACTATTATTGCAAAGGAAACATGAGGCCATCTTCCCTTGTTCACTGTTTAAGACAAGTGAATTCTCTATTGGTTGCCATAAAAGGAAGTTTTAGGTATTTACAGTAGATGCCTCCTGTAACTATGGCTTTCTCAAACTATAATCCTAGCAGAGGACATGAGATAATTGTGTAGTCATTAGCAAGATCATCATAGGCAAACATATATCCGTTCCAAGGCTAAAAGTGACCTTAACTGTATTTATTCTCAAAGGGAAAGGAAATATCAGATGTTTATTTGGTTATAGAATGCTTTCTTATTTTTATTTTTTGGTCCATTTCCTGCTGTGTTGAGTATTTTTGCTTAAACAGTATTGCCAGGTTCCTACAATTGTCTAAAACCTTGATCTGGCTTGTAAGCTAGATCTGCAGGCTTCCATTTTTGCAGCCACATTGAACCACACACCTGGTTTCCTTAGTGATAGCGTGCAATTTCTGATGATCAGATTATGCCCAGTTTTCAGTTTTCGAAACAGTTCTAACTCTGGTGATTGTGAGATGTAAAGAGGTGCTATGATGGTCATGCAAGTAATACTTAATACTGAATCAATACACAGAACTTTATTGGATTCACTTTGTGTGTGTTAGTGCTCTGAAAATAGCAATATTATTAACCTGTCCCCAGAATAACCCTGTGGGCTTCAGATACTCAGTTTTAAAACAAGTACTACTTCCTACGCCGGGTACTTTACTTATGGTTAAACACAAACTGCATTCAAAGTGACCTGAAAAACAGGTCATGATCTTGGAGAGTGGGCTTCCTTTTTGGTTTGGTAGTAGTGAGAGGAAATGGATGGTGGGAGTAGGTATTTATTCTTTAGTGGTTTTTTTTTTTTCTTTTCTTTTGCATTTTTATGGATGCCCTACTGTGTGTAGTTGTCATAGTGGGTGGAAGATGATAAATATGTTTTATCTGCTACTAATGTGAACATAATTTAAATAGCAAAGCCCAACTTTTCCTGTCCCTCCATTCCTCTCAGAAGTGCAGTTTGGAATTTCATTCTGGAAAAGATGAGATCGCATGGAGATTCTCTAGATGTTAGGTAGACCCAAAGAAAAGCTCTTGGAGTCCTCTTTGGGTAAATATAAGACCTCTTGTAGCTACAACATTTTAGAGCATGCTTCATCTGCATTTTTACTACCTGAACTGAATGGTAGTCTATTTAGAAGACTGATGTCAGCCTGCCAGGCACTGTGATCCATTCTATCCTGTTATATTATATATCAAGTAGGACAGTGAAAATGTTTCCGTGCAAACTTGTAGTCCAGTTCAGTTACTTCTGTTTTTATCCTTAATAACCATTGCAAATCGTGTAAGGGGTTTTCTGATAATTACAGCACTTGGTTGAAAGTTTGCAATTTTGTCAGCCATTTAGTAATACCTTTTTGTGAAGAGACCTTGCTAAGTTAACCATTACTGACTGAGTGGGATGTGAGTGGAATGTTAGGAATGTTGTGTGAATTGAAGTTCTGTATTCATTATAGATATAGCCCTTATTTAAAACTGAAATCCATATTCAAACTAGGAATGAAAGTAAGGTATTTCTCAATTTTTGCAAAAATGGAGCTTTCTTTTGTTTGTTTAAAAAGCAGGAAGAATTACAGCAATCTGGCGTTTTACCTTAAACGGACAAGCCTGTCATCACACGTACTTCCAGGCTTCCCTTGGGATAAACCAAAACACGGAGTTCACTTTTGCTTTCCTGTGGTTGTGAATATAGATTCTGAAATTGGGGTTTGATGGTGTGATGGCTGCTGACAAGAAGCCAGAGCTCCTATTCCTAAGGGACTTGAGACCGAGGAACACGTTTCATCTCTTCCTGCCTTGGTTCTGTTTCCTCTGTCCAAGTTGAATAACGATGTTCTTGGTTGTTTGGTTTAAGTTGGTGCTCTGAAGCTGAATCTCAGTGCCCTTTATTCTCAGTTGTCAAATTTTGATAAAACGTGCCATTTTCTTTGGTAAGAGAAAGCAGGTCTAATGTCTGCCAGAACACAATTTATATGCCGATTATTGGCTCCATTAAACTTTTTAAAAACTTTAGCATTTGTTACTTTTTTCCATTGCATTCAGTATCTAGTATCTTCCTCCCCTCATTAGCACATCCCCCCTCCTTTGTCCCTTTGTTTCCAGGTTCTACCAGAGTAGAGTAACCCTGAGACCCACAAAGCCAAGTGTTTTCCTAGCAAAAGTTAGTCTGACATAGTTCAGAATCTTTTGGAAGTTTCCTTTTACCAGTTAGATGCAAAATATCAAAGACGACCACATACTTGTGTAGTACTTTTTAAAAATGACAGCCTTTTTCAGCTTTCACTTTCTTTGTCTATTTTTTGGACAGGTCTTCCTGTGTAGTTCAGGCTGACCTCAGGCATGCCATCCTCCTATTTTGGTTGCCTGAGTGCTGTGGTTTACTGGCATGGTGCTTGCCTGGCCTTTTCAGCTGATCAAGAACAGAAGGGGCTGCTCTTGGGGCTAAGCACATGAGTGTGGGGGACCTCGGTCTTTGTCATGAGCCTGAATCTGATTCTTTAGATCTGGCAGGGACAGGCCAGGTTCATCCCTCCACTGCAGCGTTTCAGATATCGTTGAGGGGGGGTGGTCAGTGCTTTATAGAGCAAAACTAATCTAAAGGCTATCAATGTAGTTTACTTGACTGAGGTAGTGACATACACCTTAAATCATAAAATGAATAAAACATTGAAAATACCAGGAAGACAACAGGGGCTTGTCTGCAGTTTGTCTTGGTCATCATGTTCCAGTAACTTTGTAGTCACATAAAGTTAGAATGTGAAAAGGGACCAAAGGTGCAAGATCTCAAGGTTTCAAAACCCTCTACTTGGAGATGTAGGTAGTCCTAGGGAAGTACTATGGACAGAGTTCTAGGTATGATGACTGTCCACAGAGAGATATTTATTAGTGATACTCTTTTATTATTATTATTAATTTTTTTGTTTTTTTCCAGACAGAATTTCCCTGTGTAGCCTGTCCTGGAACTCACTCTGTAGACCAGGCTGGCCTCGAACTCCTCCCAGAGATCCGTCTGACTCTGCCTCCCGAGTGCTGGGATTAAAGGTGTGCCCCGCCTGGTGGTTTTTTTTTTTTTTTTTGGGGGGGGGGGAGACCTGGTGCTGATCTTGAACCTGATCTTCCTGACTTTGCTTCCTGAGTTCTGGGGTGACAGGCCTGTGCCACTATGAGGCACACTACTTGGATTTAGGTCACAGGAATCCTGTTTAAAAAGAAATGTTCACCTCCTTGTTGGTTAAAGGAGGGTCTGGAAACAAAGGAAATCCATGTCACACGTGTATAGTGCCTGTGACCTGTCTAAAAGCTGTTACAACTTTGGTCCAGGTATCCTTACCTGGAAAAGGGAGCTTCTGGATTGCAGTCTAGTTGGTGTGTGAAGTTTATGTGGGAACATGATTTGAGAGGAACAGGTTTGAGACTGATGTGTATGTCACACGCCATGTGGTTGGCGTGCTTGTGTCGAGGTTGAAACTTGACTTTGTATAATGGGATCTGCTTGCTCTCTGTGCAGTGCGTAGACAGCAGCATGTGCTCGGTGGGCGTGGAGGTTCCAGCACGGGTGTTGAGCTTCGTGGGTGCTCTTCAGTTTTCCTGGTAGCTTTGCTCACGTTGTTTGCTTCAGTAGAGATGAGAAGCTACAGAAATGGACTGTGTAGCTTGTCCCATGTTTGTTATGCAGATTGTTTCCCATCAGAATGTGGTGGAAATTGGAATATTTTTTATGCAGGTTCCAGCTTTTCATAATTAGTCATAATACAGTATCTACTATTCTGGTCTAAGGTTTTTTTTTTTTTAAAAGATTTATTTATTATGTATACAGCATGTATGACTGCAGGCCAGAAGAGGGCACCAGATCTCGTTACAGATGGTTGTGAGCCACCATGTGGTTGCTGGGAATTGAACTCAGGACCTCTGGAAGAACCACCAGTGCTCTTAACCCCTGAGCCTTTGCTCCAGCCCCTCTGGTCTGAGTTTTATAAGAACTTTATACAGGTGAAGTTAATCATTCAGCCCAGGGATAGGCTAGCTCCCCCAGCATTGGGGATCACCATGCATTTGAGGCCAGCCTAGTCTATGGTAGTGAGTTTTAGTCTGTTTATAAAGTGAGACTGTGGCCCTGTAGAATAAAAACAACCCCAAAAGGAAGTTACTAATTCAAATGAAATCATGTTTAAAATACTGATGAGTTCTGGCAGTGTGCTTTCTGCAGAGGCACAGGTTAACCCTGTCTCGACACGATCAGTGTCTGTTGCAAGATTCTCGGCCAGCATTGGGAATCTAGGCTCCATTGCAGCAGACCTTGGAATTTTAATTTGGCTTCTCCTGTGAAGGAAGCTGATATACTTAATGATGTGTGACTTCAACGCCTGGCTTACCTACAGCTTTTTTCTTTTCCTTGTCCAGTTTCATCATCTCTGAAACAAGTCTGGGTGAAAAATGTGATTTTTCTTAAGTTCCTTGAAAGTTGGAAACATTTATGTCCATGTTTATCTTCCCATTGGTTGGGTGAGCTCTTGAACATTCTGGAATGTGACTGATAGTTTTTAATTTTTTTTCTAGTGTGTTGTTGATCATTGAAAAATAAACACGTAGTTTTTTTTTGTGTGAAGAAAATTTAAATTCCAGACAGCATAAAGGCCTTTTGACTTATCTTTTCTCTCACCCTCCCAGAGGTAAAATGAGTAGTTTTGAAGAGTAACTTTTCAAACAATTCTCTGTATATTTATAAATCTTTATAGTTTTGAGACAGTCTTGCACTGTAGGCTGGCCTTGAACCCAAGGTGATCTTCATGCCTCAGCCCTTTGAGTGATGGGTTTACAGGCTTGAGCTACCACTCCTGGTTTATTTATAAGTCATTCCTGGATGTAGCTATGAAGAAAGTATTCTAGTTGGCTGATTGTTGATTTCAACTTGTCCCAGGGGCAGTCGGAAAGGGGAGGGCCGGGCAGCAAACAACAGATGCTGTGTGCTGTGGAGTGTTAGTTTTCAGAACGAGGGCTTGTCCATATGTTAAGTGAAGCATTTTTCAAGGCTGGGTGCCATTGTAGGAAGGTGCCAACGGTGAGCACAGGTGTAGGCTACCTCACTTTAGTACTCATCCTCAGGTAGAAGGTGTGGTGTGCCTCTGGCCTTAGGTGTAGGGTCTTCTGAGTGCTGTCTGCCTCAAACTGCAGGGAATTCGGGCAGTTCACAGCACCGCAGATGGAGCTGTTGGGTGTTGTGGTGTTCCTGTGTTCCAGGTCTGGTGCATGGGCGCAGGGCGTCCCAGGCTCCGATCATCTGGAACTGCCTTGGAGAGTTCCAACATAGGCATCAAGAGATTGTGCAGGCCCAGAGTGGTGGTCTGTACCCTGCCCAGGAAGGTCTTAAAGATACTTAGGCTGTCTCAGCCTCTGGGGACCCAGTGGCCTCAGTATTTACTTGTGTAGTTAGAACACAGATGTCCCTAAATCCACCCAGGAATGGGCTGCTGTGGTTCATCTTTGAGAGAATTCTCAGACCATTGCCCTGTTCTTGGGGTGGAGGTGCTAGGGCTGAAATCTGGGGGTGGCGGTGGGGGGTTCCTTGTCAAAGTCTCAGATTGCAGAGGTAAGTGGATTGCTCTTCACTAGGATTGCTCTTCTTGCTGTGATGAGCCTTGGGGTC
Organism: Peromyscus eremicus; assembly: GCF_949786415.1. NCBI lineage: Eukaryota > Metazoa > Chordata > Mammalia > Rodentia > Cricetidae > Peromyscus > Peromyscus eremicus. The sequence goes on along the minus strand of NC_081423.1, from coordinate 6,338,057 downwards.
ACAGTGGACATTGGATTTTAAGGTGCAGTAGAATTCTGTAACTGCCAAGTGTTTTAAGGTTGCACAGAATTGTGTGTGTTACACATTACACTGTAATAAGGCTTGCCTCCGGCTCATCTTGGTTTCTCACATTTTGGATCATGATCTCCAATGAAAAATAGCTCCTCTGCCGAGACAGTTGAGAATACATACACATTATACACATGTCTTCTGATAAACAAGCCTCAGACATCAGCATTCACCTTTCTGGATGATGGATTCTGTAGTTTTGGGTACTCTACTGAACATGCTGTGTGATACCATTAGCAACATCACCACCATCGTGAGAACCTGGGTCCTGGATGAGCAACAACACCCAGCGGAGGGTATGGATATTTTTTGGGTGAGTAAGTAGATTAAAAAGTGTGGCCTTTTAAACTCCCCCTGCCCCCCTGCCCCCCACTGTTTTCCCTCTTCTTGGGCCTTTATATTTTCAAGAAACAAGAACAAGGGTAGTTAAAAGCATGGATTGGGGTTGGGGTGTGGATGAGAATCCAGTTTTGCCCCTAGCTGCTTTACCCTTCAGCCTGTCTGGAGCCTGTTGTGAAGATATCTACAGATACTTGGACACTATCTGATAGATGTGCATGTCCTCTTCTTGGTTCTCGAAGTTTCCTTGGATTCTAGGGGGCTCTCTGGGATTCTGTGCCAGTTCCCAGCCTCCAACTCTTCAAGAACTCTATTGCCTCCAATGTAATGGTTTTAAATGCATATATTAGAATCAGCTTTTCTCAAGCTGTACCCCAGAAAAACTAGATAGGGTGGGGCTTTAGCCACCGAGATACTTAATCAGGAACTTCTGATACATTCTGCAGAGGGAGCGTTGGGTTGGCCCCTTGCCAGGTTGGTTATGCAGGTGACCAGTGACACTAGGCAACTCAGGCCCTAGGCTTTGAGGAAGCCAGTGTGACCATTGCGTTCCTCTGGGGCAGGCTTCATCACTGGGCTGAGCAGGAGGAAGTTGGCACTGGCATAAGAGGGTGTGATGAGTCACCTGACCTGACCTGGCAATTCTCTGTCACCCTGGGATTTAAAACAGATTCCTGGACTCACTGCCTGTGACTGTAAGCATGCATAGATCAAAGGACGAGCTATTTCTGCCCCCACCCTCCCAAAGCTGAATTAAGTAAAAGGAAGTTTTGAGTCCTGTCCATTTATGTCAATGTTTTTAAATGATACTATGTTGGTGGTGTGTATGAACAGGTGCAGGTGAGTTCTTGCCCAGCAATTCATCTAGTGCAGGTGCACCTGGAGCCACAGCAGCTATGAGGGAAGCTGGACCAAGGTCAAGCCTGATGGGTGCAACAGAGAAGACCAGCCATCGCATTAAACATCACCAGGCATCCTGATACAGAAACAGTTACAGACATCTGAAGTTCGCCCTTCTGTGTAGAAGGATGTTGGGGGTGAGGATGGAATGTGCTACTGCCTGAGGCTTGTCTGAGGGCTGAATTAGTGGAGTACCACCCTCAAAATGACCCTGGCATTTTTTCTCTGAGAGAATTGAGGAGGAGCTTGTCCCCAGATGAGAAGACTGGCTTGTTGAGAGGTGTTTGTGCTATCACCATGAACAGGTTGCCTAGGCCTCTGTCCTCATGTGGACTGTTACTAGCCCTGCTTCACCTTCAATACAGTGCTAGCAGAAGTGTCGTATGTAGTGGTACACGTACTACAGCCAGCGCATCTCATTAATATTTTTAAACCTACCCCTTGCATCCTCCACCTTGGATTGGGTTTCCAGCACCTTTGGAAGCCAGAGAAACTCCATGTCTCTGGGGACTCGATTAACATGCTTGCACAGAGTACTGAGGGGACCAGTCTCTGGGGGAGGACCCTTAAAAAGGGAGATGTGGGTTATTTTTTAGGTCCCAGGAACCTGACTGGCCCTTCTTAGGTACAGAAGAAACAGAGCTGGAGTTTGCAGTGGGTTAAGAGAGATCTTTGGGTCTGATCCACTGGAGCCTTCCTTTACCCCAGTTGCAAGTTGTAGTGCAAAATTCCTGGCTTTCTCATCATGTCTTGTGATGTTTTTACTTACTAGTTCACTGTTTTAATGTGTCTGCATAAGCCTGGTTGGCCTTGACTCATGGAGTAAATATTTATTAATGGGATTCTCATTTTGCATATGAGAAATATGAGGTACTGAAGGGTTAAGGGAATGGCTGAATCATCAGAACCCAGATTTATCCAATCTCTGTCTGGTCTGTCGAGAAAGTACTTGTGGATGGTTCCTGTTCAGCCTAAATTTGGGACAGGAGTGGGTAGTGTGTGTGTGTGTGTGGGTGAGCCTCAGTGTTTCATCTGTAAAGTGAGAAAGAAAAAAAACTTGGCCAGGACCTGAACAAAAAATGTACATGACCCTGTACAGCTTGGGTGTGGTGCACCTGGATGACTGAGACCTTCCAAAAGCTGCATACTATCCAGGGAGGCAAGTGATGCTGAAGTCTTTCTCATCCTGGAGTCAGGGCCCTACAAAGCCCGCTTCCCAATGGGGGACATTCAAGGTCAGCCTGAAGACCCTACAGCCAGGAACCCTACATTCTTTGGTGACTCACTTCCTGTTTGGGTGGAGGCATGCAGAGGAAAAAAAGTCTCTTAAGTTGCTTCCAGGGAAACGGTAAGGCCGGCCCACCAGACTCTTAAAGCTGTAGTTCCTCCTGGCACGCTGTGTCGGGGGCTAATAATGAAATCTGGAACGAGGCATGATTTGAACCCAAGGGACCTCTTCCTGTTCCCTCACTAAGACTTGATTCTCTGAAGCTACACTGTTCTCCAGCCCCCAGGGACCAAGGGATTCGTTCCCAATGGTCATCACTGGTCTCCTCACCTTGGCCTGCATTGCAGTTTGTCTCAAACTGGGTCACAATACTCTGACCCGAAATCCATGCAGTCTTAAAGAGGGGTGGGTATGCGAGGTCGAGCAGGTAAGTGGCACAAGTCGGTGGCTCCTTGGGGATAGTAGATTTCCGAGTGGGCTTCTGTTTAGGACAGTCAGGTGAATCTTGTTTTGAGACAAGGTTGGAAGGAATTGGAGTTGTCCTGTTCCTGTGTCTGTGATTTGACCAGAGTGAAGCACACACACCTGCATGCATATGTACACACACACACAAACACACACACCCCTCGGCTTAGGACACCTGGAGAGTGGAATGAGGCTGGAACTTTACAGAAGCTGCTCACCACCCCCCCCCCCCCCCCCCAATTTGGGCTAGTTGTCAGGAGCTATTCTCTTAAGTATTTATTCTCAGGTCTCTTTTTGTCCTCATTCTCGATTGAAGGAGCTGATGGGATCCTCAGGCCATTCTCCAGGGCTCTGCCTCCAAAGTCCCTCCAGAGGATCTAGCTCAGGTTACAAACCTGTTAACCATTGGCGGGACACAAACTCAATGGTCAAGCAAAGCAGGCTCCAGCTTTTCTGGGCTCTGAGGGTGGGGCTGAAACAAACAGGAAGCAGGCTAGTCTTGCAGGAATGTCAGCAGCCCTGGGGTACGCGGGTTCCCAGTTGACACGTCATCCTGCTGACTGGTTACTCTAACCCTCCTGGGTGCTTTGAATATGTGTACCATCTGGTAATATGGAGGCAAGTTTGTGCACGTGTTTAGCTCACAAAGGCTGAGGAACTTGCTTGAAAATGGTCTTTCTCAAACTTGGACCCTTTGTGTGATATCTCTATTCCTGCTTCAGTGCTTAAGATCCCATGGGAGAGTAACATCTGAGGTTATTTGATGTCCTTGGCATTGTGTGTCATGCCCTCTTAAGTCAGAGCAGATGGTGGGAGATTGATTTTCTAAATTAAGCTTAGTGTGCTTGTGTGTGTGTGTGTGTGTGTGTGTGTGTGTGTGTACACACAATCATCTAGATATATGTACACATATATTAGAATGGCTGATGTAGGGCTAAGGATAAGGGCTCAGTGGATAAAGCTTTGCTAGGTAGATGTGAGAACCTGAGTTCTAATCCCCAGACCCCAGGTACATATGCATATGCTTCTGTAACCCCTGCGTTCCTACGGGGAAAAGGGAGTTATCTTAGTTACTGTTTGGTTGCTGTGAGGAGACACCATGACCAAGGAAACAAAAAAACATTTAATTGGGAGTGTTGCTTACACTTTGAGAGGGTTAGTTCATGATCATCATGGCATGGGGCTGAAAGCTTACATCTGCAGGCATACAGGCAGAAAGACCAAGACACATTCTGGGCCTGGTATGTGCTTTTGAAACCTCAAAGCCCTGCCCCAGTGACACATCTCCAACAAGGCCACATTTCCTAGACTTTCCCAAACAGTCCAACTAATTGGAGACTGAACATTCAAATATGAGCCTACATATCAGGGCAATTGTCATCCAAACCACTACAGGCGGAATCCCAGAGGGACCTGGAAGCTTGAGATAGCCTGGTATGTATGCAATAGGAACAAACAAAACCAGTTCCCGTTTCAAATACCTTGGAAGGTAAGACATGGCATTCAGGGCTGTTTGTTCTCTGAGCCTCGCATACATGTGGATGGGTACTTTCACACACATTATTAAGAAGCACGGATATCAGGAAAATAATAATGGGTATGACTAAATGCTAGGATTCAGTCTCTGGAGGTAAACTGCAGGATTTGAATCTGACTTCAGCATTTAATGGATTGCGTGACCTTGAACAAACCTAGTTAGCTTACCTCAGCTTCCTTGTCTGTAAAATGTAATAATGGTTTTAAATTTCAAATTGTTTTGAGGCTTACATGAATTTAACAACTTCAGTATTCATAATAGTACTCATGGGGCTGGGAATGTAGCTCAGTTGGTAGTAATATGAAACACTGCATAGAGCCTGGTATGGGGTCACATGGTTGTAATCCCCACCTAGGAAATACAGAAGTTCAAGGTCAGTGTCTGAAACAGTGAATTTGAGGCCAGCCTGGACTACTTGAGGCCATGTCTCAAATAAAATAATGACAATGAGGGAAATATGTATAAAACCTTTTAAATTATTGTTTTATGTGTATAAATGTTGTGCATACGTCTGTGTACCATGTGTGTGCTGCTTGTGGAGGAGAGTGCATCAGATCACTGGACTCCTCTGCGTCCTCTGAAAGAGCGTCTAATGCTCCCAACTGCTGAGCCATCTCTCCAGAACCAGTATGTAAATATTTATAAGCATACAGGAAATAAATAATACTTCCCTAAAACACAGCATAAATGTAAAGTTTTGTTCATACTATAAACTCAGGGGAATGGAGTTATGATAGGGACCAGTTTTGGGGCTGAGGAAATGGCCTCGTGAGTATAGCACTTGCCATATCCTCAGAACCCATGTGAAAGCCCAGTGGGCATATTATTAGCCTTCTGTGCAAAACAAGCATACACATGCATCTCCCTCACACACAAAATGAAAAAGAAATTTACTCCCCTGGTCCACAGACACACGAGCAGACACTAGTTCTTGTATACCAGTGAGAAAGTGATATACCACACAGTAAAAACAAGGATGTAAATGGGCTTTTAGAGCTCGAAATTCAAATAGACAATACATAGATGAGACAGTTTCTGCGATATCTTGTTGATAAGTAGAAATTTAAAAACAGAGCTTTTGGAAAGTAGAGGTGGGAAGGTTGCTGTGAAACTGAGGCCAGACTGACTTCCTACATAGCAAGACTTTGCTTTCAGTGAACCAGCCAACAAACATGCCTGGTGTTGTGGTTCATGTCAGTACTAGCAAGACTGAGGCAGGAGAATCATTGTCAGTTTGAAGCCATTTTTGCTAGTGATATCCTGTCTTAAAAAACCCAAAGGAATATAAAAGGGCCTTAGCCTTTGATGCTATCATATAGTTTCTGCTCCTATATTCCAAAGAAATAATGCTGGAAGCTGATATTTTTAGAATATTTGTTTAAACTTTGTTTTATACGCATTGGTGTGAAGGTATCAAATCCCCTGGAACTAGAATTATAGTTGTGAGTTGCCCTGTGGGTGCTGGGAATTGAACCCAGGTCCTCTGGAAGAACAGCCAGTGCTCTCTCTAGCTGCTGGGCCATCTCTCCAGCCCCTGGAAGATGATTCTTATGCAGTAGTATCAAGTGTACATCACTTGGTGTAGGAGAGGGAAGGCAAGAGCCTAAACACCAAGGGAAATCTCACAATGTGGGGAAGTGTTCAAAATAGGATAGAAGTCAACTGCGGGTTTACTGTCTGGCAGTGACTGAGCAGGGCTTCACTAAGTGCTCTGTAGTATCTTGTTGATAATTCAAACCCTCCTTCTCCCTTCATTGGACTCATTAGTGGACGCTGGCTGGTGCTGGTTCCCTGGTGGCATCTTTTTATCTCTGAACGGCCCTGGACTTCTGGCAGCCCTTCTCCGGCGTCCTTCCCTCTTCCGGGTTCCCTGTGCTACTGCAGATTGTTTCTGGCTGGTCACTGCCATCTAGAGGCTTCTGGACCACAGGGCATCCGACCTTGCTGTCCTCACCTGATCATTGGTCTTGGGCTCCAGGGGGCCCCTGGCATTACACACCTGACCTCTTGTAGGGTTGCTTGTTTTCTAGAAGCCTCTGAGAAGGTCAGCACTAGACAGACCCTTTGGGGTGCGGTGTCCATGAAGATTTTAGGGGGTCAGGGAAGCCTTTGAGAACAGTGTTTTGTGTTTTTTCTTTCTACCCCCACCCCCCCAAGATTTCTCTGTAGCTTTGGAGCCTGACCTAGAACTCATTCTGTAGATCAGGCTAGCTTCCAACACACAGAGATTCACCTGCCTCTGCCTCCCTAGTGCTGGGATTAAAGGCGTGCACTACCATTCCTCGGCTGGGAACAGTTTTTCTTAATATGTGGTTCTTTGAAGCAACTGTTAGGTAGGAGATGATTTTACAGGATGCCTGGTGCCATCCTTAGCCCCCTAATCAGAACTTGCTGGGTAGAAAGGGTTCTGAATGTCCCAGTAGTAGTATGTTCCCTGTGTGATTTTGAGTCACCCAACTTTGTTAGTCACACACAGATCTAGGCCAGTGAGCCAACACTATCTGATGGTGATGGTCATGGCACAGGCTTCCCTGGAAATGTACACATCTCAGGAGCTAACTTGAGTCAGGCTTATTCTGTATTCACTGAGCCAGGTCTGCTCGGATTGAATTCCAGGTTCAGAGACGGAGTGTCAAGTGCTAATTGACCTCTTATGTGGTCTAGGCACTGTGCCTGGGGACACAGGATGGAGGTGATGGTGTGGCTGCTACCTAGGTGAAGTTTATGGGTTAATGAAGACAGCTGGTGGAACAACCCTTGCAGGAGGCCTGGGTCTAAGACGGGGTACAGCCCGACAGGGAACTGAAATGAAGTTTGGAGCTGACCTTGAGAAGTGGAGGCAAGAGGATCTGGAATTCAAGACAATTTTGGGAATGTATGGAATCTGAGGCAAGCCTGGGCTCCTTGAGACTTCCTGGAAAAAAAAAAAAAGTCGTAAGCAAAGTTACTTAAATACAAGCTAAAGTAATGCCTTGAATATCCTAAGCCAGTTTCACTGTGATGGTTTATCCTGACTGTCAACTTGATGGGATTTAGAATCACCTTGGAAACAGATTTCTGAGTATGCAGATGAGGGATTATCTAGGTTAGGTTAAATGAGGTGGAGAACCACCCTAAAGGTGAGTGGTTCCAGTCCACGAGTTAGAGTCCCAGAGTGGATAAAATGGAGGGAGGGAGCTCCATCCAGTGCTCATCTCTCTGCTTCCTGACTGGATGCATGTGACCAGCCGCCTCCCACTCCTGCTGCTGTGACCTCCCCACTGAGATGGACTCAAACTGTGAGCCAGAACAAATCCTCTCCCCTTTTCCTCCCTTGTGTTGTCAGGTATTCAATCACAACATTGAAAAGTAACAAACGCAATCAGACTCTGAGTGGGGCACTCCCCATGCTCAACCCTGTGTCAGTTACCCAAAGACGAGGGCAGTGTACGCCCCCAATTTTATTTTTTACCATGGTGTCTTTGCACCAGCTGCCACCTCAGTTTAGAGGGGTCCCCTTGCCCTTCTCCACCCTACCTGTCCATGCAGAGTCCTCATCTTCCTTCAGTGGGTGGTCCATCCAGGCTGCTCCCTGATGCTCACTCAGGTCCCGCATCTTTCCTGCCTTCTCTGTCAAGTCCAAACCAAGCATTCCTTTCTTCCCTGGACACTTGTATTTCCTGTCCATTTACCTTTTGGGGGATGGGGTGGGGTGGGATACGAACCATTCCTCTCTTTTCCTTACTTCACCCTCCATAGCTCACACAGTACTCTTCATGAGAAGGACTGGCTGGGACTGGCAAATGAAGGAGGTGCTGGCATCTGGCTGGGCAGGATCTGTGGGAGATAGTGCTTAATTAGTGGCATGTAGATCAGGCAGCCTGCAAACATGAGTGCTCCTCTGACTTCCTCCAGATTCAGGTAAGATCTGTCTATCCATCTCCCTCCATCTAGTGCACTCTTGCCCTTGTATACTGGGCAGGGTAGGGATGAGAAACTTATCCCTGGGCCCTGATGCAGATATAGCTGTGGTTATGATAGGGACACTTTCATATTCTCTCTCTCTCCTCTTTATTTTTTTGGATTTCGAGACAGAGTTTCTCTGTGTAATAGCTCTGGTTGTCCTGAAACTCACTCTGTAGACCAGCCTGGCCTCAAACTCACAGAGATCTGTCTGCCTCAGCTTCTTGAGTCTTGGAATTAAAGGTGAGTGCCACCACTGTCTGGCTTTTTTTTTTTCCCCCCTTTCAGTTCTCCATTATAAAGACCTGGTTGTATTCCATACTATGAAAAAGGATCTGCACACACATGTTAATCAACAGCTTAGTGAGCATACTCTGTTCATAGCTTATGGTTTATTCTGAATTAACTTCCTCCCAGCCCAGATGCCCCTGGAGGAGGAGTACAAAGTTGGTACCAGCAGGAACTAACTAGACTCAGTGTTTCCAGAAATGCCTGAGCCCTAATATCCACAGGATGAGGGAAGAGTCTAAGGGGTGATAATGAAAGGAATACAGAGATCATGAAGATAGGCTCAGAAATGTGGCTGACCCCTGACCAGAGAGGCCAGCCTGAGCTCTACAATGATTGCCTTTGTCTCTCTCCTTTCTGATCCTGTCACCTGAAGATGAGATGGAAGACAGATCTTTTAGGATGTTAATCCACTGTCTTTTCAGGTTGCTGGTCTTTTGGATAAAGTGCAGTTTTAAACTGCCTACGCTCCGTGCTTCTGTAATGGAAGGTACTGGCTGCACTATTCAGTTCCCCGTGGGCTCCTGTGTTAGCTCCAGGTGGCTGCAGAGGGCAGTAGTGCTACGCCCACAGTCATGGTGAGCCCCTGAGGGAGGGAGACGTCCACATGCTCTGAGCATGAGCAGAGCCAACATCACCTCAATCCTCAGGAGACGCAAGGGGCCCCATCTTTTGGTACTCTGCATACTCTTTCTTGCCCCAGGGATGGGTGCACATTAATCATTTCTACTTGAGGAAATTAGCAGGGGCTTGAGTCTAAGAGTAAAATTCTGAACATTCTGTTTCTAGATGGTTTGTCTCCCCTGAACAGTGCAGAGGCCCCTAACACAGCCTACAGATGCACACTGTGTAAAACAAGTGTCATGGTTTTTCTTTTCTTTTTCCAACTGTATTTTTGAGCTTCTTTTGTAGTGATGTGTGTGTATGTTGAGGTGGGGGCACACATGTGCAGGTACTTGGGGTTGACCATGATAGTGGCTCTCCGTTGCTCTTCATCTTACTCGTTGAGGCAGGGTCTTTCAGTTGAACCTCTGCTTGCCAGCTGGGCTGGGCTGGCAAGTCACCATGCTCTGGAGTCTCCTGTGTCCTCTTCTGAGTGCTGGGGTTACAGGTGGCCCCGTCCTGATGACTTGGGTTCTAGGGATCCAAATTTTTATCCTGATACTTGCCCGGCATGGCTTTATCTCCAAAGCCATGTCCCTAGCACTCCTGGGCTCTCTGTCTCTGTCTGTCTGTCTCTCTGTCAGTCCCCCCCTCCACTGCCCCCTCCCTCCCTGATAGGATCTCATGTAGCCCAGGCATATAGCTGAGTAGCTGAGGATGACTGGACTTCTGACCCTCCTGTCCATGTCCTGAGAGCTGGCTTTTCAGGTATGCACTCCCACCTGATCCTCACAAATGAACTTAATCTAAGAAATACACTACCTCATGGGCATCTTGGGGTTAAATGAGGTAGCCTGTGTAACTTGGAAAGACTGTGAATGGCGTTTGAGTATCTCTTCTAACATCTAATTATATTAACTCTCCCTCCTCCCTAATGAGAACTCTAGAGATGAATCCTTTGGGAGAGAAAAATGATCAGGATTGGCTTGTTAGTGTCTATCCCCCCCCCCCCCCCCCCCCCCGCCCCTGTCTGGAAAGAACTATAAAAAACAAAATTGTTTGATCATTTAGAGCTAATTCAACTAAAAGTGGTGTTGCCCAAGCTGTTTTCTTGCCCAGAGCTTCAGCTGACAAAACACAGCATACCAAGTATGTGTGGCATTTTAACTGGAATTCTTTTAAATAGCCATGTTTACAAACAGCTCAATTGTTCCACATTCACAGCCCGGCCTTTCAAACCAGTTCAGCCATATTCTTCTCTGACTTGCTTTCAGAAACATGGCTGAACATTGATCTTTTGCTTTTTATTTTCAGGACACACTGTTTAACTGGGTTTGTAACCTGTATATATACTCCTTTATCAATACTCACTGAATCTTGCTGTGTTTAGTTAATGGCCACTGACAATATATTTTTTTCTCTTTTAAGTCTTGACAGAAATCACATGTAGGCCGGGTGGTGGTGGCGCACGCCTTTAATCCCAGCACTCGGGAGGCAGAGGCAGGCGGATCTCTGTGAGTTCGAGCCCAGCCTGGGCTACCAAGTGAGTCCCAGGAAAGGCGCAAAGCTACACAGAGAAACCCTGTCTTGAAAAACAACAACAACAACAACAACAACAACAACAACAACAAAAAAATCACATGTATATATGTATGTATGTATGTATTGTGTGTATGTATGTATTGTGTGTATTATGTATGTAATGTATTGTGTGTATGTATATATGTATGTATTGTGTATGTATGTATGTATTGTGTGTATTATGTATGTATGTATTGTGTATGTATGTATGTATTGTGTGTATTATGTATGTATGTATTGTGTGTATGTATGTATCGTGTGTATGTATATATGTATGTATGTATTGTGTGTATGTATTGTGTGTATGTGTGTATGTATGTATGTATGTATTGTGTGTATGTATATATGTATGTATGTATTGTGTATGTATGTATGTATGTATTGTGTGTATTCAAGCGCTGTGGAAATGATGAATGTGGCAGTTGGAGAATAACTCTAGGAGTCAGTTCCCTCCTACCTTGTGGATCCTGGGTTTGAACTCAGAATGTCAAGCTGGGCAGCCAGCACCCTTCCCCTGCTGGGCCATCTCGTCTACCCCAACACAATGGTTTCTAAGATCCTGTGTAGCTCTGAGTTTTCAGTTTCTGTAAGATGTTATCAGCCTTTGGGGCATGAAACTTGGTTCCTAAGGAATCCCAAGGGGAAAAGAACAAGGGCCAGGAACTTGAAGAAAGGGAATTATTAAAAAGTTATATTATATAACTATATATAAATATAAATATAATTATATAATTGTATTATAAAGTTCATTATTAGGAGATGAAAGGAAAGAGAAGGCAAACATGCTTCCTCACATAGCTCAAGCTGGCTTCAGACTCACTGTGTAGTTGAGAACAACCTTGAACTCCTGACTCTCCTGTATCTACCTCCCCAATGCTGGGGTTATAGATGTGAGCTACTGTACATTGTTTCCAAAGGTTTCTTTTAACTTTTTTTTTTTTTTTTTTTCCAGACAGAGTTTCTCTGTGTAGCCATGGCTGTCCTGGAACTCACTCTGTAGCCCAGGCTGTCCTCGAACTCACAGAGATCCTCCTGCCTTTGCCTCCAGAGTGCTGGGATCAAAGGCATGTGCCACCACTGCCCCACTTTTCTTTAACATCAAAAACAACTACAACATTTTAGTGATAGAGAACATGTCAGAAGATAATTTTTGTAATTATTCTGCAATGATGGAATATTTTGGTCTACAGAGTCTCATCTCAGCTTAGGCTAGCCTTGAATTTTGGGCAAAACCCGATTTTAGCTTCCCATGTAATGTGATTACAGGTGTGAGACATCAACCTGACTTTACGTTGATAGAATTTCTAAAGAGTACTAAACAATGGTATTGTTGTCATGAAATAAAGCAGTTTTTTACATGTTAATTTGTACAGTAAAGAGAAAATATATTCTATACAACTGTAGATAAACTGTTGTACAGATAACTCCAACTGTAAATGGGATACAATTATTTGCTTATATTCATGTATTTACTATGGTGCTAGGCCTAGAACCCAAGGCCTGATGCATGCTAGGCCCTTGTTGTATTACTGTAAACCACACTGTAGCCTGGGCTCCATTGTACAGGCCCATTGAGCTAGGTATGATGGCAAGTGCCTGTGATACCAGCACTTGGGAGGTAGATGCTGTTAGTATTCTGACCTGTTCCTTGGGGACCTGCCCAGTGCTCTGATGTCACCTTACATCATCTTTTTTTAAGAGGAAAAAAACTTTCCCTTCCTCTCCTCCCTCTCGGAGGTAGTATGCACCTTTCTCTCCCTCTCCCTTTAATAATAAAACTTGCCACATGGATGTAGTTATCTGTTGGTTTTAATGCGGCGCTCTGACTCTGCAAGGAAAAGTCACGAGGCACAACAAAACCCACTATAAGAGTTTTATTAGTCGGGCAGCGGTGGCACACGCCTTTAATACAGCACTTGGGAGGCAGAGCCAGGCGGATCTCGGCCTACAGAGCGAGCCCCAGGACAGACACCCAAACTACACAGAGAAACCCTGTCTTGAAGAAGCCAAAAAAAAAAAAAAAAAAAAAAAAGTTTTGTTAGGAAGAGGGAGGGACAGGACAGAGTGTGCGGTCAGGCCTGCTGAAAAGATGTGCGGAGAAGTGGGGAGCAAGAGAAGAGGAATGGGGAGGAGTCTGTGTCTCACTTCTATGGATTCCCCTGCACATGCACATGTGGGCTGTGCCACGCATGCGCATAGACTGTGTGATCACGCTGCAAACAAATGACTCGATCACGCAGCTCATGGGTTATGCAAGACATAAGGCCCCTTACTTGGCTACTGAACTGCACGTGTGCTGTCATGTAGCTGGGGGAGTGGCCAGGAATTCCAACAGGATCTACCGTGTGAGTAACTTTCCACCATGCCACACTGTGGCCCACTGCGCCTGCATGGCATGGCTACCCGCTGAAGGGCACCTTGGTCCAAACCCAACAAAGCCTCTCACTTGCTGTTTCACAACATTAACATTTTGGTGTCGTGACTCAGGCCTCCTGGAAGCTCCTTGCATGCCAGGATCCTGGACCCAGTCTACCCATAACAGGCTCGGGCTCACTGAATTGCTCACCACCCCATCCACCAGTGGCAATCGTGTAAGTTTCGGTTGGGTTGTTGCACCCCCACTGTGCCCTTCCAGCTTTTGCGATGTGATCCCTGACCTTTTCCTATGGATGCGAGTCCCTCTCGGAGCTCGGTTTTCGTTCTCACTGGCCTCCTCGAAAAGCCTAGTACTAGGTGCCGAGACTCCTCTGGCTTAGCCTGATCCCTGTTGAGGGTGGTGATGGCCCTCTTTGATGGCTTGGTCCTCCTCCTGTCCTCCCTCTAGCCCTGGGGACACCCACGGCTACAGGCTGTAGTGACTCCTTTTCCCCCTCTCATCCATGGGAACCGTACTGTATTTTTACATTTATGGCTAAGGTAAGTGATCAGGGTTTGCCCCTCCCAAGCCCTCACTCTGACCTGGGTCTTTCACTTGTCTTTCCTCCCTCAAACCTCTTCCACTAACTCTGCTGCGTGTGGCATGTTTGTTTGGTGGCATACCTTGGCAGGGCCCACCAAAGGTAACCACTTACTTGCCTCCACCTGTGTCAGATCTGCTCCCTCCCGCCTGTAACAAACCTGCTTTCATTGGTGGCTTTGTCTTCCATTCAATACTGTCACTCTAGTCTCTGGTGGTGCTACTCGCCTCTGACCATCCCCTTGGATGTAAGACTGGCCTCAGTATTTCTTGGGTCAGACAGTCAGGGAATGGAGAAAAAATTTTCCACTTTCTTCCTTCTCCCTTCCTTATGACTTAGATTTACCTATTTGGGAAAAACAACAACAACAAAAACCAGGTTTTGAGCATCAACCACATGGTTCTTCTCCATCTTGGCTGATAACCTCATCGTGATGTAGACAGCCATGTGGCAGATGCCTTTTCCAGGCTGCCCAATCCAGTAGGAGCCATGTTATGGCCTGGAAATACCTTTTATTTTAAGTTGGTCACACCACATGGTCTGCCATGCTGGTTTACTGAGAGATTAAAGCTGTACCTCTGAATCTATGTACAGGGATGAATCTTGTTAGCAGCCAGACTTTATAACCTAAGAATAAGCCCACTGATATTAAAACTAAATTGTTTGCAATATTAAAACCTGATTTTGCTTTATATGTCTTAGCTGAAAACTAGAGACTAAATCTTCCTGCTTTTGTTATCATTGGTAAGCTATATTTGATTTGACACTGATTTATAGTACACTCTATATGATAATAGAAATTTAAATTTATAAAAATCTATTCAGATTAACAAAAGCTAACTTAGAGATTTACACCTATTTCTTCTAGAAAATTTCAATAAATAATGTCATATGTTTGATAAATGGGATATCTGATAAACCAGATATATATTCTATGATGGAGTTTCTGGTCCTCCAAGAGGGTCCTTTTCTCAGAGGGTCCTTTTCTCAGAATTGGGCCACACCCCTACTCATGAGCCCATTTTCTCCTGTTCCCATCTGGCACTGGGATCTTTACCCTGTCACTCTTCTTTGCCCTCTCAGGAGATAGTAAGTCCTAGTCTTATGAAAGCTTCTAATATATTGGAGACTGTAAGCTGATGTCAGCCATTCATAGACATCAGCCATTCATAGACACCTAATAGACAAGCAGTCCCCAAATGCTCAGAGATCTGCAGAATATGGCATTTAAAATGTTGATCAAAAAGCTTATTATATCAGACAGAGACCCCCAGATCCTAGCAGTGACCCAAGGTCTCCAAAGAAGATTATAAGGCACCACGATGTCTCCACCTGGATGAGGGCAACGCTGACCTCTGGACAAGATGCCCCAATGTGACACTTGCCACCAGGACCCGGGCCAGACTGTGGACAAACAGCAGGACATCAGAGAATTGATTGCACCCCTTTTGCCTAGACAAAGTAAAGTCAGTCTTCCCTATGTCCCTCTTCCATGGGAAAAAACTAGTAGGTAGCCCTAGGAGAAGGAGACCTATGAATTTTATATAGAAAAAATTCCTGATGCTGTTCTGATACTTCTGCCTCCAACAATATGGAGACCTGGGTATGGCTAACTGGGTATGGGCTGGTCCCTGTCATTTTTAATAGATTTGAAAGCTGTATAGTTTATCCTTCTCAGATCTCTGATTCCATTGGACGACCAGGCTTTGCTTCAGCTGCCTTCTCAGTTCTCTATGTAAAACTCACAGGTCTCCCTCTCCTAGGGCTACTACTAGGTCTAGACACAACTTACCTTGTTACCAGATCAGATAAACTCACAGAACAGACTTTAATGTAACTTTTTACTATTGACTGCTCTTAGTATCTCCTGGTGAATTAGATAAAAAAGAAACAGCTTTAAGGTTTGTTTATAAGAGTATAGGAAAGCTGTCTCACTTCTGTTCACTTACATATCCTTCTCAGATCTGATGATGTTTAGGGAAGCCTCCCTCCTCCTTCACCCACTCAGCCACTTCCATTCAGTAAATTTCCTCTGGTTATAGAATTAAAGATATGTTTTATTGGGCTGAAGCCAGGAAATGTTCATACCTTTTAACCCAAAGCCATAGCCTTTTGTTATGATGTAGCTGAGGTTTTCTCCGGTCCTGCTTAGTCCCACAGATCCTGCAGCTGCTTATAAAATAATCACTCAGAAGCTTATATTAATTAAAACTGTTCAGCCATTAGCTCAGGCCTACCACTGACTAGCTCTTACATTTAAACTCAACCCATTTCTGTTAATCTATATGTTATGTTGCCACGTGTTCCCTGGCTTTACCTGTATGCCCTTACAAGCTGTAACCTGGATGGCGGGCTGGCATCTACTAACTCAGCCTTCCAGCTTTCCCAGAATTCTCCTTGTCTGTTTATCCTGCCTATACTTCCTGCCTGGCTACTGGCCAATCAGCATTTTATTTATCAGCCAATCAGAGCAACACATTCACAGCATACAGAACATCCCACAGCACTTCCCCTTTTCTGTCTAATCAAAAAGGAAGGGTTTAACTTTAACATAGTAAAATTACATATAACAAAACAGTAATCAAGCAAGAATTACAGTTATAATATCTAGTCTATTTGTATTTGGCAAAATTAAAATATTCTATCCTATATTTGTAAGTCCAAAGTTTTATATCGATTTTATCTTTTACCATAACCAAAGAAAATTATTACAACTATTTAGTCTTCAACTATATCAAAGACCCCAGAAGGATATAATAAGTAAACAAGTAATCAGGAAGTGCATTGTAAGCAACTTCCAAAAATCTAGAATGACAGACAGCTGCCTGCCTGGAAAGTCACCCAAAGTTCCTCTGTAACTTTGAGGCATCCATCTTCAGCCATATGGGCCTAGAGTCTCTCAGTCACTTTTCTCTGTGTCCTGTAGAATGTCTGGCAGTTTCCTCTGCAAAGCAGGAACCTGAAGGACCATTTTGCCTTGCAAAGTTCAATGGTCACCTTCCTATGGGTCCTGCATGTCCAGTAGATACAACATTATGTCAAGTAGTCCAGGCAAGAACAGTTTCATGCTTAAATGTCCATTTTTGCCAACAAGAAGATAAATTCCAAATGGAGTGTCTTCGATGCCCATCTTTCTCTTTGAAGTAAATTGGTGCTGCCAGGAGCAGATGTGTCTCACTGTCCAGAAAGTCTGTTTTTAAAATATTTTAAATGCTATATTCTGTAGGTCTTTGAAGTATTTGAAGATTACCTACCTAATTGAAATATATCTATGTAAATGTAGAAAACTTAACTAACATGACTATAAGTTTGATTATCATAGAAGACTAATTATTAATCTGTATTTCTTAATTATCCATTACAATTTAAATGAGCTGCACAAACATAATACCTTAAACAAGAGTAGAAATATACATATAGTGTAACAAAATTAACTTTAAATTTGTATCAATAAACTAAAATCTATACCAATGTAAAACATTTTAAAACAAGTTGTTGCTCTTTAAAAGTAGGTTCAATAATCCACCCTTTCATCCTATCGTATCTATATCCTATATTTCTGTATCACCAGTATGTAAATCTGTTCCAGATACCTGCAGGTTCCTGGGAAAAGTTCTGCTACTGTATCAAGAAATCTGGTCTGATGAAAACTAACAATCTTCAGAGCCCATTTTTGACCTCACCCATTTTTGAGCATATTTTGCAGTTTCACGTGTCCTGCCTGGGCTAAGGCCAATCCACAGAGGGCCCTCCAGATATGCCAGCCACTGCACCAGCACTAAGGATGCCAACTGGGTGAATACTGACAGGTTAACTTCACCCACATGCCCACTCATAAAAACTCTGTTATCTCCTAATTTGTTGATACTTTTTACAGGATGAATAGAGGCATTTCCACCTTCAGAGAAACAGCAGATGTGATGGTTCCTGTACTCCTGGTTTGTTGTGCCATTCCCCCAAGCTCCTGGAACATCTCAGCTCCCTCAAGGAACAGACACTTGAGATCTCCACGATGACAGCTAACTGAATGCTTCTTCACTCACACCTTCCACTGTGCATGACTCCCAACTTCCCCCTCCCCACTTCACCCCTTGTCAGCAGGAAGCAGTATTGAGAATTTAGTGCCCTCATTCCCCCTACTTGCTATCATAACTCATCTTTTTATAATAATCAAAACAGAGGAATGTTAGTGTTTTGACCCGCTCCTTGGGGACCCGCCCAGTGTTCTGACATCATCTGACATTAAAGCCCCCTTAAGAGAAAAAAAAACCCTCCCCTTCCCCTTTCACCAGTGCACATCTCTCTGTGTCTCCCTCTCTTTCTTCTCTCTCTCTCTCTCTCTCTCTCTCTCTCTCTCTCTCTCTCTCTCTCTCTTCCTTTAATAATAAAACTTGCCATGTGGATGTAGTGTCTGCTGTGTGAGTAACTTTCCACCACGCCATGCTGCCATCTGCAGCACCCACATGGCATGATGTGTCTCACTCGCCCCGGGGCACCTTGGTCTAAACCCACCAAGGCCTCTCTCACACTGTTTCACAAATTAACAGATGCAGGAGGATCAGGAGTTCAAGGTCATCCTTGACTGTTCATGAAGTTCAAGGCCAGCTTGAGCTACCTCAGACTCTGCTTCAAAAATAAAGTAAAATAAAATGAAAGGAATGTTATGATTTGAAAAGTCCATTGAGCTGTATGATATTAGATTGGAAGGGCTCTGAGCCTCAGATGCCTAAGATTTTTTTCTCCTTGAAATGGGGTAAATGACACTATTAACTACAGAGGGCTAAGGTATGTTCATTTGCTCAGCCCTCCTTCCCTCCTTCCTCCATCTCATTTTTTAAAATATATTTTTGTCTGGATTGTTTCACTTAGCACAATGATCTCCAGTTCCATCCATTTTCCTGCAGATGCCATAATTTTATTCTTCTAAAAATTATTTGTTTTCATGTTAATAGGTGTTTTGCCTGCATGTCTATCTGTGTACCATGTGTGTGACTGGTGCTCATTGTTGGGGTCCAAGAAAATGCTGAAGGAAGACCCCAGACTCAAGTAGTATGCAAGAGCAAAGAGTGTTTATTTACCAGCATATTCGGGGATCATTCACCTGTACAAAATGGTGACTACCTGGGACAAAGGTATACAGGTCCTTTTTTTTTGTTTTGTTTTTGAGACACCATTTCTCTGTGTAGCTTTGCGCCTTTCCTGGAGCTCACTCTGTAGCCCAGGCTAGCCTTGAACTCACAGAGATCCACCTGCCTCTGCCTCCCTAGTTCTGGGACTAAAGGTGTGCGCCACCACTACCTGGCTAGCCCAGGTCCTTTTAAGCACAGCTAGGGGAATTCCAGGAACAGTTAGGTCATCTCAAACATGATTGGTCAACAAGCAGCAGTTACATTAATATATTTTTGATTGGCTGAGGTTTTAGTTTTCCATCTTTGGGCATTATGGGGCAAGTGTGGGCTTGTTTCGGGGGTTACAGGAACTGTCCTTTTTTGATCACTCTTGTGATGCTGTGGGGGCTGGTTCAGGTCTCCTATATGCTTCCCTCCTGGTCTCTACTGTCAGGGGCAGTGTTGACTAATGGCCTTTGTTGGAAAGAAAACTTGTTTGCTCTTAAAAAATTGAAACTTAGATCTGGTTGTAAAATGGGGGAAATTTAGACCTCTCACTCATGAGGCCTTAAGAGGGCATTAGATCCCCTGGAGCTGGAGTTACAGATAGTTACCATGTGGGTGCTAGGAATCGAACCCAGGTCTTCTGGAAGAGCAGCCAGTGGGTTTTTTTTTTTTTTGTTTGTTTGTTTGTTTTTTGAGACAGCATTTCTCTGTGTTTTGGTGCCTCTCCTGGATCTCACTCTGTAGACCAGGCTAGCCTCAAACTCACAGTGATCCACCTGGCTCTGCCTCCCCAGTGCTGGGATTAAAGGCGTGCACCACCACCACCACCACCACCACCACCACCACCACCACCGCCGCCCAGTGTAGCCAGTGTTCTTAACTGCTGAGCCATTGCTCTGGCCCTGTTTTCCATCTTTATAGAGGAATGAAATTCCATTGTGTCTGTTGTTATCAGGGGCATTGTAAAGGCTCCTCATCACCTTGTTTTTTTCTTGATTCTTGTCCTCTCCACTCTCATTTTATTCTGCGTGCAGGCCCAAGGCCAACAACTCCCTCTCCCCGAGAATCAGAGGATAGTCTAACTGCAAGCAGACATTGGACTTCCTGTCACCAGTCACATGGTATAGAATGTTCTTTCTTTAAAATGTGTAAGAAGGGATCCTCACTCTGCCACATGGGCCTGATCTCTCCTCCCCATGCTGCTGTCTGCCTGTCTATGGTATTAATTTCTTGTAATAAATCTCTTGTAAAAAGCTGTCAGCCTCAGTGTCTCCCCTGTACTCCAAACCCAAAACTTGTATAAATGTACCATATTCTCCTTATCCATTTACCGGATGATGCCGTGCCATGTGGATAGTGTGGCTGTAAACATGGATGTGCAGATTTTCCTGGCATGTTGACTTAGAATCCTTCTGGATAGTTCCAGAATTAGCATAGCTGGATCATATTTATTTCTGTCCTTTGATCTTCAGAGAGACTCCTGGTACACACAATGTGAAACGGATGAGTGAAGGAATTATCAGACACGATGGGAAGATGTTGATTATGGAAAAGAAAAGCAGAGAATGGGAATGAGGTGTCCAGGCCCCTGTAACAAAATGCCAGAGGCTGTATGGCCTCAGCAATAACCTGTTATTTTCTCATAATTGTAAAGTTTGGAGGGAGGTCTGGGATCGGGGTCAAGTTCTAGTGAGATCTGTCTTCTTGGCTTGCTCTTCTCTCTGCATCCTCTGCAACCTGGGCAAAAGATCAAGCTCTCTGGTACCCCTTCTTCCTTTTCTTCTTCTTCTTCTTTTTTTTTTTTTTTTTTTTTTGGTTTTTTTGAGACAGGGTTTCTTTGTGAAGAGGTCCTGGCTGCCTTGGAACTCACTCTGTAGACCAGGATGTCCTCGAACTCACAGAGATCTGCCTGCTTCTGCATCCTGAATGCTGGGATTAAAGGCATGCACCACCACAGCCAGGCACTGGTGCCTCTTCTTATTCGGGCCCTGAAATCTAGCCATTTCCTCCGTTAGACTTTACATGATGTGACAAATGCCTTAGAGGCAACGCAGAGTTATCCCGGCTCAAGGGCTTCATAGGTCTTGGTACATGGTCAGCTGGCTCTATGGCTTTGGGTTTGAGATGGACATAGCGTCACAGCGGTAGGAGTGTGTGAGGAGAAACAGAAGAGTGACAGGAAGGGGCTGGGAACAAGTTGTGGGGTTCCAAAACGCTCCCAAGGCTTCCTTCTCTTTACTATGCTTCACTGTTGATGGTATCTTTACCTCACAATAGTCAACTTAGACTTCGACTCCATTAGTGGGTTAGCTCATTGATTATTCAGGAAGAGCCCTCATGAGCCAATCAGTTCCCCGAACCCTACCTCTGAACCCCACTTGCATCAGAGACCAAGCTTTCAATACACGAGCCTTTTGGGGGGCATTTCATATCTAAATCATAACACCTCCCAGATACCATCTGTAGGGACTGGTTTCAGTTCAGGACACTCCAAGTCCAAGTTTTCAGCACAAAGGAGATTTATTTGCCTCAGAGGGACAAAGGACAGGAAATAAAAGACAAAGACAGGAGATAGAGGATGAGGAAGATCGGGAAGAGATATTTGTCCTGGGGGCAGTGGGGGGGGGACAAGATGATGATAATGAGGAGGAGGAGGATGACAATGACAAAGGACTGCCTCTGGACAGAGAGGAGACAGGCGTGGCACATACATAGGCAAATGCGGTTTATAAAGGTCCAAGGGGAAACCCCGTGTTAGGATAAGGTGTTTAGTTTTGATTGGGCATGTTAATTAGGTGAACCAAAGGGGGCTTTTGATTGCCGGACTTCAATATTTTGATAGCTGGACCTTGGTGGTCAGCCTCAGGAGGAGGAATTGCTCAAATAAGGGAACAGACCTTGGTGGCTAGCTTTAGGGATGTATTCTAATGGTTTTCAGCAGGGCAGAGGGAAGGCGAGAATGCAAGGCCTGCCAGAGCCATGTTTGCCTGGCTCAGGCTGGCTAGAGTCCCTTCGGCATCCCACTGGGGCATGGATTTGAGGGTACATGATTGAGGCCACAGTGGAAGGAGGAAATACAGAATGACTATGAACAAAGACCTGCAGGGTGCGAGAGAACACAAGGGCTCTGGGATAGGAGCATGCCTGGTGGGTCAACAAGGAAGCCAGTGTAGCTGGAGCAGAGTAAGGGAGGGCGAGGGGAGGTGACAGGGGCAGGCTGCTGGGGTCCTTGAAAATGTTCCACATGTATTTATTGGTACGGCTTTGTTTCAGGCAATGTGCTGGAGTGGTAAGGGAAGCCAAGCCCCCTCCTATTTGTTTTAAGACTCGGTTTTATGTAGTCCAGGCTGGCCTTGACTTAATCTTCTTGCCTTAGCTAGGATCGCAAGCGTACACCATAACCCCAGCTTAAAGGAAGCCAAGACTTGTGCACACAGCCCTGCGCTGGGGTCAGTTGCTTAACCACACTCAGGGCACTCTGGGGAGTCTTCAGAGCTGTACCTGAGGCTGGTTTGTGATGAGAACCAAGTGTTCTGACAGCCTATGGAAACAACACACCCACATCTCTGCCTGATTTATGAGAGATGATTGCTAACCCTCCCCACCAGGGGTGACTAAAACCCACTGCGCCTGCGGCGCTTTCCCTCCTGTCCCCATTGGTGACTGAATTTGGTTTATGTGCTTTTTCCTGCAGTGTGGGCAGAACTCCAGCCAGCCTTTGGGGTGACTGTGGATAATATCTTCTTTTCAAGTATAGATGTTTTTTGTTATTATTCAAATCTTTAAGATGTCAGTCTACTGAATTTGGGTGTTGAATGTCATGGGCTGTGGGGCCAGGTTTTTCTCCTTTTTCTTCCTGCTTTCCTCTCCCCCAGTTTTGTGGGCAAGTGATGCCACTGTGTGTTTCCAACCTCTCCATCTAACCCCGGCAATATGACACTTGTGGCAGGATCCTTCCTGTGGGGCTGTGCGTACTTGTGGTTACCTGTTTTGAGCTTCATAAAAAAACATTTTTTTTCCCCCAGACTCTCATGTAGCCCAGATTGGTTCTGAACTTGCTATATAGTTGAGGATGGTCTTGGACTCCAGGTCCTCCTGCCTCTCCTCCTCAGTGCCTCAATGCTGGTATTGCAGTGTACCACCAGCTCAGGGCTTCAGGCATGCTAGGCAAGTGCTCCACCAACCGAGTGTTATTCCCAGCCCCTTCCCCCAATGCTGACACTGTAGGTGTGCAATGTCACTCCTGGGTTTTTGTGGTGCTGGGGATTAAACACAGGTACCTCCCTGTGCTAAGATTTTTGTTGTTTTCAGACAGGGTATCCATATATGTCCCAAGTTGGCCTTGACTTGTAACACCCCTGCTTCAGTCCCCTGGCTGCTGGGGTCATCAGAGTGAGTTTGCACACTCAGCCCTTAGGATGTCAGCAGCCTCCTTGAGCTCTACAGATGCCAGTACCTGCTCCCTCTTTCCAAGCTGTTCCCACACGTCTCCAGACATACCTAATATCCCCCGGGAGACATGCCTGTTCCCTTTCCAACCACTGTTCTCTCTGTTCCTTTCAGCATGCTCCATTAACTCCCTCAGTCATCACTGGCTGAACACCTGTCTAAGGCTCAGTCAGGGCCCTTGCTCCATCATCCGACATCTTCTCTGATTGCTGTTGTGCCCTCAGCCTGTCCAGGCTTCAGTTCACCCCACAGATGTGAGGAGGAAGGCCACTGACCCAAACCATCATGGTCAAATTAATTAGAGCAAGCTTTTTTATTCATGTACATGGGCTGCCTCCTCTTTAAAGCGCATCTCGAGAGGTCAGCACTGGATGTGAGGAAGACAAAGTTTCTATAGCTCAGAGGTAGGGGCTTTTCCAAACGGGGAATTTGGTGGGCAAAATAGGTGGGGCTACAGGATTAGAACATAAGCATAACTAGTAAGTCCCTCCCAAAACAGACATGGTTGCAAGGAGGGCATAATAAGGTAGTCTAGTCGTAACAAGGTAGTCATAGGTGTCATAGAATCTTTTGAAACAAAGGTAGGGTTGCAAGATGGTTATAAACAACTTGGGAGACAAAGACATGATTGCCATTCCTGGGACAGGCAGTACAGAACCATGCAGTTAAGGTGATAGGTGGGCATAGGCCAAGCCTTGAGAAACAGGAACCTAGTTTGTCTTTACTATAAGATGGCTTTTAAGCCTAAGATGGAGACAGGTGGTTCTTCACTTACAAGGAACAAAGTTGACCCTGCAGGGGAGGTGGCTAGGTAGACCAAGGGCACTTTGATGGCTCTCCTGGTGAAGGCCTCAGAGAGCCTGGATGCCCACTGGGGGCTTGTGAGTGTAGCTAGGCATCCTTCTGCTTCTGATGATCCACTTGAGACATTGCTTTACTTCAGTCGAGTCCAAGTGACTGTGGCCCGTGTCCAGGACTCAGAAGGTGCCTCAGCAACTAGGTGACAACTGTCCACCCATGTATGCTCTGATCCCATTCATCGCTACCTTCAAACTTTGTGAACCCTATTTCTGTACGTTCAAAAGGTTGTCTGCAGTTTTTTTCTGTATTTGTTGATTTAGACTGAATCTTGCTATGTAGCCCTGCTGCTTTGGTACTTCTTATCCAGCTCAGGCTAGCCTCTAACTTGAGGCAATCCTCCTGCCTCAGCCTTTCCAGGGCTGGGATTACAGGTTGAGCAATACCGCACATGGCTTAACTGTGTTTCTTGTTTTTGTTTTCCAGGGCTAAGAATAGAATTCAGCATGGTAGACAAATGACCCGCCAGTGAACCACACCCCTAGCCATTCCTGCTTTATTCATGGCTTGCGTCCTTGACCTGTTGTCTACCTAAGGGTCTGATGTAGCTGAGGCCAGTCACATCTAAATTCAAAGCTGTTAGCTTATAAAAAAAAGAAAGTTAGTGTTTTATCCATCTTGGGTTCTCTGGTGGGCTCTTGTAAATTAGTGAACAAAAGCTAGGATAGCAGGAGAAAACAGAACAAATTTGTAACATGTGTAGTGTGTTGGGATGTAGCTCAGGTGATAGAGTGATTGCTTAGCATGAATGAAAGCCTGGCTCCACCCCCACACTGCATAAGCAGATATGGTGGTGACCACCTGTAATATCAGCACTCAGGAGTGGAGGCAGGAAGGTCAGAAGTTCAAGGACATTTACAGTAACAAAGTGAGTGTGAGGCTAGCTTGGGTTACACGAGACCCAGTCTCAAAAACAACCAACCAGGCAGGTAGGTGGTGGTGGAACAGGCCTTTAATCCCAGCATGCAGGAGGCAGAGGCAGGCAGATCTCTGAGTTTGAGGCCAGCCTGGTCTACAGAGTGAGTTCTAGGACAGCCAGGGCTACACAGAGAAACCTTGTCTTGAACAACAACAACAACAACGACAAAAAACCAACCAGAGACAGGGGGAGGGGAAGAAAGAGAAACAGGGCGGGAGGGAGAGAGAGGGAGAGAGCCCAACTAAGTAACAGAGCCAGGAGTGACTGACGGGAGGGCGGGCAGAGTTTTTATAGTTTTGTCAAGAGATCAGTTTGTAGAGGAAGGAAAGGGGTTTTGAGCTTCTGGAATGGTGCATCACGGGCAGGCAGGGCTGGCTGATAAGGCGGACTTGGATTCCTCTGGGCTGAGGGGGTCTAGCCTTGTCCCCCTGATTAATTTCGGTTCTTAATGGAGGGTGAAGGGCACACCTTTAGAAATCTGTGTTCCTGAAGGCCAGCTGGTTGCTCAGTCCCCAGTTTGAACCAGCAGGGTGACCTGGAGGTGCAAACAAGCTCCCTCATCCTTCCTGCGCTCCCTTTGGAAGTCTGTGTCAGGCTCCCACTTTGAGGGAGCCACAGTCGGTATAGAAGGAGGCAGAACATCAGGACAGAAAGGGGTCTCTGTGAGAATGGACATGCCTGACTTTGAATCCAGCATCGGCCACTGTGTGGCCTTCATCAAGTGCTTTACTTCTCTGAGCCTAGACTGTTTCCTGTTGTAGAAAACAGGATTGCCTCCCCTCTCACCCCGCCCTGCCCCCAGTTTTTTTTTGTAAGTAAAACATAGCTCTCTGAACAGATGAAGATAGGTTTCTTCTGTATCACAGAATCTAATCACTATTTATATATATAATTCAGCTATTATTTGGCTTAAAAGGGCTTATTGGGAAATATTATCATTTTTACTATTTTCTACAGAGAAAATATTTTCCAGTTTCAAATAACCCTGGACTTTTGAATTATAACCTGTTTTTATGTTTAAGCTATCTGTGTATTATTTCTCCTGCAGTTGTACATAAAATGTTTTTACATAAAAAAATAAACCATCCCTTCTTAAAAAAAAAGTTGTGGGCTTGGCAGTGGTGGCACACACCTTTAAAAAGGCAGGCAGATCTTTGAGTTCAAGGCCAGCCTGGTCTATAGAATGAATTCTGTAGACCCAGGACAGCCAGAGCTACACAAAGAAACCCCTGCCCCCAAACTCTCCTCCCCAAAAAAAAGAAAAAGAAAAAGTTGCACATATGTAGAATTCACTCACTTAAATTGTGCAATTCAACTTATTAAGACTGTTTTGCTGTGTTACATTATTAATTGAAAAGCTTGTGGTAAAATACATATTTCTATCTATCTATCTATCTATCTATCTATGTTTTCTTAGACAGTCTTGCCTTGTAGTCCTGTCTGGTCTAGAAATTGCCGGGTTGCTCAGGCTAGCCTTGAACTTCTGATGACTCTCCTGACTTAGCCTCCTGAGTGCTGGCATTACAGGTGTGTGTAACCATGTCCAATCAAAATCCTCATTAAAAGTTTATTTGTGTGTATGTGCATGTGTGCTAACACATGCGTGCCACCAGAATGCGTTCAAGTCTGAGGACAACTTGTCACGTTGGTTTCCTCCTTCCCACCATGTGGGATTTGGAGGCAAGTGTCTTTATCCAGTGAGCCATCTTCCTGGCTCAACATCTGTATCGCGGCCACTACTGGTCAGTGAGGCTCTTCCTGTTTAGGAGCTCACGTGCCTCAGCACGGGCTGTGACATCACTACCCCTCCAAATGCTTTCCCCAGATAGTGGGAATGTGGCATTTCCCAGCAGTTGAACCTCATGCTGTTTTCTGTGGAAATGCCCTGAGCCTTCTGCTTTAGGGATATTGGTAGGAGCTCATGCCAGAGATCCCTTTTATTAAAATCCTCAAAGTAAATTCCACCAGGACCTGAAGAGCGAGGTGGCTTCAACAACTGAACAGGAGCTGAAGTGTGGAGGAAATAGTTGACTCCTGAAAGTTGTCTTCTGCCCTCCTTGGAGCTGTGGCATGTGCTCCAATAAATAAAGAAAATGACATATATAATATATTAAATATTATATATATTAAAGAGTAGTGAGTGACTTAGATACTGAACAGCTAGCTGTTAGTGAGGCAGTTGTGGCAATGTGTCTGAAAGCTCGATACAGGTTTTTTTTTTTTTTTGTTTTTTTTTTGAGTGGAGGATCGAACCCAGGGCCTTGCGCTTGCTAGGCAATTGCTCTACCACTGAGCTAAATCCCCAACGCCAGGGTTTTGTTTTTTATTTGAGACTGGGTCTGACTCTGCAGCCAGCGCTAGCCTGGAGCTTGAATGTGCAACTGTCTCCCGTTATAGGAATATCCCACCACACCTGGCGAAGCAGTTGTCTTTTTAAAAAAATGTTGTGTTTATTTTTGAGACAGGTCTCACTGTTTAGCCCTGGCTGGCCTTGAACTCACAGAGCCTGTCTCTGGGGGAATAAAAGTGTGCATCAGCATGCCCAGCAATTGTCATGTTTGTGCAGAGCTGGTGGTTGCACGCAGGACCTTGTGTGTGTTAGACTACCATTCTACTATGAAGCCGCATCCTGGGATGGTTTTGGAAAAGCCTTTCTGGGAATTTGTGTCTTAGAAAAGGGTGCAAGCTGAGGCCAGAGTCCAGCGCAGACCTTCAAGTTCTCACATTCCTGCCTCATCCGTTTCTCAGCCATTCTGAACTCAACCAGCAGGGGGAGCTAGCACACCACGTTCTTCTGGATGTCGGTACCTAAGGAGCCTCTGTACTGCTGCCCGCCAAGAGATGGGAGATGACCTCCAGGTGTCTTTTCTGCCTACTCAAACCCATTCTTTTCTGCACAGGAAGGTAAAAGGATGAGCTGCTTAGAGCTAGCTGGCAGCCAGCAACTGAGGAGTGTCACCCTGCCTCAGCAGATGGAAGAGAATGAAAGATTGTATCGCTGTCACTCGCTGGCTTCAGAGTGTTCTAGGCATCACTGTTTGCATTCCATGTGTGTATCTACAGACGAATTAACCAGAGCAAGAAGACCAGTGCTTTTCCCTGAAGAAAGACAAGAGAGCAGGCGAGATGGCGCATAAAGGCAGCTGCCACCAAACTGACCCCAGTTTAGTTCCTGGGATTCACAAGGCAGAGGGGGAGAACTGACTCCCAGGGCTGTACTCTGCAGCCATGCACTCTCCCCCCAGATAAACAAATGTTTAAAACAGGAAGAACTGGGTTAGGAACCTGTGGTGGTTTGAACCAGAATGGCCCCTGCAGGCCCGTGTGTTTGAATGCTTGGTCTCCAGTTAGTGGAACTATTTGGGAAGGATTAGGAGGTGTGGCCTTATTGGAGGAGGTGTGTCACTGGGGGTGGACTTTGAGGTTTCAAAAAGCCAGGCCAGGTCCAGCCTCTCTCTCTCTCTCTCTCTCTCTCTCTCTCTCTCTCTCTCTAACTGTGGATCAGAGGTGAACTCTCAGCTACTTTTCCAGCACCATGCCTGCCTGCC
Source organism: Peromyscus eremicus (assembly GCF_949786415.1). Taxonomy (NCBI): domain Eukaryota; kingdom Metazoa; phylum Chordata; class Mammalia; order Rodentia; family Cricetidae; genus Peromyscus; species Peromyscus eremicus. Next base: position 6,309,260 of record NC_081423.1, on the reverse strand, counting down.
TGTCACATGTTCCCCACCATGATGATCATGGACTCACTCTCTGAAACTGTAAGCAAGCTCCCCAATTAAATGCTTTCTTTTAAAAGTTGCATTGGTTATGGTGCCTCTTCAAAGCAATAGAGCAATAACTAAGACAGGACTGTTATTAAAGTTATTAAAGAATTTGTAGTTATTAAAGAATTTGGTTTTATTTTGCTTGTCTACTGAGAATCTGAATGTGATGGTCCATGTTAATTCTCAACTTGCCAGGGTTTGTTTATAAAATTAAAAAATTCGGTTACGTGTGTGTATGTGTATCTGCACGTGGCTATGTGCACATGTGAATGCCCATGGAGTCCAGAAGAGGGCACTAGAGCCACTGCTGCTGGAGTCAGAGGCCATTGTGAGTCACCCAACGTGGGTACTGGGAACCAAACTCAGGTCCTCAGGTTCTCTGCAAGAGCATTACTCTCTCTTTTCCACAGGCTGTCTCTCTAACTCCTTGGCAGGATCAAGAATCACTTAGAAGGCAAGCCTGTGGCACACCTGTGAGGGATTATCTAGGTTAGGTTGGCTTATGGACAAGCTTGCAGGGCAGTGGTTCTCAACCTTCCTAATGCTGCGACCCTTTAATACAGTTCCTCATGTTGTGGTGACCCCCAACCATAAAATTATTTTCGTTGCTATTTCATAACTGTAATTTTGTTACAGTTATGAATCATAATATAAATATATGATATGCAAAATATCTGATATGTGACCTAAGGGTGTCATGACCCACAGGTTGAGAACTGCTGCCATTGGGGATTATCTTAATTGATGTGAGATGACTCATCTTAACTGTGGGTGGCACCATTCCCTAGGCAGGGAATCCTGGACTTATAAATGGGGACTGTGTACTGAGCACTGGCATGTATGCCCTGCTCTCTGTTCTTGATTTTGGATGCAATGTGACCAGCTGCCCTGAACTTCTGACTCCCCACAATGATGAACCATAATCTCAAACCATGAGCTAAAATAAGCCTATCTTTCCTAAGTTAATTTTTTTCAGTGTATTTATCACAGCAACAGAAAATTAACTAACACAACCATCAGGTGCACTTACCTGGCTAAAAGGAAATGGTCTAGGCTGGGATTGAGTGCTGAGGACCCATCAATGACTCTCTCTCAGCCCTTAAGACCTCAGGATAGCAGGCAAGGTTGTTTGAGTCATTCTTTTTTTTTTTTTTTTTTTTTTTTTTTTTTTTTTTTTGGTTTTTCGAGACAGGGTTTCTCTGTGTAGCTTTGCGCCTTTCCTGGGACTCACTTGGTAGCCCAGGCTGGCCTCGAACTCACAGAGATCCGCCTGGCTCTGCCTCCCGAGTGCTGGGATTAAAGGCGTGCGCCACCATCGCCCAGCTTCAGCTTCATTCTTAATGTTTCCATCTGTGAAATAAATACAGCAAAAGCCCACACTGAACTCTCAAGTGCTGGGCATGGACCATTAGCTGAGCGTCATCTGGGAGAGTCTTAGTGCAGCACATTCTTGGGTATCCTGAGTCAGGCATGTGGGGGGTCGAGGCTCAACTGTGGCATCCCACCAGCCCCTCAGGTGCACGGTGTATATTCATCATCACCACGTGCGGGAGTGCTGTGGCCCTGTTCCAGCCTCGGCTGCACAGTGGAACAATCTGACAAAGAGCTCTCAGGTGAGGCTAGGGAGGAGCCCTGGTTGGTAAAGTATTTGCCTTCCAAGCAATGAGGACCCGACTTCAGATGCCCAGAACCTATGTAAAAATCCAAGTGTGGTAGTGCATATCAATGATCCCAGCCCCTAGGAGGTACACGCAGGGAGATCCCTGGGGGTTTTCTCCTCAGCCAGTCTAGCTGAACTGGTGAACAGGTTTAGCGGGAGACCCTGTCTAAAAAAAAAGGTGGTGGTTCACATCTTCAATCCCAGCTCTTGGGAAGCAGAAGCAGGCAGATGTCTGTGAGTTATAGGCTAGCCTGGTCTATATTCCAGGCTAGCCAGATTTACATAGTAAGACCCTGTCTGAAAAGAAGAAGGTGGAGCATGACAGAGGAAGGCGTTTGATGTCAACCTCTAGCCTCCATAGCTTTCCATCCCTGCCCCACCACACATGTACCAAGCCGATCACATCTGGTGCCCTGGAGTTGGAACTGGATTTTATTATTTTTTAAAACTCTAACACAGTTATGATGATTCTACCAGCCAAACACACCGTGTCATGGGAGGAGGTTTCTGGAGTCAGCCCAACCTAAGTTCAAATCCCAGGGTTGGCACTCACTGGTTGTCTGACTAGCCATGGGAAGGCACATTACTCCTCTGACCCTAGTGTCTCTCTTATAAAAGCAAGATAATCATCCCCATTCCAGAATTGTTGAAGGTTGGAGGGATCGGTGTGTGTACTACAGAAGTATTGAGAACAATCCCTGGCTCCTGGTGGTTGATTAGTATTTGATAGTTCTCCTCCCCACTCCTTTTTCTTGGTCTGGGGGACTTTCTGGGGGCAGGGACTGTATGTTTCTCTGTACCCCAGAACACAAATCTACCCATAGCCAGACATGGTGGCACACACCTTTAATCCCATCACTCCAGAAGCAGAGGCAGAAGGATCTCTGTGAATTAGAGGCCAGCCTGGTCTATAGAGCAAATTCCAGGTCAGCCAGGGCTACACAGAGAAACCCTGTCTCAAAACAACAACAACCCACATGCAGCCCTAGTCCATGCCACACCCTGGAGGTAGGGCAGAAGTGAGTTCCTGATTGATCAGCGGCTGGGGGCCACTGAGGGGCTAGGGCCATCTTTCCCTACCTGGTCTTAGCTCAGGTGCACCTGTCAATTAAAAATGCCCAGCAGCCCTTAACTTTTGGAAACCTATCCTTACATAAACACAATCACCAGCGTGTTCAAATGTGTACACAATTATTATCTATGTTGTTTGCCCTGGAACAAATTGGAAACAATTTTATCAATAGGCAAATAACAGAATAAATTATGGTCTGCTTAGTAGTTTGCAACAAAATAAACTATAAAAGGGATTAGATAGATCTGGGAATGTAGCTTCAAGGTAGAATACTTGCCTAGCATGTGTGCACATGGGAGGCCCTCTTCAGTCCCTAGCACACACACACAGACACACACACACACACACACACACACACACACACACACACAATCTCTTATGTATGGTTAATTGAAAAATAAATCATTGCTGTGTGTAGTGGTGAACACCTTTAATCTCAGCACTAAAGAACAGAGGCAGGCAGATCGCTGTGAGTCTGAGGCCAGCCTTGTTTACATAGTGAGTCCAGGCCAGCCAGGGCTACATAGTGAGACCCAGTTTCCAGAAAAATCAAAACCAAACCCAACCAAACCAAACCAAAACCAAAAAACCCCAAAACAAAACAACTCAGAAAAAGTAAATTGCTGACTCGTGCCTGTGCCAGGATTATTTTGTTTTTTTTGAAAATAGATTCCTCTGTGTGTGTGTGTGTGTGTGTGTGTGTGTGTGTGTGTGTGTGTGTGTTTGAGTTCGGCTTTGCGGTAAAGCAGAGGGTGACCTTGAACTCTTGATCTCATGTGTCTGCCTCCTAAGTGCTGGCATTCTAGGCACGCATTGTCACATCTGGCCTGTGGTGTTACTGTGCACGTAAAGAATAGCTTGAAGCTGGATGTAGCGAACAGTCTTGAGACCTGGCAGGACCCTGGCTCAAGAGAACACGAACACCGTGGGAGGATGTAATTCAGTGGCAGAGCACTCGACCGGCATGAAAGTGCTTGACCAGCGTGTGTGAGGTCCTAGGTTCAACCCACATAGAGACAGGGCTTCTCTGCCAAAAACATAAAAACATAAAAAACCCTAAACAAAACACAACAATAAAAAGCAAACCCCAAAGACAAACAACACAATAGTGTGGAAAGAAACAGAAACTGAATGGGCTACCTTGTGGGACTGGAGGGAGGAAGAGGCTCATTCATGCTTTCTTTCCGATAACAATAACAACAATAATAATTATTATAGAAAATTATTATTGTTATTATTATTTTGTTTTTTTCAAGGCAGGGTCTCTCTGTGTAACTCTAGTAGTCCTGGAACTAGCTATGTAGACCAGGCTGGCCTGAGACTCACAGAGATCTACCTGCCTTTACCTTCCCAGCACAGGGATTAAGAGTGTGCCACCATGGCCAGCTACAGTAACATTATTTTTATTATGAAAGACAGGATCTCATTGTTGCCCAGGCTGGCCTTGAACTCACAGCAATCCTCCTGCTTCAGTCTCCTGAGATTACAGATATGAGCTACCACACCCAGCCTTTATTATAATTTTTACTATAAGAGACATGGTCTTGAGGCAGAGCGGCCACAGAGGCAGGCAGAGCAGCGGCAGAGATGTGGTCCTAATAAAGACCAGAAACTGAGCTATTATCCGCTGAGGAGTTAGTGAAAACAAGGAGATTAAGAGCTTGGAACAGGGATGCCTTTAATCCCAGCACACGGGGAAGGAGCCATCTCCGTTGGACGGGACCAAAAGGGATCCGAACACTCTGTCTGAGGCCAATCCAGGGCCCAGCTGCCAATCCCGTGAAACCCAACAACGTGGAAGTGTTGGGGAGATTACCTTACTAAACAACCTGCTCAGCTGAGATCCATTCGGGAGAGGATTCAGACTCCTACAATCTGCATTCTGAGGAAACAAGATCAGCTGAGGAGTTGATGAATGAGCAAAACGTGACCTGAGAACACAAAAGAAGGCGCCGCCCAGCCACTGAACCAGATCACCAGAATCATAAGCCTACCCTACACCAACTGGGAACAGGTAAGCCCCCATCTCCGGACCAGCAGATCAGGTCTCTAGCCCCCAGGCCCTACCCATCAGAGTCCCAGGGACCAGACAGCTACCTTTCCCTGCTCCCCCACCAAAAAACAAAACAAAACAAATCAAAACAAAACAAAAAAACAAAATGAAAACCAACCCCTACGAACCTAACAACCACTGAAACCATAAGCACACCCTGCACCAACTGGGAACAACTGCTCCCTAAGACAGAACCCACTAACACTGATTAGACTAAGCTGCTCCAGAAGAAACAGAGCCCCACAGCACCGATTTAACCAAGAACTCCTAGCGGACCAAGACTATCAATTAGAACAAGAGAGGCACCTTCAGACACAGACACTGCCTACACCAAGCAGAGGAAGAGATGAGTAGATGCCAGTGCAAAACTACAGGCAACAACATAAAGACCTATATGACACCATCAGAACCTAGCAATTCTACACCTGCAAGACCTGAACATACCAAGGCAGAAGAAGCAGAGGAAATCAATCCTAAAAATGACTTTAAGAAGGTGATAGAGGCCCTTAAAGAGGAAATGAAAAACTCCCTTAAAGAGGAAATAAAAAATTCCCTTAAAGAAACTGAAGAAAAAACAAACAAAAAATTGGAAGAAATCAAAGAAAGCCAAGAAAAAGTAATTAAATAGATGATGGAAACAATTTAAGATTTGAAAATTGAAATTGAGACAATAAAGAAAACACAAACTGAGGGAATACTGGAAATAGAAATCCTGACTAAACGAACAGAAATTATAGAAGCAAGCATAACCAACTGAATGCAAGAGATGGAACAGAGAATCTCTGACACTGAAGACACAATAGAGAAAATAGATTGGTCAGTCAAAGAAAACACTAAAGACAAAAAAGTTGTAACACAAAACGTCCAAGAAATTTGGGATACCATGAAAGACCAAACCTAAGAATAATAGGGATAGAAGAAGGAGAAGAATACCAACTCAAAGGCACAGAAAATATATTCAACAAAATCATAGAAGAAAACTTTTCTAACCTAAAGAAAGAAATACCTATGAAGATACAAGAAGCTTACAGAACACTGAATAGGCTGGGTCCAAAAAAAAAAAAAAGTCCCCTCGCCACATAATAATCAAAACACTAAACATACAGAACAAAGAAAAAAATATTAAGAGCTGCAAAGGAAAAAGACCAAGTAACATATAAAGACAGACCCATCAGAATAACACCAGACTTCTCAATAGAGACTATGAAAGCTAGAAGGTCTTGGACAAATGTTATGCAGACACTAAGAGACCACGGATGCCAACCAAGACTATTATACCCAGCAAAACTCTCAATCACCATAGACAGAGTAAACAAAATATTCCATGATAAAACCAGATTTAAACAATACCTGTCCACAAATCTAACCCTACAGAAAGCACTAGAAGGAAAAATCCAACCTAAAGAAGCTAAACACACCCAAGAAAACTCAGGCAATAGATAATCCCACACCAACAAATACCAAAGAAGAAAAACACAACACTACCACAAAAAAATAACAGGAATTAACAATCACAGGTCATTAATATCCATCAAAATCAATGGTCTCAACTCACCTATAAAAAGACACAGACTAACAGAATGGATAAGAAAACAGGACCCATCCTTCTGCTGCTTACAAGAAACACACCTTAACTTCAAAGACAGACACTACCTCAGAGTAAAAGGCTGGGAAAAGGCTTTCCAATCAAATGGACCTAAGAAGCAAGCTGGTGTAACTATCCTAATATCTAATAAAATAGACTTCAAACTAAAATCAACTGAAAGAGATCAAGATGGACATTACATATTTATCACAGGAAAAATCCACCAAGATGAAGTCTCGATTCTGAGCATTTATGCCCCAAATACAAAGGCACCCACATTTCTAAAGAAACATTACTAAAGCTTAAATTGCACATCAAACCCCACACATTAGTAGTGGGAGATTTCAACACACCACTCTCACAAAAAGATCTACCAGACTGAAACTTAACAAAGAAATAAAGGACCTAACAGATGTTATGACTCAAATGGACTTAATAGATATCTACAGAACATTCCATCCTAACACAAAAGAATATACCTTTTTCTCAGCACCCCATGGAACCTTCTCAAACATGTTTGGTCACAAAGCAAATCTCAAAAGATACAAAAACACTGGAATAACCTCCTGTATCTTATCAGACCACTATGCCTTAAAGTTAGATTTCAACAACAACAAAAACTATAGAAAGTCTACAATCTCATGGAAACTGAATAATGCCCACCCGAAACACCAATGGGTCAAGGAAGAAATAAAGAAAGAAATTAAAGATTTCCCAGAATTCAATGAAAATGAAAGTACAACATACCCAAACTTATGGGACACTATGAAAGCAGTACTAAGAGGAAAATTCATAGCTCTAAATGCACACGTAAAGAAGATGGAGAAATCTCATACCAATGAATTAACAGCACAACTGAAAGCTCTAGAACAAAAAGAAACAAACTCACCCAGGAGAAACAGAGACCAGGAAATAATCAAATTGAGGGCTGAAATCAACGAAATAGAAACCAAGAGAACAATACAAAAAAAATCAATGAAACAAAGAGTTGGTTCTTTGAAAAATCAACAAGATAGACAAGACCTTATCCAAACTAACCAAAAGGCAAAGAGAGAGCACCCAAATTAACAAAATCAGAAATGAAAAGGGAGATATAACAACAGACAATGAGGAAATCCAGAGAATCATCAGGTCATACTTCAAAAACCTGTACTCCACAAAATTGGAAAATCTGGAAGAAATGGACAATTTTCTGGATAGATACCACATACCAACGTTAAATCAAGACCAGATAAACTATTTAAATAGACCAATAACCCCTAAAGAAATAGAAACAGTCATCAAAAGTCTCCCAACCAAAAAAAGCCCAGGACCAGGTGGTTTCAGTGCAGAATTCTATCAGATTTTCAAAGAAGAGCTAATTCCAATACTCTTCAAATTGTTCCACATAATAGAAACAGAAGGAACATTACCAAACTCTTTTTATGAGGCTACAATTACCCTGATACCCAAACCACACAAAGATGCAACAAAGAAAGAGAATTACAGACCAATCTCCCTCATGAACATTGATGCAAAAATACTAAACCAAGTATTGGCAAACTGAATCCAAGAACACATCAAAAAAATTATCCACCATGACCAAGTAGGTTTCATCCCAGGGATGCAAGGATGGTTCAACATACGAAAATCTGTCAATGTAATACACCATATAAACAAACTGAAAGAAAAAAAAAACCACATGATCATCTCATTAAATGCTAAAAAAGCTTTTGACAAAATCCAACACCCCTTCATGATAAAGGTCTTAGATCAGGAATACAAGGAACATCCCTAAACATAATAAAGGCAATTTACAGCAAGCCAACAGCCACCATCAAATTAAATGGAGAGAAACTTAAAGCGATTCCACTAAAATCAGGAACAAGACAAGGCTGTCCACTCTCCCCATATTTATTTAATATAGTACTAGAAGTTCTAGCTAGAGCAATAAGACAACAAAAGGAGATCAAAGGGATACAAATTGGAAAGGAAGAAGTCAAACTTTCACTATTTGAAGATGATATGATAGTATACATAAGTGACCCTAAAAATTCTACCAGGGAACTCCTACAGCTGATAAACTCCTACAGTAAAGTGGCAGGATACAAGATCAACTCAAAAAAATCAGTAGCCCTCCTATACACAAATGATAAAAGGGCTGAGAAAGAAGTCAGAGAAACATCACCCTTTACAATAGGCACAAATAATATAAAATATCTTGGGATAACACTAACTAAACAAGTGAAGGACCTGTTTGATAAGAACTTTAAATCTCTAAAGAAAGAAATTGAAGAAGATATCAGAAAATGGAAGGATCTCCCACGCTCAGGGATAGGTAGGAGTAACATAGTAAAAATGGCAATCTTACCAAAAGCAGTCTACAGATTCAATGCAACCCCCATCAAAATTTCAACACAATTCTTCACAGACTTGGAAAGGAAAATACTCAACTTCATATGGAAAAACAAAAGACCCAGGATAGCTAAAAGAATCCTGTATAATAAAGCAACCTCTGAAGGCATCACCATCCCTGACCTCAAGCTCTACTATAGAGCTATAGTAATAAAAACAGCTTGGTTCTGGCATAAAAACCGACTTACAGACCAATGGAATCGAATTGAAGACCCTGACATTAATCCACATACATACGACCACCTGATTTTTGACAAAGAAGCCAAAACTATACAATGGAAAAAAGAAAGTATCTTCAACAAATGGTGCTGGCATAACTGGTTGTCAGTATGTAAAACATTACAAATAGATCCATATCTGTCACCATGCACAAAACTCAAGTCCAAGTGGCTCAAAGACCTCAACATAAATCCAGTTACACTAAACTTAATAGAAGAGAAAGTAGGAAGTACTCTTGAACGCATTGGCACAGGAGATCACTTCCTAAATATAACACCAGCAGCACAGACACTGAGCACAACAATTAATAAATGGGACCTCTTGAAACTGAGAAGCTTTTGTAGGGCAAAAGACACAGTCAATAAGACAAAAAGACAGCCAACAGAATGGGAAAAGACCTTCACCAACCTCACATCTGACAGAGGACTGATCTCCAAAGTATATAAAGAACTCAAGAAACTAGACATCAAAATAGTGAACAATCCAATTAAAAATTGGGCTAAAGAGCTAAACAGAGAATTCTCAATAGAAGAATCACAAATGGCTAAAAGACATTTAAAGAAATTCTTAATCATCAGAGAAATGCAAATCAAAACGACTCTGAGATACTACCTTACACCTGTCAGAATGGCTATGATCAAAAACACTAATGACAGTCTATGTTGGAGAGGATGCGGAGCAAAGGAACACTCTTCCACTGTTGGTGGGAATGCAAACTTGTACAACCACCATGGAAATCAGTATAGTGGTTTCTCAGAAAATTGGGAATTGATCTACCTCAAGACCCAGCCATACCACCATTTACCCAAGGAATGCTCAATCATACCACAAAGATATATGCTCAACTATGTTCATAGCAGCACTATTTGTAATAGCCAGAACCTGGAAACAACCTAGATGCCCATCAACTGAAGAATGGATTAAGAAAATGTGGTACATATACACAGTGGAGTGCCTCAGCAGAGAAAAACAATGCCATCATGAAATTTGCAGGCAAATGGATAGAACTAGAAAATATCATCCTGAGTGAGGTAACCCAGAGATGGTATGTACTCACTCATAAGTGGATTCTAGATATAAAGCGAAGGACAATCAGACTGCAACTCACAGAACCAGGGAGGCTACATAGCAGGGGGGACCCTAGGATGACTGTGCCTTATAGTAAGTTTTGGTTTTACTCAATTGCTGGTCAAGCCTCAATGAAACATTTCACTTTCACTATTAGGATAAGAATTTATACTGTATCAAGCTGATAATAGAAAAATAAATAAATAAAAATAAAAAAAAAGAGGTCGGGCAGTGGTGGAGCACAGTTTTAATCCCAGCACTCAGGAGACAGAGGCAGGCGGATCTCTGTGAGTTTGAGGCCAGCCTGGTCTACAGAGTGAGTTCCAGGAAAGGTGCAAAGCTACACAGAGAAACCCTGTCTGGAAAAACAAAAAAAACAAAACAAACAAAAAAAAAAGAGTTGAATGGCCAATGGCAAGGCAGGAGAGAGGGATAGGCTGGGCTGGCAGGCAGAGAGAATAAATAGGAGAAGAGGACCAAAGAAAGGGAGAAGCCAGAAAAGGAATAGGAGAGGGTCAACCACCCAGACACCTAGCCAGCCACAGAGTAAGAAGGAAAGAAAGATATATAGAATAAAGAAAGGAAAAAAGCTGCTCTTCCAGAGGTCCTGCGTTCAATTCCCAGCAACCACATGGTGGCTCACAACCCTCTGTAATGAGATATGGTGCCCTCTTCTGGCCTGCAGGCATACACACTGGCAGGATACTGTACTCAAAACAAACAAACAAACAAACAAACACACAAACAAACAAATCTTAAAAAAAAAAAATCCCAGAGGCAAAACACAGTTAAGGAGAAACTGGATAATTTAAGTTAGAAAAGCTGGCTATAAACAAGCCAAGTTCAGGTTGGGCATTTATAAGTAAGAATAAGTCTCCATCAGCTGACGTGAGCTCATGGGAGCTCACCAACTCTGGACTGACAGCTAGGGAGCCTGCATGGGACTGACCTAGGCCCTCTGCCTGTGGGTGACAGTTGTGTAGCTTGGTCTGTTTGTGGGGCCCCTAGCAGTGGGATCAGGACCTGTCCCTGGTGCTTGAGCTCGCTTTTGGGAACCCAACTCCCAAACTGGTTTGCTTCACCCAGCCTTGATGCAGGAAGAGAATCTTAGTCGAGCCTCAACTGGATGTGCCATGTTTTGTTGACTCCCATGGGAGGCCCACCCCTTTCTGAATGGAGACAGAGGAGGAGTGGGTGGAGGAGGGGGGAGGCCCGCCCCTTTCTGAATGGAGACAGAGGAGGAGTGGGGGGAGGAGGGGGGAGGCCCGCCCCTTTCTGAATGGAGACAGAGGAGGAGTGGGGGGAGGAGGGGGGAGGCCCGCCCCTTTCTGAATGGAGACAGAGGAGGAGTGGGGGGAGGAGGGGGGAGGCCCGCCCCTTTCTGAATGGAGACAGAGGAGGAGTGGGTGGAGGAGGGGGGAGGCCCGCCCCTTTCTGAATGGAGACAGAGGAGGAGTGGGGGGAGGAGGGGGGAGGCCCGCCCCTTTCTGAATGGAGACAGAGGAGGAGTGGGGGGAGGAGGGGGGAGGCCCGCCCCTTTCTGAATGGAGACAGAGGAGGAGTGGGGGGAGGAGGGGGCAGAAGGGAGCTTGAGGGAGGGAACTGTCGTCAGTATGTAAAATAAATGAAAAAAATTCAATAAAATTTTTTTTAATCTTGATGAATATCACCTTAAAGTTCAAGACAAGAACATGTAAAATATTAAATTAATAAATTACTAAAAAAAATGAGGGAGAGACATGATCTTTCTCTTTGCCCAGGCTCACTCCAAACTCCTGGACTTAAGCAACACTCCCCTAGTCAGCCTTTAGGGCTTCTGAGACTCCAGGCACCCACCCCTCTGCCTGGCTTCATTTCAGGAATGCTGTGGAAGTCCTGCCATGGTCAAGGGACTGTCACAGTGAGGGAGATAAAGTCAGGAATAAAACAGATCACCCTCCTGCTCACATGGAGCTGGAGGCACCAACTGTCCTGTTTTGTCTGGGACCCTTCTGATTTGGGTGATGAAGTTCCAGCATCCCAGGAGACCCCTCAGTCCTTGGAAACAGAGAGTTTGTCTCTAAGTTGGAGCATACTCATTTGCGTGGGAGACAGATAAGCACTTCCCATTCATTTCAGGTAAGAATCCTTAACCAGTCCACGGCTGGAGTGCGGATTGGTGCTGGGAGAGGATGCTGTGAGCATTTGACAGTGCCCCCATCACTACCATGACTGCCTTCATCCCTGTTTGGCCAAGCCAGCCGGGACCTACCGACTTGTTAATGAAGGGGGATGGTGAGTGAAAAGTTTTTGCACCCCATAAGCCTCTCTGCCGACGCGGTAATCCAAATCAAATCAAATCAGACTGAATTAGAAAAAGCCCTGGTTTAATGGGTAAAGTGTTCCCGGGTGGTTCTCCAGCCCTCTAGGGAGGAGACGGGGATGAGAGACCGGAAAACCATGTGTCTGTTTTCTGGGGTGCAGCTTATATACCCTTTGGGAGTGGTCTTGAACCTCTCTGGGGGAGGAGCTGTGTTTGGTGGGCTTTGAAGGGGCGAGTTTGGGGAAAGAGATGGGGGAGGGGAGTTGAGGTGGAGCTTCCACTAGAACATTCCAGACTCTTCGGGTATAAGATGCCAGGGTGCCAGGGGCTGAGGTGGAGCCTCCCACTCAGTGAGTTGTCCCCACCAGTATGACTCGGGGCAGCTGCAGACATCACTGAGGCTTTTAATGAAATAGTCGGAATGGCTGTTAGGGTGAACCTTGCTGTATTAGGTAGCTCACCGGTACCTGCAACTGCCTGGGAGCCAAGGGCCTGAAAGAGCATTGGTTTTTGTTACTAAGATCTGACTCTTAATCTTGTAGACATGCTTGGGGGTGGGGAATGTGGATGACCTTTTTGACTTTAACCGAATCTGTTCTGTATTGTAAGTGCAGCCCAGAGACTCTTTCTCATGCTTTTAGAAGTCCCAGCAGGAGCCATTCACAGCCTGCCTGTTGTCCCCCTGGTCCTGGAACTTTTACCTGCAGAAACCTGGAGCACCTGCAGATCTGGGCTGAGCTTTCCTTGGTGGCCTATGTGGGGCTGGAGATATGTGGTGGTGGGCGACTGAGGCGAGAAATCCACAGGAGTCTGCTTAAAGGGTAAAAGGAGTTCATTAGGAAAGAAAACTCACTAAAACAGAATAGGAGAATCTACACAGGGTCCTGGAAGGCTGAGGTACTGCCCCACACTGTTCTGCCACTTGAGTCAGTCTGCACCATCCAAGCTCACGTGGGAGAGAAGAGAGCTGACCTGTGTCTCCGGTCTTAAGGGTAGCCCCGAGGCCAACGCCCCAGGGGCAGGTAGAACAGATATCCACTACAGGGGAACTGTGTCTTCTTTAATGACGTTGAAATCTCAGCCCCTGTACCTGCCAATGTGACTTTAGGAAATAGGGTCCTGGAAGATGGCCAAATTGAGATGAGGTTATTGGGGTCAGCCTTAACCCAATACGGTTTGTGTGAGGGGGTGGTTTGGACCCAGAGACAGACACCTCCTCCATCAGGGATAAAATTGTCTGGAGATGAAGCCAAGACGGAGGCAATGTCTCAAGAAGCCGAAGAATGGCCTTGATTGCCGTGCTGGCTAGACTTAAGTCAACACAAGTTACCTGAGAGGAGAAAACCTCAGTGAAGAAAATGCCTCCAGAAGATCAGGCTGCATGCAAGCCTGGGGGGTATTTTCTTAACTAGTGATTGATGGGGGAGGGCCCAGCCCATTGTGAGTGGTGTCATTCCTGGGCTGGTGGTCCTGGGAGCTATAAGAAAGCAGGCTGAGCAAGCCATGTGGAGCAAGCCAGTAAGCAGCACTCCTCCATGGCCCCTGCATCAGCTCCTGCCTCCAGGTTGCTTGCTGCCTTGAGCTTTTTTTTTTTTTTTTTTTTAAATGTTTTGAGACAGGGTTTCTCTGTGTAGCTTTGGAGCCTGTCCTGGAACTCACTCTGTAGACCAGGCTGGCCTCGAACTCACAGAGATCTGCCTGCCTCTGCCTCCCGAGTGCTGGGATTAAAGGTGTGCGCCACCACCGTCTTGAGCTCTTGTCCTGACTCTCCCGGATGATGAAATAAACCCTTTCCTCTATGAGTTGATTTTGATTACTGTGTTTTATCACAGAAATAGAAACCCTAACTAAGGCAAGAGCAGTGGCTCCTGTGCACTACTGGGAGCATCCTCCAGCAGCAGCTAAGGGTGGTTAGTGGGTAATACCCAAGATTCCTAGTCTTTTTAGGGGAGGGTCTCACAGAGATCTGTTGACAAACACATTTTATGTTGTCTGGTCTTCCTCATACCATCTCTCTTTTTAAAAACTTTTATTTTTATTTTACGTGTATAGGTATTTTTGCTTGCAGTTATCTTCTGTGCAACACATGTGTGCTGTGTTCAGGGAAGACAGAAGAGGACATTGGATCCCTTGGAACCGGAGTTACAGATGGCTGTGAGCTGCCATGTATGCTAGGAACCCAACCCAGGTTCTCTGCAAGGCAGCCGGTGCCTTCTCTCTCTCTTTTTGGTTTTTCAAAACAGGGATTTTCTGTGTAGCTGGCTATCCTGGAACTCGATCTGTAGACCAGGCTGGCCTCGAACTCCCAGGGATCCCCCTGCCTCTGCCTTCCCAGTACTGGGATCAAAGGTGTGCACCACCACAGCCCAGCTGCAACCAGTGCTCTTTTTGTTTTTTTCTTTCGAGACAGGGTTTCTCTGTGTAGTTTTGGAGCCTGTCCTGGAACTCACTCTGTAGACCAGGCTGGCCTCGAACTCACAGAGATCTGCCTGCCTCTGCCTCCCGAGTGCTGGGATTAAAGGCGTGCACCACCACCAGTGCTCTGAACCACTGAGCAACTCTCCAGCGTCCACACACCATCTCTTATCCCACTGTGTTTTTTCCCATTATAAATGCTCTTGCTCCTGGTATTCTGTTAGAAAACGGACCAATGCGGGAAGATTGCAAGCCCAAGGCCAGTCTGGGCTGTACAGTGCAACCCTGCTTCAGCAAAACAGAAAAAACAAAGCAGAGCACCCAGAAAACTACACTCCATACATATAGGTACAGGAATGTGTGCTCCTCGGGGTGGAGAGAAAGCCATGATCCCTAAGAGGCACAGCTGGGCTCAGTGGCATTTGGCTTTTGAAAACCGAGTCAGTAATACATGAAGAAAACTTACACTGCACAGGTGCACTTGTAGCTAGAGGTGGAAGTCAAGTGAGTGGTGGTGCATGCCTGCAATCCTAGCATCTGGGAGGAGGAGGCATGAAGACCAAGAGTTCAAGGTCATTCCTGACTGAACAGAGAGTTTGAGCTAAGCCTAGGCAACATGAGAACCTGTCTGCAAAACAACAACAGGGCCTGCGATATGGCTCAGCAAGCAGGCCCTTGCAGCATAAGACTGATGACCTGAGTTCACTTCCCAGAGCTCCCTGATTGTCTAGGCTGGCCTGTCAGTGAGCTCAGAGATCTACTTATCTTGACTTCCACCCCAGTGCTGGGGTTACAGGTGCACTGGGGATCCGAACTCAGGTCTACATGCTTACACAGCAGCCACTTTAATCTACTGAACCACGCTCCACCCCCTACACTTAGCTCTTTATATATCTGTGCAAGCATTTCTGCAGCTCAGATTTCTGGAAGCAGAGTCTCTGAGTTGAATTGGAAGCATGCTTCCCACTTGGGGAGAGATTCCTTCATGCCCTCCACGAAGGCTGAACCAGCTGGGGCTCCCAGAGCCCTTTCATTTGAATATTAAGAAGACCTGTGCCCTGGTTTTGTCCTCTAGGCTGGTGAAATGGGACAGACCTGTTACATGTAAATAGGTTAGAATGCAGCGATTCAGCAGATCTGCGTCGCCTCCCACTGGGCGATGCGTTATTTGTTTTCCAGTGCACACACTTGAAAGGAAAAGCAAACTGTTTCTTGAAAATGTTGTAGAATTAAACATTTCTCTGCTGGATGCAGGATGCTCCTTTCTTTTCTGGTGACTTTGGAGCTCCTGGGGTTTTTCTTCTACCCAGAACAAGAAGGGTGATGTATGTGACCACAATTCACAGACAAGAAATTTGGGCCTTAACATTTTTTTCAAAGTTACTTTTATTTTATGTGTATGAGTGTTTTGCCTGTATGGGCACCACATGTGTGTGTCTGGTGTCTACTTAGGCTGGAAGAGGGTGCTGGATCCCCTGGAACTGAAGGTAAAGATGGTTATGAGCCATGTGCGGGTGCTGGAAACTGAATCTAGGTCTTCTGCAAGAACAGCAAGTGCTCTCAACTCCTGAGCCATCTCTCCAGCCCCCATCCCAATTTTTAATTATATTTCTTGCATGTGTATGGGGCATGTGCATGTATCTACAGGTGCCCTCATGGCCATATACCATGGCATTGTAGCAGAAATCTTAGATGGTCTTATTAATAAAATCAAACCTGAGCCAGGTATTGGGGTGAACTGGAAGATCAGAGAACCAAAACAAGCCACAGCTAACCTCACCTGGCCAACTTCTCAGCTGGTCTTGTTTCCTCAGACTGGAAGCTTCTGTGTCCTCAACCCAATGGCTCTCAGCTGAACTGCTGCTTGAAAGCCTGGAGCTTAACCAGCTAAAAGCTTAACCAGCCAAATGCTTCTAGTTTCTGGTCCTCACGCCTTATATACCTTTCTGCTTTCTACCACCACTCCCTGGGATTAAAGGCTCACTTTCTGGGATTAGAGGCGTGAGTCACCATGCTTTGCTGTATCCTTGAACACATGGATTTCTGTCTCTGGAATGCTAGGATTAAAGGCATGTGCTACCACTACCTATCCTCATGTTTAATATTGTGGCTGTTCTGTCTCTGACCCCAGATAAGTTTATTAGGGTGTACAATATTTTGGGGAACACAATACCACCACATGGCATGAATGTGGAAATCAGAGGAAACTTGTGGGAGTTGGTTTTCTCCTTCCATCATGTAGGTCCTGGATCTAAACCAGGTTGACAGGCTTGGAGCAAGGACCTAAACTTAGGGAGTTGTCTCACTGGCCCTGTCAACCACACTTTTTTGAGACAGGGTCTTTCACTGACCTGGATCTCTCTGAGTAGGCTAATCTAGTTGGTTATCATGTCCCAAGATCCACTTCCACAATGGTGGGGTTATAAGCATGTGCCACCATGTCCAGTGTTTTTTTTTTTTTTTTCCTGTGAAGAGACACTATGACCATGGCAACTCTTATAAAGAAAACATTTTAATTGGGGTAGCTTGCTTACAGTTTCAGAGGTTCAGTTCATTATCATCATGGTGGGAAGCATGGCAGCATGCAGGTACTGGAGAGGTAGCTGAGAGTTCTACATCTTGTAGGCAACAGGAAGTCAACTGAGACACTGGGCAGTATGCTGACCATAGGAAACCTCAAAGCTTGCCCCCACAGTGACACACTTCCTCCAACAAGGCCATACCCACTCCAAAAAGCCACACCTCCTAATAGTGCCACTCCCTATGAGATTATGGGGCTGATTACATTCAAACTACCACATTTCACTCCCTGGTCTCCATAAGCTTGTAGCCACATCATAATGCAAAATGCATTTAGTTCAACATCAAAAGTCCCATAGTGTAGCATGAATCTTAAATGGTCTTATTAATAAAATCAAACCTGAGGCCAGTTATTGGTGTGAACACTGGAAGATCAGAGAGACAGAATGGGCCACAGGTACCTCACCTGTCCAACTTCTCAGCTGATCCTGTTTCCTCAGACTGGAAGCCTCTGAGTCCTCACCAGAATGAATCTCAGCCTGAAACCTTAACCAGCTAAAAGCTTAACCAGCCAAATGCTTCTAGTTCTAGGTCTTCATGCCTTATATATCTTTCTCTTTTTGCCATCACTCCCTGGGATTAAAGGCTCACTTCTTGGGATTAAAGCCGTGTGTCACCATGCTTGGCTGTATCCTTGTGGCCTTGAACTCACAGAGATCCAGACAAATTTCTGCCTCTGGAATGCTAGGATTAAAGGTGTGAGTGCCACCATTTCCTAGCCTTTGTATCTAGTGGCTGTTCTGTCTCTGCCCCAGATAAGTTTATTAGGGTGCACAATATTTTGGGGAACACAATACCACCAGACCATAGTCTATCACAGTCTCAATGTTTTAAAGTCCAACGTCTCTTCTGAGATTCATACAATCTCTTAATTGTAGTGCCTTATAAAATCAAAATCAAAAAGCAGATCACATACTTCCAGCATATAATGGCACAGGATATACATTACCATTCCAAAATGCACAGAAGGGAGCATAATGAGGAAATATTGGACCAAAGCCAGACAGAACACCAGCTGGGCAAACTCCAAACTCTGTCAAAATCTCCATGTCTTATGTCAAGATACAATTCAGATCTCCAACTCGTTTCAGCTTTGTTGACTGCAACACACTTCTTTCTCTTGGGCTGGTTCCACTCCCCGTTAGCAGCTCTCCTCAGCAGGTATCCCACGGCTCAGGCATCTCCAACATCATGGGGTCCCCAAGACAAACCAGGCTTCTACTTCACAGCTTCACACTACGGCCTCTCTAGGCTTCTGTTCAGGGATATGCCTGACACATGCATGGCCTCAGCAGCTTTCTTTAGGTAGGTGGGGAGGCAAATTCCATAACTATGTGGCGGAAGCTGCCAAGTTCTGCTGCTTGCTGGGGCTGAATATGGCCTCTTCATTCAATTACATCTTCAGCTTTTCTTTCACTGCCGAAACTTGGCTGTACTGAAACTGGATCTGTAGACTAGGGTGGCCTCAAACTCAGAGATTTGCTAGCCTCTGCCTTCCCAGTGCTGGGATTAAAGGTGTGTATACCACCATACCTAGATCTAAGCTTTTCTTTAGTTCCTTTTCACAAATTGGAAATTTAGCTGGGTGGGAACTTGCCCTGAGGCCACCACTCCCTTTATTCCATTTCTTAATCTGTTCATCTTCTTGAACACAGATTTAGCTCCATTCCACTTCCTGGTGTTCTTTTTCTTCTTAAATTTTACATTTTTGTAATTTACTCTGCAAGGCTTGCTCCTTTTCATCATAAATCTGTGTAAGAATGGCCAGTAATAGCCACACAACAGAGTCAATACTAGGCTGTTTTGAGATTTTTCTCTCCCGTAGAATTAATTCAAATCTCTTCACTTTCGCCTCAGGCAGACTCTTTGGACAAGGGCAAAAGGCAGCCACTTTCTTCACCAAAATATCATCAGACCATTCTCTATGCCACGCACTGACATTCTTCTCCTGTGAGACCTCTTGATCCCTACAGTTCATCAAATCACACTCAGCACCACTGTCTCCAATGCTCCTACTAGTATGACCAATTCAGCAGTGCTTAAAGCATTCCATTTCTTTCCTAACCCAAACTCTCAAGGTCCTTGTTATTCCAAACTAAAACATGGTCTGGTCTGTCACAATAATACCCCACTCCTGGTACCAACTCTTATAAAGAAAACATTTAATTGGGGTGGCAGCTTACAGTTTCAGAGGTTCGGCCTGTTATCATCATGGTGAGGAGCATGTGGCATGCAGGCAGACATGGTACTGGAGAGGTAGCTGAGAGTTCTACATATTCCAGGCAACAGGAAGTTGACTGAGACACTGGGCAGTATCCTGAGCATAGGAAACCTCAAAGCCCACCCTCACAGTGACACACTTCCTCCAACAAGTCCATACCCACTCCAACAAAGCCACACCTCCTAATAGTGCCACTCCCTATGAGATTATGGGGGCCGATTACATTCAAACTACCAGACCCAGCTTTTTATGTGGCTTCTGGGGTGCAAACTCAGATCTTTATGCTTGCAAAGGAAGCACTCTATCAATTGAGCTCTCTTCTCAGACCCCATCTTATTTATTTTTGGAAGTTGGGTGTCTCACTGAACTGTAAATCATTGTAGTGAGCCTGGCTGGCCAACAAGCCCCACCCATCCTTGTCTGGTGCACCAGCCCTGGGGTTACAGACACACACTGCCACTCCCGACTTTGACATGTGTGCTCAGGATCTGTGAACTCAGGTCCTCATGTGAGCACAGCAAGTGCTGAACAGACGGGGCAGTCTCCTCAATCCCACCTGTGCACACTCATGCATGAGTGCACACACACACACACACACACACACACACACACACACACGAGAGAGAGAGAGAGAGAGAGAGAGAGAGAGAGAGAGAGAGAGAGAGAGAGCGCTTCTGCTTCCTCCTTCAGAGTGCTGGAATTTTAAGTCTGTGTCACCAGCCCAGCTTCTATATCTTACTTATTTATTTTTTTTAACATTGAAACTCTTTTTTATTTTTTAAATTTTTTTAGGTTCTTTGATGCCCATCTTTCTTTTTTTAATTATTATTATTTTTTCTATCATCAGCTTGATATAGTACTAATTTCCTAATAGTGAAATGTTTCACTGAGGCTTGCCCAGTAATTGAGTAAAACCAAAACTTATTATAAGCCGCAGTCATCCTAGGGTCCCCCCCACTATATAGCCTCCCTTGATCTGTGGGATCTGATTGTCCTTTGCTTTATATCTAGTATCCACTTATGAGTGAGTACATACCATGTTTGTCCTTCTGAGTCTGGGTTACCTCCCTCAGGATGATATTTTCTAGTTCCATCTATTTTCCTGCAAACCTCATGATGTCATTGTTTTTCTCTGCTGAGTAGTACTCCATTGTGTATTTACCACATTTTCTTAATCCATTCTTCAGCTGAGGGGCATCTAGGTTGTTTCCAGGTTCTGGCTATTAGGAATAGTGCTGCTATGAACATAGTTGGTATCTCACTTACTTTTATATGACTTCAGCAGGTTGGTTCGTATCAGTGCACTACAGACATGAGTGGTGTGTGGTGTTGTGTGGTGTGTGGTGTTGTGTGGTGTTGCTTCCATGTCACTAGGTGATAAGAGTTTTTCAGCTCCAAGTTAATCTTTTTTTTTTTTTTTTTTTTTGAGACAGGTCTCATGGAGCCCATGATAAGCTCTAACTCTCTATGTATTTGAGGATGGCCATGAACTTCTGGGTTCCTGCTCCCATCTCCTGAGTGCTGACCTGACAGGTGTGAGCTATGATGCCTGGGGATCAGTTCTGGTGATCAAACCCAGTGATGTGCGTGCACTAGGTAAGCACCCTAATCACTGGGCTATTGGTACTCCTGCAGACCCTCTGCTTTGACCTTCCAGGACCCCTGTTGTGTGTGCAGCTGTCTGTCAAGTGGTGCATTACCGTACACTTGGCTTCTTCCTTTCTCCTGGTGCAGTCCTGGAATCAATGAAGTACTTATTGGATGGGAGATGGAAGCAAGAATGAATGAACAAGTGGCATTAGATTTTCTCAGTTCCTCTGCTGCCCTTGGTCTGCTCAGTGACATCTTCCTTTGTTCTTTTAGATTTATTTATTTTTATTTTGTGTGTATGAATGTTTTGCCTGCATGCATATATGTGCTCTGTGTGTGTCAGTTACTGGGGTTACAGATGGTTCTGAGCCACCATATGGGTGCTGGGAATTGAACCCAGGTCCTCTGCAAGAGCAACAAGTGCTCTTAACTGCTGAGCCATCTCTCCAGCCCCTAGCTTCTCTCTTTATTTTTTTAAAAAAATCATTACTTTTATTTGGTTATTAGTTATTATTAATTTTATTTCCTGAGTGTGTGTAAGCACAAACTCATGCACATGTGGAGGTCAAAGGGCCACTTAAGGAATCAGTTCTCTTCTTCCACCGCGTCTGTTCCAGGGATTGAACTCATGTTGCCAAGCTGGGAGCTGAGTGCTTTTACCTGCTAAGCCATTTCGTCAACCCAGATATCTCTAATTTTAACCAGATTCCTAAGCAATATGTACGAACTCAGCATTAATAATTTTTTCTTTTTTAATGAGACAAGTCTCATGTAATGTAACCTGGGCTTGAACTTGCTATGTAGCTGTGATGGCTGTTCTTGGTTGTCAGTTTGGCTATATCTGGAATGAACTACAATTCAGCAAGGGAGGGCACACGTGACAGGCCTGATGACAACATGCCTTTATCCAGATCTTGAGGCTGGAAGGCACACAGTTAATCTGGGCCACATCTTCTGCTGGAAGCCTATATAAGGACAAGGGGAGAAGGAAGGGGGTGTGCTCATTCTTCACCTGCTTGCCCTCACCTTGTCAGCACATCTATTCCCTCACTGGCATTGGAGCCTACTTCTTCAGGATTCCAGCATATACAGCAGACCAGCCTAGACACTCAGCCATGTGGGACTGAGAAACTACTAGATTCTTGGAGTTTCCATTCACAGCTAGCCATTGTTGGACTAGTTGGAATGTAGCCTGCAAGCCATTCCAATAAATTACCATATATATACATTCCATAAGTTCTGTGACTCTAGAGAACCCTAATCTTGAACTCCCGATTCTCTTACCTTCATCTCTCAAGCACTAGGGTTACAGGTATGCACAGCCATGCTCAGTTTATGGGGTATTGGGGGTCAAACAGGTTTCATTCATGCTAGGCTAGCGCTCTACTAAGCTATGACTTCAGTGCCAGTCAGCACTTAATAGCTTACCAAGCATTTCTCCTAGACTTTGGCTAATATCACACTGAACAGTCCTGAGATACATCCGTTTTTTACCTCCTCAGGCACTGACTTAGACAGGCCAGTGACTTGCCAGCTCCAGGTTGATGGGAGCTTGTATTGATGTCTGAAGCTTCTGAACCAGCTCTTTAAAGACAATTTTGATTACATTTATTTGTGTTGTATGTGTGTTGAGGTACGTGTGTGTGTGCTCGTGATATGGCACACGTGGAGGTCAGAGAACAACTTGATGGATTGGCTCTCCTACCATGTGGGTTCTGGGGCTTGGCAACAAGCACCTTTACCTGCAGGCCATCTCACTGGCCTGCAGGTCCTTGATCCTTCATCTGACTGTCCTCAGTAGTCTGCCCCTGAGAACACACTGATGGAGTGTTTGAGTCTAGTTGTCTCTCTGAGACTGTGTCACTATTCTATCCCTGGGGTGCCGCGGAGTGGAGTATTACATATTTTATGGCCAGGAAAACATTAATGAAAAATGAACCATCAGTGAAATTAATTTCCAAGATTTATGCATTCACGGGTGACTAACAAGCTCGCACCTGCTCATCTGATGCCCGCTAGCAGCTCCCCCTTCCACCCTTTTAAGATTCTTCTCTTTCCCTGAAGGCACTTGCTTAGTGCACGGAGCAGTTAAATAAATGTGTAGTGGGATAGAGTCACGACTTGTTAATTAAAATGCTGCAGTGTCACTTGAAAGTGGGAAGGGGCTACCGGGCAGAGCAGAAAGTCACTGCTTGGGTTTTTATGTGCATGTGTGTACACGCACACAAGACAAACACACAAACATATTCTAAAAGAAAGCGACAGTGAGGGACTGAGGATAGATCTTAGTTGATATCAGGCTGACTTGCAAGCACAAGGCCCTGGGTTTTATACCCAACACTGGAAAAAAGAAGTCTGAGATTTACGGAGAGCATCCCAAGTTGGACCTAGGACAGAAGGGCTTTCTTTGGACCTGGCCTACCATGTGTTCCTAGCCTCCTCTGGTGCCTTTATTTCATTCATCTCTGGTACCAGCGCAAGTGTCTATAGAGACAAGAATACACAACACTCCTGTGCATTTTCTACTGTTTGCCTCAGAAATCCACATACAGCATAGTGCTATCCATGCTGCTTAATGGACTTCCAGCGTGTTAGTAAGGGGCATCCTTTTTTTGTTTAGAATCAGGGTGTCATGATGTAGCCCAGGCTGTCCTAGAGGGAGTAGATTACAAGTGTTCTTAACACACACACACACACACACACACACACACACACACACACACACACTCACACGCGCATAAACACCTGAATAGTTAGGCATAGCAGCTGTGTAAACTTTTCTGGGGAGACCTGAACACACATGTATTCACCCCAGATGAGACTCTAACAACAGACCAAATAAATGATTTCCCTCCTGTCTGGCTGGGTGAACTGGTGAGTTTACTTGGCTGACTTGCAGAGCCTAAGTGAGGGGCCACAGATGGGGGCTCTGTTACCCTTCTTTTCTCTGAACATGCTAGTCACAGGCATGTCCAGTTTGTGGCCTTGGAGCCACATGTAGCTCACACTGCACAGCTGGGAGGTTGTTTACTACACAGGAGACAGGTAACTTTTCCATGGTCATGCTATGCAGGATGTATGCTGGTAAGCACAGCTGCAGAAAGTCTGTGTGCACAAGGCTGTGTCATGTCTAGAAGTCATCGTTCCCCAGCTCTCCTCCCCAGCCTCTGGTCTTATGTTCTTTCTGCCTCCTTTCCATGATGTTCCCTGAGCATTGTTGTTGTTGTTGTTGTTGTTGTTGTTGGTGGTGGTGGTGGTGTGTGTGTGTGTGTGTGTGTGTGTGTGCATGTGTGTGTGTGTGTGTGTGCATGTGTGTGTTGGAGATGTCTCATTTGGGTCTGAGCACTCCACAATCACTACTTTTTAACAGTTGTGAATCTCTGTGTTAATTGTTGTCTGATACACAAAGGAACTTCTCTGATGAAGAGCTGCTCTAACCCATGGCTATAAAGACACAGATTTAGAGTAAGCTTTTTTAGGTATCCATTAGCAAAACAGCAGCAGTATGGTTTCCCCTTGCTCTGAGGACTCCCCAGCCATAGGTCTGTGGCCAGGTTTACAGTATTAGCAATGAGTTTCCTCCCACAGAGGAGGCCTTAAAGCCAACCTGAAAGCAGCTGGTTTTCCCAATAACATTCCTTTGGAAGAGCAGCAGACACTGATAACCACTGAGCCATCTCTCCAGCCCCTGCCCAGCTGTTTAAATGTGGATCTCAAGGAATCAAATTCAGCTCTTCATGCCGAAGCATGACTGAATCCTCTCTCCAGTCCTATTCTGTTCTTTTTGGACAGAGTCTCATTATTTAGCTCAGAGTGGCCTCAAACTTATGATTCTCTTGTCCCAGCCTCCCAAGTCCTAGGATCATAGGCATGTGCCACCAGACCAAGCTCTTCGCTTCTTCTTTTTTAAAAATATATATAAATTCTTGGTAATTTCATGCATGTATTTTGATTATATATTCACCCTCACTCCTCCTCCTAAGTCTTCCCACATCTACCCCATCTTCCTATTCCCCAACATCACGTCTTTACTTTTTTATTTTGTAACTAACCCAGGGTTTGGAAAGATGGCTTGGTGGTTAAGAGCACATGTTGCTCTTGTGGAGGACCTGAGTTCTGTTCCCAGCACCCATATGGTGGCTTACAACCATCTGAAAATCTAGTTCCAGGGCATCCGATGACCTCCTCTGACCTCCCTGGACACCAAGCATGCATGTGGTACGTAGACACACATGCAGGCAAAACACTCATATACATATTATATAATAAATAAATCTTTTCTTTTCTTTTCTTTTTTTTTTTTCCAGAGCTGAGGACTGAACCCAGGGCCTTATGCTTGCTAGGCAAGCGCTCTACCACTGAGCTAAATCCCCAACCCCCCCTTTTTTTTTTTTTTTTTTTTTGGTTTTTCGAGACAGGGTTTCTCTATGTAGCTTTGCGCCTTTCCTGGAACTCGCTCTGTAGACCAGGCTGGCCTCAAACTCACAGAGATCCGCCTGGCTCTGCCTCCCGAGTGCTGGGATTAAAGGCGTGCACCACCACCACCTAATAAATAAATCTTAAGAAAAAAAAACTATCTAATTTGTACTGCCTTGTGGGTGTGGGGCCATCTATTGTAGTGGGCTAGACGTACCAGGATTCACACCCCTGAAGAAAATGGATTCTCCTTCCTCAAGCAGTCATCAACTGCTCATCACTTCCCAGTTGGAGGTTTGAGTCTTTCTTACAAGGACAGCCGGATTAAAGGTCCTCATCCTTCTGTATGACCTCACTTTAATTTGTATCTATGACTGTCTTATATTCTCAGGGACTGCTGACAGGATCTCAATATTTTTAAAAAGATTTATTTATTTTTACTTTATGCGTTTGAATGTTTTGCCTGCATGTGTGTCTGTGCACCATGTGTGTGCCTGATGCCCATGCAGGCCAGAAAAAGGTTTTATGTGCCCTGGAACTGGGGTTACAGATGGTTGTGAGCTGCCTAATGTGGGTGCTGGGAACTGAACCAGGGTCCTCTGGAAGAGCAGGACAGGCTCTTAACTGCTGAGACATCTCTCCATCTCCTCAATATGTTGCTTTTGTGTTGTGCGATACTTTGTTTGTGTTCTGACAAGTAAAGCTTGCCTGGAAATCAGAGGGTGGAACTAGACACTAGTTAACCATAGAGGTCTGGAGGTCTATACAGACAGACAGGAAGTGATAAGGCGGGGTAGAGACAAGATCTCGGCCTTTTAGGTAGGAGGATTTGGAGAGGTAAGAAGTGACTGGCTGTTCCTTTGCATCTCTGATCTTTAAGGTTATTAGCCCAATATCTGAATCCTAGTTTTTATTGATACGACTAATTAGGATCATGCTTCATTTTTGGGGAGTCTAATTTAACCATTATAGATATTTTATGTTTTGCAGAGAATTCTCTTACCTCACAGACTTCTTGAACACCTGGTGTCTCCTTGATTTCCTTTTTTGGAAGGAAACTCTAGAAAAGAGCTGGGCTGTATGAAGTGGCTTTGTGGATCCCTTGGTTAGTCCTTAACCACACTTTCGGTGATCCCTGATATTGGGGCCATCTGTGTAGGATGAGAAGCAGAGAAGTGGAGATGACAGAAGCTGTGGATAGAATTTTCAGAGAATGAACATGTCACAGGTCACTGCCTGCCCACCAGAGGGCGGAGCTTGAGCTATGATTCTCTTCGAAGAGAATCTCTACAGCTGCTTCCTCCACATTTGACATGGCAGTCACCCCCATGAAGCTGAGACTATGTGGACCCACAGGGGACCTTGGCTTGTAGTCATGACAATGGAATAAACAGAACTACCATGCAGTAGATAGCGAGGTCTGCAGTAATTGGGTGCTAGCATTCCCTGGAGATAGGGAGAGAGGTTGCAATGCTCTAACAAGACCTTACCCCGAGATTCTGATCACCTCTCCTTCCTACCCGACGCTTGCATAATCTTGGAAATGGTGAAGTATATAAGAGGTTAAAAAAAATTGGCCAGGGGTGGGACTTTTGGTGGTACAGCTGCCCATGAGTTAGCCAAGTTCCTGTAAGTAACCTCAATAAACTCAATTACTTTCCAAGATGGACTTGGTGGAATCTTTGGTTTGCCGACTTCTCCCTATTTTGGGGTAAGTAGACATTTCTTTGACCTCTCTCCACAAGTCAGGCAACACAGAGGGCTTCTTTGTGCCAAGATGGAAAAAGAATGGGTCATTAGGACATCATGAAGGCTGGCTTTGTGACCGGGGCTGAGTTCAGAGGGTCAAGGCTGCAGTCTCCCCAGGAAGCCAGAGAAATGGTCAGGATTCTGCGCGGAGAGTTGCTTTGTGGCAACATTGTAGGGAGCAAGGTTCTCCACCAGAGGACAGGGAGGGTTAGGGGAGGAATCTCAGCTTTACACATGGCCTTGACCCCCACCTCCAGCCCTCCTAAGAAGCAGCAGGGCTCTGAGCTGCAGCTGTAGCAGTGAACTGTGGCAGGAGGGGTATGGAGTGTGCGCATAGGCTCTGGCCTTGGTCCTGAAGCAGGATTTCCTGTCTACAGGCATCATCTTTCCTCACTTCTGGCTCAATCTAAATCCCACCTGATTCTTCCCAGAAATCCAGAACCAGGTGAAGGAAGAAGGTGTGGCTAGAGGGGCTGCAGCATGGCAGAAGGAGCAAACAAGCGGAGAAAATGGGGAAAAGCCACAGACAAAAAGGGATATGAAGATGCCAGAGTTTAAAAATCATCATTCTAGTTGGGCGTGGTGACTCATGACTTTAATTCCAGCACTCAGGAGACAGAGACAAGAGGATCTCTGTGAGTTTGAGACCAGTCTGGTCTACATAGCAAGCTCCCAGACAGCTAGAGCTACATAGAGAGACCCTGTCTCAAGCAACAACAAAAAACCCCCCAAAAAAAACCCAAAACAAAAATAAAATAAAATCATTATGCTAATCGATTGTTAAAAGCATCCACTTCCCTCTCTCCCCCTGCCTCCCTTCATCTCCCTCTCCCTTCCTATCTACTCCCCTTTGCTTTCTCCCTTACCCAGTCTTCTCCTCCTCTCTTACCCCCTCTCTCCCCTTCCTTCCTTCCTTCCTTCCTTCCTTTTTATTTTTCTTTTTTCCCTCTTTTCTTTTCAGAGAAGGTCTTGCTGTGTAGTACAGGCTAGTCTGGAACTTACGATTCTTCTGCTCTTGACTGCTAGAATTACAGGCATGTATCACTATGCTTAACAAAAAGTATTCCTTTCAATTTGTGGAAGTGGTACCAAGATTTGTTATAAGCACATCAAATTAGGGGAGTATGAAAACCATGACCAAGGAATTACCATTAGGCTATCTGAAATAAAAATGTTCACAGCCTTCCCTTAATTTTCCCCATTTTGGTTTCTCTTGTTGAGGGAGAACATATATTTTATAACTATAATTACCATAATAAATAAAAATATGACAGGAGACTTGAGAGATGGCTTAGCAGTGAAGAGCCTGTCCTGCTCTTCCAGAGGACCCTGGTTCAGTTCACAGCACCCATGTCAGGTAGCTCACAACTTCCTGTAACTCCAGGGGATCCAATACCCTTTTCTCCCCTCCACAGAAATACACAGGAACACACACACACACACACACACACACACACACACACACACACACAAATAAATGAATCTTAAAAGATGGCTTGTTTCGTAATGCACAGAGCTGAATTATGACAGAGCTCTGTCATGTTGTCAGTCCCTCCCTGAGGAACAACGGTTTCCCCTTTGGAAAGGCACGAGTCTATCATTTCCCCATGGCTGCATGTGTGGAAAATTAAGTTACTTGCTAAAAGCCCCTTAGCTAGTGAGAGGTGGATCTGGGGCTGGACTCTGTCATAGCACCATAAGGAGCAAATCTGTATACATCGGCCACTTATGTGCATTTATTTTTACACTTGTATACATGGATGCATGTATGTATATGAATATGTATTTGTGAGTTCTTCTCTGTTCAAAAATTTAAGACTATACTGTGTCACATGGACACATCCATTGTCTCCTTAAGTCCTCCCTGCAAACTCCTTTCCTTTCTTTCTCTCTTCCTTACTTCCTGTGGTGGTTTGAATGTAATTGGCCCCCATAAGCTCACAGGGAGTGGCACTCTTAGAAGGTGTGGCTTTGTTGGAGTATGTATGGCCTTGTTGGAGGCAGTGTGTCACTCTGCGGGTGGGCTTTGAGGTTTCATATATGCTTAGGCCACGCCCAGTGTCTCAGCTCACTTCCTGTTGCCTGCACAAGATGTAGAACTCTCAGCTCCTTCTCCAGCACTGTGTCTACCTGCATACTGCCATGTCCCACCTTGATGATAATGGACTAAACCTCTGAACTGTAAGCCATCCCAATTAAATGTTTTCTTGTATAAGAGTTGCTGTAGTCATGGTATTGTTGTGGAATAACTTTTTGTACACTGTGAAGATTTGTCTTTGCCAAGGCACCTTCTTATTGGTTTAATAAAAAGCTAAATGGCCATTAGCTAGGCATGAGGTATAGGCAGGACAGCCAGACACATAGGATGCTGGGAAGAAGAAGGGAGGAGTCTGAGGAGATGCCATGAGATACAGAGTGAGCAGAATGGGAAGTATGTACATGAGGTAGAAGAACCTTGGGGCAGCACATAGATTAATAGAAATGGGTTAATTTAAGTTATAAGAGCTAACTAAAAATAAACCTAAGCTATTGGCTGAGCATTTATAATTAATATTAAGTCTCCATGTGGTTATTTGGGAGCCAGCAGTCCCGATGAGAAACTCCACCTACATGGTATCTCTTCACAGCAATAGAAACCTTAACTAAGACACTTCCTTTGAGACAGGATCTCCTTATGTTACCACGCTAGCTTTAAACTCCTAGGGTCAATCCTCCCATCTTAGCCTACAGCATATACCCTCATGCACAGTCCTTAAGTCTGAAGAGCACAAATTATTATTATTTTAATTCTGAGATTATAATAGAATTACAGTATTTCCTTTCTCTTTTCACTTGAAACTCTCCCATATCCTTCCTTTCTCTTTCATATTCATGTCTTCTCTTTTCATTAGTTGTTATTGCATGTTATGTATATACACAGATATGTTCCTAAATATAACCTGCTCGGTATGTATAATGCTGCTTGTACGTATATTCTCAGGGGCGACCATGTTGTGTAGTGCTGAGGCCTCATGAGCTTTTCCTTATTCACTTTGGTGTGCCAATTGGTGTCCTCCTTGTTGGGTAGCCATGTTGGTGAGATTTTATGGTTATAGTTTTTGTTGTTACTAGGAGACACGATCTCAGAACAACCCCCCCACTCCTCTGGCTCTTACAGTCTTTCTAATCCCCCTCTGCAATGTTCCCTGAGCCTTAGGTGTGGGAATATTCCGTGGATGTATTCACTGGGATTGGGGCCCCACATTCTGTATTTTGATTGGTTGTGGTTTTCTGTAGTGATTCCTCTGTTGAGAAGTTTCCTTGAGGAGGGGGTATTATTATTATTATTATTACTACTGAGACAGGTTCATGAAGCTCAGACTGACCTCAAACGATGATGATCTTGGATCACAGATGTGCACTAGCACTCCTGACTCATGTGGTGCTGGGAATGGAACACAGGACTCTGTAGATGCTAGGCAAGCGTTCTACCAACTAAGCTACACCTCCAGCCTCAAGAGCAGAAATTCTTTAAAAAATTTTTTTTTTTTTAAAGAAAAGTGAAAAAGCCCTCTGTAGATTGCCAGGACAAGCCGAGTGAAGGGCTCTAATGGATTACTTGGGAGTCAGCCCAGCTGTTCTGCTGGTTCTTGGCACCTGTTGGTGCCACGTAATTCAGCTGGAATGAGTTCTGTGTGCCATTTTCAGGTGCTTTATTGATGAATATTCCAGGTGTCAGAAAGGCTTCATTTCTAAGAGTGGGCTCAGGATATTGACTGAAAATAAATTAGTCCCAAGTGCAAGCAGATGGTTTCTGGAGCATTTATGGGCTCAAGGCAGAGCACATAAAAAGCTGTTGAATTTTGAGATGTTGACTCAAGCTTCCGGAAGTGCTAAAACCTGAGGGACACTAGGGGAAGCAGAGTCCAAGGGCCAGGCTGTCTTCACCCCTTCATTTGTCCAGCACTTTGCGCAGACATTGATTCTGTGCATTAATCCCTGGAGCCCTGAGACGTCTCAGCAAGATCAGTAGTTATGTATTATACATGCCACTCAAGGGTAAGAAAACCAAGGCTCAGAGAGAATGATGGAACTAACTCTACCTCAAGATTTTTCTGATATAGGGTCTTACTGTATAGCCCTGGCTATAGTAAATGGCTATAGTCTGGGACTCTTTGTGTACACCAGGGTGGCCTCAAACTCACAGAGATCTGCCTGCTTCTGCCTCTAGAGTGCTGGGATTAAAGATGTGCACTACCATACTTTATCTTATTTTCAATTATGTGTATATGTGTGGGGTTATGTGTATGTGAGTGCAGGTGCCTGCCAAGGACAAAAGAGGGCATTGGATCCCTTGGAGCTGGAGTTATATACAGGTGGCTGTGAGCTGCTGGATATGAGTGCTGGGAACTGAGCTCCCATCCCCTGCAAGAGCAATAAGAGCAGTAAGGGCTCTGAGCCCCAAGCCATCTCTCCAGTCCTACACTTCTATTTTATAGAAAAGAAAAGTTGAGGAAAGGGAAGAAGTTCACTGGAGTGTTTGCAAGAGCACATGGAATTGCTGTTTCTGCAGCCAGACTGTCTTACATGTCCTAATTGCAGCATTGGGCCTCCTTTCCAAGTCTTGGCCATGGCTTCTGGGCTGGACCCTAAGAATAATCCCTTCTGTATGACAGTTGCAGAGACTCTCTGGGCTCTGGTGGTTGCACAGGAACGTCACCTTAAATGTCTGCTTATGGACTTGTGATGTGGCCCAGTAGGTAAAGGTTCTTGCAGTGAAAGCCTGCAGCCTGAGTTCAATCTGGAACCTCCAAGCAAAGGTGGAAGGATAGAATCAATTCCAAAAAGTTGTCTTCTGATCTCTGCACATGCCCATGGCACACAAGCCCACCCCCAATATACATACACACATACACGTACACACACATGCATACACACGCATGCACGCACGCACGCACGCACACACGCATGCAGGTACATGTGTCAGTGAGCCTGCCCACCTGTCATGGTTTGAATCTGAACCATTCCCCACAGGTTCACGTGTTTGAACACTTGGTCTCCACTGGCGTTGCCGTTTTGGGGGGCTGTGGACCCCTTATGATGTGGGAACTAGCTGGAGGAACTGATTTGCAGGGAGGAAGGGATTTTGGGTCAAAACTCTGCCCAGTTCGAGCCTGATCTCTCTGTTCCCCATCTCAGGGATGTGAACAAGAAGCCCCATCTAGCTGTCACCATAGCCGTGAGCTGTTGATCCCACCATCCCTTCCCCATGATGGATATGTTTTCTCAAACCGTGAGCAAGAACAGACCCTTACTTCTTCAAACTGCTTGTTCAGGCATTTTATCCCAGAAATGAGAAAAGTTAACTAACATACCACCATCATCATTTTTCTTCCATATTTCCTCATATCCACAACTATCTCTAGTAGGGCCTTGGGGAACTAGCCACCCTAGCCCCCCTACACAGTGCAAAGTGCTTTGTGGCCATTTCACACCTCGTGTGTACACAGAGGTGGGGGCTGCTTCTTTCGTTTTGTGAGTGGGGAGACTGACTGCGAGTTAGTTGTCCAGGAGGATGTGCCCATCCAAAGTCATTTTATTAGTGGCAGTGTGCACCTGTAATTCTTGCACTTGGGAAGTGGAGGCAGAAGGATCATGAGTTCTAGGACAGCCTTAGCTATGTAGTAAGTTAGGGGTCAGCCTGGTCTACATTTAACTCCTGCTTAAAGTCAAACCAAAACAGAAAAACACCCAACTCATTTAATTATCATCCAGTTCTAAGTACAAAGTCATTTCTTTTTTTGCTATACTTACCACTCTTTCAAAAAATAATTTATCATTATTATTTTATGTGTGTAGGTGTTTTGCTTGTATTTATGTCTGTGTGTGACGGGCTACCATGGAGGCCAGAAGAAGGTATCAGATCTCCTGGAACTGGAGTTAGAGAGTGTGAGCTGCTGTGTGGGAATCAAACCCAGGTCCTCTGGAAAAGCATCCTGTGCTCTTACCCTCTGAGCCATTTCCCCATTCACTCTTGCCAGAGGATGAGAGATGTCTCTTTGAGACCTGGAAGCAACAAGCACCCGCTTCAGGTTCTGGGAATACTAATTCCCACTTTACAATGCACATGTTCTCTTTCTTTTCTCACTTCTTTTTGTCTCCCTTGGAAAACAGTAACTTTCTTGGAGCTTATTTGATATACTAGAACTTGATGTATAAAATTGATGAGTTGGACAAGGGCATAACCCGTGGAATGCCTGCCTTGTGGCACCCACTTTCTGTTGGTACCAACGCCCTGTGTGCTGAGCTCATTCTTGACTGCAGGTCTCTAACCAAAAAGCCTGATGTGGAATTGGTGAGGATGTCCTTTTGTAAAAAGCTTGTCATGAAAGCATGAGGACCCGAGTTCCAACCCTAGAACTTGAATGCACAGTCACACCCGTAATCTGAGTGCTGGGGAAACAGAGGCAGGAGGCTCCTTGGGCCTGGTTGGTTAGCCAATCTAGCCAATGAGTGAGCTTCAAGTTCGGTGAAAGACCTCATCTCCAAAAATAAGGTGGTGACCTCTGACCTCCACATGCACATGCACACATGTGCACCCACACACCCAAACATGTGCACACACAGGAAATAACATGCTGACCAGAAGTACCCTAAAAGTAGTAATGAGCAGCCAGAGAGTAATAAGATTATTGATTCTTTGCTCCAGCTCCTGTTTTCCTAGGGTGTGAGCCAAGACTTGAAATACTGAAGTATTAATTTTGGCAGGCGCTTGAGCTCCAGGGATCAGATTGGGGGTATTTTCTTCTGTGTCTCCCAGACACTAAAGGTTAGCCCCAGAGCCTGCCTATGGCTCCTTGGGAACTTTGTTGTTACAGTGAGGATTGGCAGAGCAGCAGAGAGGACAGAGAGACGTGAGTGTGAGGCGAGAGGCTGTGTTGGGACCATCTGCATGTCTCATCGGTTTGCTCCCTGCATCTGCGAGTGCGTGGGTAACAATAAGGAAAGTAGTTTGCATTAAGGACTTCTTCCAAAGTCCCAGGCTCTGTGCAAAGCATCCACACCCATCACTTACCTAATTCTTGTAATGGCTATGTGATAGGTATTGTTATCATCCCCATTGAACTGAGAAGGAAACTGAGGCACAGAAGGGCAAGGAAGCAGGGGACAATTGGCATGATGAAAACATGTTCACCCTTCCCAATGGTGGGTATGGTGCTTGGGCCTCTGTCTTCCATATTAGATAGTGAGCCCTTGAAGGAGAGGTCAGCATGATGACGACCTTGTTGTCGATGACACACTTCTAACAGTGATGGTTTTGATGGTGGTGATGATAATGATGATGATGGTGAAGATGGTGTTGATGGTTGTAATGGTGATGGTGGTGATGGTGGTGATGATGGTGGTGGTGGTGATGATGATGATGGTGGTGGTGATGATGATGATGGTGAAGATGGTGGTGATGGTTGTAATGATGATGATGATGGTGGTGGTGGTGGTGATGATGATGATGGTGAAGATGGTGGTGATGGTTGTAATGATGATGATGATGGTGGTGGTGGTGATGATGATGACCTTGAAGGTGCTGGTTGCAGTGATGATGATGCTGGTAGTGGTTAGGGTAGCAGTGAAATGGGACCTTTTGGATTTTAGGGGTGAACGGTTGTCATGCAGCAGACTCTTCCCAGACAAGCACAGCCCCTCAGACTGTGGCTCACATGTTTTCCTGGTACATGCAGTTGTTCTCGTGCTTTCTTCTCATTTTCTCTCAGGCTGGTCAGCTGTCAGAGGTGTGACTCTGTAGTAAGTCTTCAACTAGTGGCAGCTGGCAACAAGGGAGCCCCTTGCACAGCCAGAGGTCATGGGCCAGAAAACACCTCCTTGAGCATGGTCTAATAGGAGCCAATTGTCTCCTGTTAATGTATAGAGGTATGGAGGTGAGGGAGGTATGTGGCCACAAAGGCTGCTGGGAGTTCAGAAAGTTGGTGGTAGGTAGAGATGTCAAGGGAGCTCCACTTCCTCTGTCTGGCCTCATTTACCCCTCTATGAAGTGAGGGGCTGGAATCAGTGACCGTGAAGACACTCCCTTCCCCTTCCCGGTCTTTTCTGTTTTTTTTTTATCTCAGCCTGGGCTCTCACTATGGATGAACAGCTTGGTCCTTCCTACAGACTGGGAACTCACTCCCTTCTAGGACAGCTGGCTGCACTGCTGCCAGGATCGTTGCCTGCATACCTGGTCAAGGCTCTTCCTTTGGTGGCCTCTGCAGTGGAGTTCATCGCTTTTTGCTTGTTCTGGCATATAGAGATCACTTGCAGTCCTTGACGCTTTCACCTTTCCTGCTCTGCAAAGTGTGATGTAGCATTTTCACATCTCCTCTAACTCTCACCTCCCATCTTTCATCTCTTATTATCTCCCCCTCCCTACTATAAGAACCCCTATGCCTTGATTAGGCCACAGGCTATCCCAAGGTAGTGCCCCTATCATAAAAATTAACATAATTACATCTGTAAATTCCTTAGACATACACATTAACATAGCTTCAGGTTCTACGGATTAGAATGTGACCACATTGAGATAGGTAAGACTCTGTCTACCACATCTGCTTTACTAAAAGAGAGGAAATCCAAGCCCAGAGATGGTAAGTGCCTTGCTCAGAGATACATGGTAGGGGGATGGTAGTGCTGGAATTGGAATCCAGTCTCATATATACAAACTGTATCACCTCCCTGGAACCTCACTGCTCTTTCTGGGGAGGCTGTGTGTGATAGTTTGAATGTAATTGGCCCCCATAACTGCTGTGGGATAATGCTCTTGTACATTGTAAAGATTTGTCACTTGAATTGGTTTAATTAAACACTGATTGGCCAGTAGCCAGGCAGGAAGTATATGTGGGAAGAGCAAACTAAGAATGCTGGGAAAGGGAGAGCGGAGTCAGGAGTTGCCAGACACAGAGGAAGCAAGATGAGAATGTCGAACTGAGAAAAGGTAACAAGCCACATGGCTAAACATAGATAAGAATTATGGGTTAATTTAAGTGTAAGAGCTAGTCAGTAATGTGCCTGAGCTAATGGCCAAGCAGTTATAATTAATATAAGTTTCTGTGTGGTAATTTGGGAAGTGGCTACTGGGTATTTGGGAGTTGTTGGCAGAACAGAAACTTCTACCTACACATAACATCATAGGGAATGGCATTATTAGGTGGTGTGGTTTTGTTGGAGTAGGTATGGCCTTGTTAGAGGAAGTGTGTCACTTGGGAGGTGGGCTTTGAGGTATCATATATGCTCAAGCCACGCCCAGAGCCTCAGACCATTTCCTGTTGCCTTTGGATCAAGATGTAGAATTCTCATCTCCTTCTCCAGCACCATGTCTGCTTGTATGCCATCATGTCCTACCATGATGATAATGGGCTAAACCCCTGAATTGTAAACCATTGCAATTAAATGTTTTTCTTTATAACAGTTGTCATGGTCATGATGTCTCTTCATAGCAATAGAAACCCTAACTAAGGCAGAAATTGGTACCAGGGACTGGGGTATTGCTGTGATAGGTTGGACCGTGTTTTTCTTTGGAGTAATATGGCCTTTGGGAGTTTGGGTTAGGAAAGCAGTGAAACGCCTTAAGTGCTGCTTAATGGGGCATACTAGTAGGAGCATGGAAGACAGTGGTACTAAGAGTTATTTGAACTGTGGGGGACTGGCTCAAGAGGTTTCAGAGCAGAAGAATATTTATATGTGGTCTAGAGATCATTCTTGTGATAATTTGGTGAAGAATGTGGCTTCTTTTTGCCCTCATCTGAAGAGTCTGTCTGAGGCTAAAGTGAAGAGTTTTGGAATATTTCTATTGGCAGAGGAAATCTCAAAACAACCTAGCATAGACTCTGTCTTGTGGTTATTAGTGGTAACTCTGATGAAGATTTATAATGAAAAGGGGAAAGCTGATGAACAGAAGATCCTTGCTGAGATGTCCCTCAGTGGACTGAGCAAGGGGGAGCTGAAAAAGTAACACTTTTCTCTGGAGCAAGAGGGGATTGCTACATTTCTGCAGGGGTTTCCTCTTTTGCAGAGTGAAGCAAAAAGCAACATCTTAGGCCAGAGAAGCAGAGCTCTGCTAGGAAGCCCCCTTAAGTGGGGGCTGAGGAAAATTCAGCTGCAGTGGCTCTCCAGGAGAGGAGCAAGATTGCTATATCCTTCGGGGAGACCATCCCCCAACTCACCAAACAGTCAGGATACCTTTCCCTGCTGAGCTGTCCTAGCAGCTCCAGGCCTGACTCTCCGGAGCAGTCAGAATACTTTCCCTGCCAGTGCTGAGCTGTCTCATTGCAGCTCCAGTCATCAGAGCTGTCCTAAACAGCTCAAGGCATCCAGGATACCTCCAGGGCTGAGCTGTCCTAAGCAGCTCCAGCAGTCAGAGCTGTCTTAGCAGCTCAAGGTGTCACCTGACTACCCAAGTAGTCAGAATACCTTTCCCCAGAGTTTCAAAACTCACACAAACCATGATCTTGCCTTAGGAATCATAAGCATGTACCACCACACCCAGCAAAAGTTGTACTTTTAACTCTCTGAATGTATTTAAAACTGCCCTGAATGTTTCAAGGGTTTGTTTTTATTTCCCATCAAAATGATGGTCTGGATCAACACCAGAAAAAAATTTGAAATCCACAATGTAGCCATAAAGCAATAACTTTAGGAACCAATCTCCCATGGCATCTGGACCTCACCCTTCCTGGTGTCAGGGATTAAAACCATGCCTGTACCTGCTAGGTATCTGAGCCCCTCTAGATTTTTTTAGTCCTAAACTATCTCCTAGCCTGATGCCCTCTGAACTGTATCCACAGAGGCAAGGTTCAGAAATGGAGTCATCTAAAACCATGAGAATGAATATAGATCAGTGGTGGAGCACTTTAGCATACAGTTCTGGGTGTGTTCCCAGCACCACATAATGCCAGAGACAAGTAGATACCTACCACTTCTTTCTGTGTTTTAAGGCTTTAAAATTCGCTTAATAACCATATATAGTATACTTTCACAAGTTTTGCACTGAAACCCACAATTTTTGTCTTGGCTTGAACAGGTTAAACTTCTGGCACATTGTAAATATTCACATATTGAAATTGTTACCTCTTTTATAAAAAAACAATTTGAATATGGTAATGATTCAAATTGTGAGCATGTCAGGATCAGAAACATGTAAGTCTGTATCTTTACATTGTGTCAAAATTTATTAAATAACAGTAAATCCACAAAAAAGGGGACAAACTGAGCAGGATAAATTACAAAATGGCCATTTGAGGAGAAATAGAGCATCAGGAAGTGGAATGAAGCTAAGTCCTGTATTCAAGGAGATAAACAGATTAAGAAATGGAATAAAGGGAGTGGTGACCTCAGGGCAAGATCCCACCCAGATAATTTCCAATTTATGAAAAGGAATTAAAGAAAAGTTTAAAACATGATGTAGTGGTACACACCTTTAATCCCAGCACTGGGAAGGCAGAAGCTGGAGAATCTCTGAATTTTAGGCCAGCTTGGGCTATAGATTGAGTTTCAGGACAGCCAAGTTTAGGCAGCAAAGGAAATCATTGAAAACAGAAAGTTGGTGAAGATGTAGTTGAATGAAGGGGCTGTCCTCTAGCCCCAGTAAACAGCAGAACTTGGCAGCTTCAACCACATGGTTCTGGACTTAAGGATAGAAGAAAGGGGCTATGGAATTTGCTTCTGCTACTAAGGAAAGCCACTGAGGCCAGGCATGTGTCAGCAGTGTCCCTGCATGGAGGGCCTAGAGAACCCCCTGCATGAAGCTGTGAAGGTGAAGCCTGGGTTGCCTTAGAGAACCCAAGATGTTGGAGATGACAGAGCCGGGGGATACCTGCTGAGGAGAGCTGCTAATAGGGAGTGGAACCAACCCAAGAGAAAGAAGTGTGTTACAGTCAACAAAGCTGAAAGAATTGGAGATATGAAGATCCTTTTAACATTCTGATGTTACATGGAGATGTAGAGTTTAGAGTTTGCCCAGCTGGTTTTTGGTCTTTCTTTGGTCCGGTATATCCTCACTATGGTCCCTTCCCTATGTTTTGGAATGGTAATGTATTTCTGGTGCCATTATATGTTGGAAGTGGTGATCTGTTTTTTGATTTTGATTTTATACGGGATTATAGTTAAGAGACTGTATGAATCTCAGAAGAGATTTTGAATTTTGGACTTTTAAACATTGTCGAGACTGTTAAAGTCTATGGGGACTTTTGAAGTTGGACTAAATGCATTTTGCATTATGATATTGCTATAAACTTATAGGGGCCAGGGAGTGGAATGCGGTAATTTGAATGTAATTGGCCCCTATAAGCTCATAGGGAATGGCATTATTAAGTGGTGTGACTTTGTTGGAGTAGGTGTGGCCTGTTGGAGGAAGTGTGTCACTGTGGGGGGTGGGCTTTGAGTTTTCATATATGCTGAAGCCACTCCCAGAGCCTCAGACCATTTCCTGTTGCCTTTGGATCAAGATGCAGAAGTCTCACCTCCTTCTCCAGCACCATGTCTACCTGCATGCCATCATGTCCCACCATGATGATAATGGACTAAACCTCTGAACTGTAAGCCATCCCAATGAAATGTTTTCCTTTATAAGAGTTGTCATGGTCATGATGTCTCTTCACAGTAATAGAAACCCTAACTAAGACACTGTGTTGTAAAGTGACACCCCCACATAACCTGCAGGGTGTGTGGGAACCATGTGAATAGTTCTGAATAAATATTCTCTAGCTTAGGTGTTTGTGGAGACATAATTTATTTAGGCAATATTTATATTTTATTTTTTGTGTATGGTAATTTGCCTGCATATATGTCCGCTGTACACTCTAGTACCCACAGAAGCAGAAGAGGATGTTAGATCCTTGGATTTATAGATGGTTGTGAGTTGCCATGTAGGTTCTGGGAATTGAACCCCTGATCCTCTAGAAGAGTAGTCAGTGCTCTTAACTTCTGAGCCATCTCCCCAGCTCCCACTTAGACAAGATTTCATGAGGCTTATATAGCATATCATAGTTAGAAATGCCACCGAAGAAGCAGAAGTAGATACAACCTCTGATCCTATGGAACTCACATTTAAGCCAGGGGAAACCTGGGGTCCAGCAGTTAAGAACACTAGCTGTTTTTCCAGAAGACCCGAGTTTAGTTCCCAGCACCCATAGTTGGCAGCTCACAGCTAGCTGTAACTTCAGCTTCAGGGGCTCTGATGCCCTCTTCTGGCCTGTACAGGCACCTGTACATATGGCATTCACTTGTACAGAAACAGATGCATGTAAATAAAAATAAATGTTTTCAAAAAGAGAGAGGTGTTTGTTGTGTGTGTAAACACCAGACCAGAGTCAATCAAAGTCATTGGTTTCTATTATCCCAAGGCTCTGGATCCTGGATGAGTGACTGGGGAGCCCTTGAGCTCTGTGCCCTGGCAGAGATCCCAGCCACAGCCTCATCTCTGTGCTTGGTCATCCGATGGCGCTGGAGGCAGCAGGTCCCTCTCTGACCGGCCTGAGACCGATGCTCCCATTTGTTGTCTGTGCAGGCTGGAAACTGCCATGGCTTAACTGTCAGTAGCTGCCAGCACAGAGAGTAAGTGGCTGAGGCCACTATTTCTGGGAAAGGGAGGAAAATGATGGCATTTCCAGGAGCTGCTTTTCTTGTCACAGAGGCAGGGCTGTGTATTCTGAATTCTCAAGAGCTGGCACTTAGTGACTTTTGGTTTGTTTCTGGTGTGAGAGAGGTAGGGACAGTGAAGCATTACTGACGGAAGCGTGGCTATTGTGAGGGTAGTGGCATCATTGGGAAGCCCACACCAGCATGGGTGCTGACGTTTGAGGCCAAATCCCTGGTCCTCCCTGTTTAACTTGTCAGTAACTACACCAGAAGGATCTTCTCCCTGTGACTGTTCACGGAACTTGTAGCCAAGGGGACGAGCCTTGTCCACCCTGCAAGTTTCCTGAGCGTCGGAGTTTGATGAGTCTCTCTCTTCTCCCAGGGAGTGTTTTAATTCAGAGAAAATAGCTACACAACAGGACAGGGAGTGCCCAGACTCTGGGGCTGTGAAAAGCTGAGCTTGTCCTAGGGACAGAGGAGAGCAGCATGGACAGGAAGCCGAGGCAGGGAACAGTAGACAGGCTTGTCGTTCCCTTCTGGGAGTTTTGATTTTATCCTGGGAATAAGGGAAAGATCTTAAGC
The DNA here is from genome assembly GCF_949786415.1 of Peromyscus eremicus. Lineage (NCBI taxonomy): Eukaryota > Metazoa > Chordata > Mammalia > Rodentia > Cricetidae > Peromyscus > Peromyscus eremicus. Next base: position 6,267,695 of record NC_081423.1, on the reverse strand, counting down.
AGGTGGAATGTCATGATTGGAAGTAATGTTTTTTGTTTCTTTTGTTTTGGAGACAGGGACCCAGGAGGGTCTCACACTCACTGTGAGGCTGAGGATGACCTTGAACTCCTGATCTTCCCATCTCCAGTTCTCAGTTCCTGGGATTTACTGGTGTGTGCCACCAGTATGATTTACTTATTTAATTTTGCCATGTTAGCTATTGAAGCTAGGGTCTCGTGCTAGGCAAGCACTTTACCATTGAACTATATTCCTTTTTTTTTTTTTTGCGGGGATGTGGTGGTTGGGGGAGGGCCTCATTGCATAGCTCATGTTGGCATTAAACTCTGCATTCTCCTGCCTCAGCCTCCTGGTGCTGGGGTTATAGGTGTGCTATATGCCACGCCCAGTTGGAACTGGGCTTTGAAAAGATTCTCCCCACTGTGTCCCTGTGCAACAGTGAGGGGAGGGAGCAGGATCCACCAGAATCAGGTCCTTCTGTCCACTTTAGGGGGAAAGATGGTAGGACTCAGCGGGAGCTCCTGGAGGGACACTGACATACTCAAGTTCAAGATGCAGGTTGTGTTTCCAAGGGAGAATCAGAAGGACTTGACCTTTCTTCCCATTACAAACTAGTGTTCATTTTATGGCAAAAAGTCTCAACAATGTGTGGGGAACAAAGACCCCACTTGTAGCAGCAAAGACCAGACACTCAGAGCAGCAAACTCAGGTACTGTCAACAGAGGTAAAAACGGTGGGGCACACCACAGGGGTGCAAGGCTCAGCTTCTATAGCCCTGAATACCAAGCCATCCGCACCTCGCTGTCTGGATTGGCCGAGTACTCAGGGTGAGGTATAGTCTTACATGTCATCTGTCATTACATTTGTCTATTTCTCAATAACGACCATGTATGGCTTTATTTTTACATTTTTACATTCTGATAGTTTAAATCTTTTCAGGTACGTGACCTTGTTATATCTGAAGGTTATTAGGAAGCTCTGCTGTTAATTTTCTACTGTAAATTTTTAGTTTGGGTGGGGGTAGCTAGACTAACTGGCATTTAATGGGGCCTCCTGCTCATCTCTAGTTGGATCTAAGTTGACTCAAGATGCTTTTGAAAATGGATGATTCTTTTCATATTTCTTACTAATATAAGACTTGTAGAAAGGTAACAGCACAAAACAAAACATCAATAGAAGCCACCCCATAAACAAATCAGACACGTGGGTCACTAGAGAAGAGGTGCCTTTAGGCTGGCAATGTGGCTTTCTGGGGTGGTGGCTTCAGTAAAAGGAAAAGTGAAGGAGGCGATTCACAGTTTAAAAAAAAATCTCTCTGGTGAGAACAGTTTAAATAGGCTGGGGATGCTGAGGCATAGGATTGTCAGGAATTCCAGATTAGCTAAGGCTGCAAATCAAGACTCTGCCTCAGGATGGGTGTGGTTGTGCATGCCTACAATTCCAGTGTTTAGGAGGCAGAGACTGAAGGATCAGGGGTTCGAGATCATCTGCAGCTGAAGTTTCCTCTGGTCCTGCCCAGCCCCACAGACCCCGCAGCTGCTTATAAAATAATCAGAAGCTTGTATTAATTAAAACAGCTCAACCATTAGCTCAGGCCTGCCACTGACTAGCTCTTGTATTTAAACTCAGCCCATTTTTGTTAGTCTATATATATGTCGCCACGTATGCTGTGGCTTTACCTGTGTGCCATTACATGCTCCTCCCTGGATAGCGGGCGGCATCTACTCACTCAGCCTTCCACTTCCCAGGATTCTCCTCTCTGCTTGTCCTGCCTATATTTCCTGCCTGGCTCCTGGCTAATCAGTGTTTTTTTAATCAACCAATCAGAGCAACACATTCACAGCATATAGAACATCCCACAGCAATCATCCTCCACTAAATAGTGAATCTGAGGACTGCCTGGGCTACATGAGACCCTGTCTGGAAAGAAACCAAAGAGGGAACGAACAATCAAATACAAATAGCTTGAAGTTTGGGGGAGGAAGGCGAGGGGGAGTGAGGTACCCAGGGCCAGCGGCTAAGGGCTCTATGTTCAGTCCCAGTATAAGAAGCCCTTTGGAGATCTGTCTCCTTCAATTCAAAAGGACACTCCGGAGCTACAAGGGGAGAATGGAAGCTTCCATGTGGGGCTCATGGCATGTGATTGGGGGATCACAAGCAGCAAGATGTGACCAGAGCTTGGAGTTTTGGTCTCACTCCCAGATCCATGGCTTTATGGGAGCACAAACCCTTGTCACCTACAGGAAGTCCAAGGCTGCTGCTGAGAGCCCAATGTGGCACCTGCAGAGGCCCCCAGCCGTGAGGTCACCAGTGTCTTCCACCAGGAACACACCTGTCCTAGGCAGCCCTCCTCGCCAAGTCTATTTTTGCCCGGCTTGGCAGCTCTGTGGGAATTAAGAGGCTATTTGCAGTGACTAATGTTGCTAATTCTGATCAGGCGATTTAAAATTCATCCTCTGCCATACCAGAGACCCGCTGGGGGACGGGATTAAGGCATCATTTGCAACAATTTCTATGTCTGTTGCTAGAAAACAAGGCCTAAATTCAAAGACACTAAAATCGGTCTCCATTCACACTGCTGCTCATTAAACTGCCTCCGTTAAAATATTCCGTCTTGATCTACACAATAGCTCTCATGTGTTCCTGGCTTATTAGCCAAGAGGAGGAACCTTGACAAGCTGGCTACAGGCTCCCGGGAGCTACAAACGTGGTGAAAATTGGAGACACATCTCAACACCTCCGCAGCCCTGCTGCCTCCGAATGCTGCCTCCAAACGCTGCCTCCGAATGCCGCCTCGGAATGCTGCCTCAGAATGCTTCCACAACCACCCACTGTCGCTGCCTTCCAGCAAAATTTAAGAGTCAAACTTTGCAGCCTTGGCCAAACTTGAGTCACTTACGTACCACCTGTGCTTCCTTAAACGTCTGTCTGTCTGTCTGTCTGTCTGTCTGTCTGTCTATCTGTCTATCTATCTATCTATCTATCTACCTACGTTTAGTTCTTTGAGTCACAGTCTCCTAAGCTGGCCTTGAATTTACTATGGCGTCAAGGGTGATCTTGAACTCCTGATTCTCCTGCCTCCAGCTCTGGAGTGCTGCAGTTACAGTGTGTGTTCCATTATGCTAGGCTTCCCATGCCCTTATTTTTAAAGATTTAATTTTTAAAAAACCTAATGTAAAGATGACTCAGTTTTAGAATTGAGTGATTATAAACAGGAAGCTTTGCATCACTACTATAAATAGAAAGCAGCATCACAAAGACAAAATAAACACTAAGTATAAAAATAAACATGTTTTAGAAACGTTAGATGGCTTATCTTCCACTTCTTACTTCATTGTTCACGTTTTCTTTTTAAAATGGACATGAAATATGCATGCAGTTAAATACAGGTTGGCAAAGCTTTTGAATGATATATAAAATTTTATTTGTTAATTAAAATTTTATTTTTTAAATAATATTTTTATTTACTATTATTTAAAAATTTCATACTAGTATGCAATATATTTTGATCATCTCTATCTCCCGCTACCTCCCCCCAACTCACTCTTGGGAAGCCCCAACCTGTCTCCCTCCCAACTTTGGGTATTCCTTTAAAATTATTCCTATTAACAATCCCCCTGAGTTCAATTCATGCTAACCATATGTGCCTAGACACGGGCCATCCACTGGGCCCTGGGTAACCTTACCAGTGTCCACATTCCCTCAGAAAGGTAACTCCGCCTCCTTTGGCAGCCATCAACTGCCCAGAGCACCTTTGAGGCAACAGGAAGTGAACTGTGACACTGGGAGTAGCTTGAGTCTTAGAAACCTGAAGGCCCACCCCCACAGGGACACACTTCCTCCAACAAGGCCACACCTACTCCAACAAAGCCACACCTCATGCCACTCCCTTTGGGGGCCACTTTCTTTCAAACCACCACATTCCACTCCCTGGCCCCCATAAGCTTGTAGCCATATCATAATGCAAAAATGCATTCAGTCCAACTTCAAAAGTCCCCAGAGTTTGTCATAGTCTCAAATTTATTTAAAAATCTAAAGTTCAAAGTCTCTTCTGAGATTCATGCAATCTCTTAACTGTAATTCCCTATAAAGTTAAAATAAAAAATCAGCTCACATACTTCCAACATATAGTGGCACAGGATATACATTACCATTCCAAAACATAGGGAAGGGAGCACAGTGAGGAAATACTGGACCAAAGCCAGACAGAAAACCAGCTGGGCAAAACTCCAAGCTCTGCATCTCCATGTCTGATGTCAAAGTGCTCTTCAGATCTCCAGCTCCTTTCAGCTTTGTTGACTGCAGCACACTTCTTTCTCTTGGGCTGGTTCCACTTGTTAGCAGCTCTCCTAAGCAGGTTTCCCTTGGCTCTGGCATCCCCAACATCCTAGGGTGTCCAAGGTAATCCAGGCTTCACCTTCACAGCTTCATGCAGTGGGTTCTCTAGGCCCTCCAAGCAGGGACACCCCTGATACAGGTCTGGCCTCAGTGGCTTTCCTTAGTCTCAGAGGGAGATTCATAACTTCTTTCTTCTATCCTTGACTCTAAAGCCAGAATCACATGGCCAAAGCTGCCAAGTTCTGCTGGGACTGGAACATGATCTCTTGTTCATTTACATCTTCACCAACTTTCTGTTTTCCATGGTTTTCTTCACTACCTAAGCTTGGCTGTCCTGAAACTGGATCTGTAGACCAGGTTGACCTTAAACTTAGAGTTCCTCCAGTCTCTGCCTTCCCAGTGCTGGGATTAAAGGTGTGTACCACTACACCCTGCTTTAAGCTTTTCTTTAATTTTTTTTCACAAGTTGGAAACTTACCAGGTGAGATCTTGCCCTGAGGTCACCACTCCTTTTATTCCATTTATTTATTTATTTGGTTTTTCAAGACAGGGTTTCTCTGTGTAGCTTTGTGCCTTTCCTGGAACTCACTCTGCAGACCAGGCTGGCCTCGAACTCACAGAGATCTGCCTGTCTCTGCCTCCCGAGTGCTGGGATTAAAGGCATGCGCCACCACCACCTGGTTTATTCCATTCTTAATCTGTTTATATCTTTGAATACAGTATTTAGCTCCATTCCACTTCCTGGTGCTCCTTTTCTTCTCAAATAGTACATTTTATAATTTACCCTGCTCAGCTTACTCCTTTTCATTATAAATCTTCATCAGAGTTAACACTAATAACCACACTACAGAGTCTATGCTAGGCTGTTTTGAGATTTCCTCTGCCAATGGAATTAATCCAGAACTCTTCATTTTAGCCTCAGGCAAACTCTTTGGACAGGGGCAAAAAACAGCCACATTCTTCACCAAAATATCACAAGAACATCTCTAGGCCACATACTAACATTCTTCTCCTCTGAAACCTCTTGATCCAGGAACCCACAGTTCAGATCACACTCAGCACCACTGTCCTCCATGCTCCTACTAGGATGGCCCGTTAGGCAGCACTTAAAGTGTTCAACTGCTTTTCTTTTCTTTTCTTTTTTTTTTTTTTTTGGTTTTTCGAGACAGGGTTTCTCTGTGTAGCTTTGTGCCTTTCCTGAAACTCACTTGGTAGCCCAGGCTGGCCTCGAACTCACAGAGATCCGCCGGCCTCTGCCTCCCGAGTGCTGGGATTAAAGGCGTGTGCCACCACCGCCCGGCTCAACTGCTTTTCTAACCCACAGTTCCAAGGTCCATATTCCTTCAAACAGAAGCATGGTCAGGCCTATCACAACAATACCCTGGTCGCTAGTACCAAGTTCTGTCTTAAGGTTTCTATTGCTGTGAAGACACACCATGACCACAGAAACTCTTATAAAAGAAAACATTTAATTATGATGGCTTGCTTACAATTTAGAGGTTTAGTCCACTATTGTCATGGTGGGAAGCAAGGCATCATGCAGGCAGACATGGTGCTGGAGCTGAGGTCTTTACATCTTGATCCAAAGGCACTAGGAAGTGATCTGTCACACTGGTAGTAGCTTGAGCATAGGAGACCTTAAAGTCCACCCCCACAGTGACACACTTCCTCCTACAAGACCACACCTATTCCAACAAGAGCACACCTTCAAATAGTACCACTTCCTTTGGGGGCCATTTTCTTTCAAACCACCACACCAGATTTACAGTATCAGACCAGAAATCCCTCCTGTGGGTCAGGCCTCAAACCCAATCAGAAAATGCTTGGTTACTCCAATGTTGGTTAGGGTTTCTATTGCTGTAAAGAGACACCATGACCATAGCGACTCTTACAAAGGGAAAAATTTAATTGGGGTTGTCTTATAGTTTAGCGGTTTAGTCCATTATCATCATGATGGGAAGCATGGTGGTATGCAGGCAGACATGGTGCTGGAGAAGGAGCTGAGAGTTTTGTATCCAGATTGGCAGGCAGCAGGAAAAGGAAACATCAAAGCCCATCCCCCAGTGACACTCTTCCTATAACAAGGCTATGCCTCCTAATAGTGCCTGTCTCTGTGGGCCTATGGGAGCCATTTTCTTTCAAAGCATCTCACCCTATAACTGTCATGCCACTCTTGCGTCAGTGGGTACAATTTGCTGGCTGGGTTGGTATTGTAGCATGCAGGTTTCAGCACTGGATAAGACCATTGATGTCTTTTCTTCCCTGAATGTCACCTTTCAGCACTATGAAAGTAAGGAGAGACACTCTTGTTCAGTTTGAGGTTGATTTCTCCATGTCCTGCAGCCAAAGTGAGTCCTGTCTTTAGCAATAGATCCATTTCATGTGTATGAGTGTTTCGCCTGCACGTATGTCTGTGTACCACATGTATGTAGGGTCCGTGGCGGCCAGAAAGACATTGGATCTCTGGAACTGGAGTTAAAGATAATTGTGAGCCATCATGTAGGTGCTGGGAATGAAACCCAGGTCCTCTGAAAGAGCAGCAAGTGCTCTTAACCACTGATCCATCTCTCAGCCTCTTGACAGATATATAAATACTAAAAGTTTAAAACAGATTTGTGAGTTGAAAAATAAAAGCTTCATGTAGCCACAGCAGGAGCAAAATAAATACATTGGAAAGGAAACAGCGGTAAGGATTATAGATGATGCATTTCCGAGTGAAGGCTTCGAGACTTTGCTTCAGAGAAATGGCACTAGAAAGGTTAGGGAGCTTTTAGAGATAAGCCCTCACCCCAGAGGGCCTTTCTTCCTATGTTAATTGGAAGGTTGAAAAGGAGTAGGCAGGAGTGATCCTCTCCTCGTGGCAGAGCATTGGTTTATCTCAGCAATGCTGTGCCATGCATCCATTCAGCACACTGGGGAATGCTGGGGTGAACTGCAAAGATAACCTTTTCTGCTCAACTCCAGAAATCAGACAGTTTTATTAAAGTTATGTTTGTGTGATCAGCCATCACACAAACTGCTTATAGACTCTCTATTTTTGTTTTTTAATTAAAAATTTATTCAGTGTGTGTGTGTGTGTGTGTGTGTGTGTGTGTGTGTGTGTGTGTGACATGCATACCACCAGGGTGACTCTCCTTCCACTACGAGGCTCCAGGGGAACAAGCTCAGGTCACCAGGCTTGAGAGCTGTCCTCTGGTTCTCTTTTCCTTGCCTTCATCCAAGTGGCTGCAGCTGCTTCTTGTCTTCACATGGGCTCTGCCCCAACAGACACAGTTGCTACTGCACGGAATCCACACAGTCTATTGAGTGTCTCAGTTCAGCGGCACAGGCAGCTGTTTCCTCTCCCGATCGCACAGCTGGCTGGAAGCTGGGGCTTGGCCTCAGCCCGCATCGTGGAAGGGCACTCTGCACTTCTGCCTCATAATCTGTGGTATGTTTTCTTTCTTTCCTTTTCCTTTTTTTTTTTTTTTTTTTTTTTTTTTGTCTTTTGAGGCAGGGTTTCTCTGTGTAGCCCTAGCTGTCCTCAAACTTGCTCTGTGTACCAGGCTGGCCACAAATTCAAAGGTCTGCCTGCCTCTGCCCTGCAAGTGCTGGGATTAAAGGCACACACCACCATTTCCCAGACTGAAGTATGTTTTCTACTGACAGAATATTATTTTGGTTTCAGTGTAAAATGGAAAAGTCATGAGTTGGACCATTGTAAGTTGGGGCATATCTGTGTGTGTGTCTAGAAGCTCCTGTTAAAATGTGGTCCTTGAGGCTGGGGAAGATGGCTCATGCAGACATGAGGCCCTGAGTTAGGATCCCCAGCACCCATGTGCCAGAGAATTGCTGGACTCACTGGCCACTACCTAGCTCAAGGTTCAGTGAGAAGACCCTCCCTGCAGAGAGTAATACAACGGGACATTTGATGTCCTCTTCTGGCCTCAATAGTTGTGCAGGAGCACTTGTATCTGTACACACACACACACACACACACACACACACACACACACACATACACACACATATCACATGCACACATACAGTGTCACATACACAGACATATAGACACATAGACACATACACTGGAGGGAGAGAAGCAAAGAGATAGAGTAATGTGGTACTGTTCTTTTCTTGAAAAAACATTTTGTTTTTTGGAGACAGGATCTCACTCTGTAGCCCAGGCTGGTCTGGATCTCACCATGTAGCCCAGGCTATCCTGGAACTCAGATGAAGCCCAGACTAGCCTTCCACCTGTGGTGATCCACCAGCCTCTGCTCCCATGTTACAAGTATGAGGGAGCATCCCTGGTTCAGTTTTAAAAACTCATATTGGTGATTGAACCAATGGGCTAATGCATGTCAGACAAATGCTCTACTAATGATCAACATCCCCGGTCCTTTTCAAACATTTATTTTGTAAACTTTTTATTAGAGACAGAGTTTTACTAAGTTGCTCAATCTGGTCTTGAGCTCACTCTCGCCCAAGCAGGACTTGAAAACTTTGAATCCTCCTGCTTCCACCTTGGGGGTAGCTGGAATTTCAGGCCCATAGGCCTAGCTTCTTACTAAGAAACTGAATCGGCAAGTGCTATAGTAATTGGATATACTATGGGGCCCAGTGTAATGTTGGGATGTGTGTGTACACTGTGAGTGGATGAAGTGCATTGATACATTCATCTTACACGCTGGCTTGGTGTGTACTTGCTCTCTAGCACTCACCCCTCCTGGCTGGCTGGAAACTGTGTCCCCTCCTACGTTTATAGTTATGAGACTGTTCTCTAGGGCACAAAGGATGGACAGCTTGGAAGCTTCAGAAGTGTCACACATGAGTCCCTGAGATGGTCAGAAGGTGAGCAGCCGTTGGTTTCAGGGGTTTGTCAAGGAGACCTAAGTTATAACGAGGGGGTGAGAGGGATGGAGGGGAGAGGTCAGAGAGGAGAGGAGAGGCTGGAGGGGAGATCAAGACAGAAAGACAGCAAGCTACAGAGAGGGAAGCATTAGTTAGTTTTCTGTGATATCCCTCAGTTTCAGTCTTGTTGGTTAGTGATGGGGTGGCAATGGCCTATCTTTTATTTGAAATATTTTTTTCACTTTTGGGTGCTTCCTGTTGAAGCAAAAAGAACAGACTCCATTTCTTTTTTAATATTAAATTTAAAAATTAATCAAACTTTTATTTTTCTTGTATATGGTATTTATGTGTGCTCTCACGGGTATGTGCACATGTGGGTAGGTAGGTGAATGTGAATGTGAAAGCCAAAAGTTAACCTTGGGTGTTATCTTAATCAGTATTCTATTGCTGTGAGGAGACACCATGACCATGGCAACTCTTATAAAAGAAAGCATTAATTGGGGCTGGCTTACAGGTTCAGAGATTTAGTCCATCATTGTCATAGCGATGAAAAGGGCAGCATGCAGGCAGACATGGTGCAGGAGAAGTAGCTGAGAGTTCTACTTTGGATCCACAGACAACAGGGAGAGAGAGACCCTGGGCCCGGCTTGGGCTTTTGAAACCTCAAAGTCCACCTCCAGTGACACATTTCCTCCAAGGCCACATCTACTCAAGAAGGCCACACCTCCTAATCCGTCTCAAGTAGCGCCACTCTCCGATGATGAAGCAGTCAAATAGAGGAGCCTATGGGGGCCATTCCTACCACAGGTGTCTTCCTCAATCACTCTCCACCTTATGTTTTGAGATGTGTGCTGCTTGGAAGGGCTCATAGCACTCAAGAGCAACACTCTTCAGAAGTTCCTGAAGGGGAATGAGATCTACATCTCTGTAGGGATCACTGGGAAGGAAGGACTTGATTCTCCACTACTTCTGTCTGGGAACTGGTGTCTTGGGCAAGAACAATTTTTCTCCCTCAGTTTCCCCATATATGGATGGTGATGGTGACAGCGCTTTATTACAGGGTTAAGAGGTTAAATGAAATAATCCAAGCCTAGAACTTGGAAGGACACACTGCACTCGGGAGCGATGCTATGTTACATTACTGTTATTTTCAATGAATACTATTGCTCTTAGTTCCATTGTTGTATGGAAACACAGCTAAGAATGAAAATTGTCTCCCTTCTGGAGAAAGATTTTTTTTTGCTGTTGTTTCAAATTAAAAACCTTTAGTATTTTCACAATCTTTCATTCAGTAGTTTCCAAACCTGGAATTCAGCCTTAGGGGTTCATTTGAAATGGAGATAAGGTTTGATTCATCCATATTTCATGACATCATTTTTGATAGGAAAAGAATTTAAAAAGAGAAATAACCACACAACCACAGGGCAAATTGGGTTAGCATGTACATCACAACACTCACTCCCCCTAAAGCAGTTCCAGTCTTCCTGGAGGCTTCAAAGCAGTAGGAGATTCTGGTCTGTGGGCAGTTCTCTGTAGGGAGGGTGAGGTGGAGATGGTTGGCTTGTGTGACCAGGCATTACACTGCAGGTGAAGCAATGCCAAGGGCTCAGTTTCCCTTTCTCACACTTTCTAACTGAGGCAGGGGCTCCTGTAGGTCCCAGTCTGGCTGTGAATTTTCTGTGTACTCCAGGCTGGCGTCCAGCTTATGGTCATCTTCCTTTAGACTCCCAAAGGCTAGGATTACAGACCTGTGACAGCCCACCAGCCCTCTTCCCCTGGGGAGGTTAACACTGTCTCACCTGTAGGACTCTGAAACACTTCCCAGGGGAGGCTGCTGCCCACTTAAAGAAGGACCTACAGGAAGAGGACTTCCAGCCAGAAGAATCTTGGGAATTCTTGAAGGCTTTTGATATTTTTCCTTTTCAGCCCTGGCACTGTCCAGTTCTGTATGGCTGGCCACGGCTATGTGTGTGCATGAAATCTTTAAAAATTCTTTAGTCTGAATGTGGTGGTACACACCTTTTATTCCAGCACTTGAGAGGCAGAGGCAGGAGGATCTCTGTGAGCTTGAGGCCAGCCTGGTCTACACAGTGAGTTACAGGACAGCCAGGGCTACATAGAGAGATCCTGTCTCAAAACAACAATCTTTAAAAATAAAAAACCATACATGTATATAGTGTATTTTGATAATATCTACCACCCACTTTCTCAGATTCCTCCTAGATCTCCCCACTATGTCCCTCTCCCAATTCACATCCTCATTTTTAAAAAGTCACATTTATTTTAATACTGTGTGTATGGGTACACATATGGAGGTCAGAGGACAACTTGGGAGAGTTGGTTCTCTCCTTCCATGATGTGGGTCCCAAGGATCAAACTCAGGTTGCTAGGCTTTACCTGAGCCATCTAGGCAGCCTCCTCATCTTCCTTTTTAGTAACTTAGCTTCAGCTACCAGCTTGACATTGTCAGAGTTTGCTGTGGGAGTCTTGACTAGGGGACTGTCCGGACCAGACCAGCCTGTGGGCATGTCTATGAGGCATTGTCTTGATTGTTGATTGATATGGAAGGTTCCAGCCCACTGTGGGCGGTGCCATCCCTGAGCAGGTGGCCCTGGGTTGTATGAGAAGTCCTGGAAGGCAGCCAGAGATAAATTCAGCAAGCAGCAATCCTCCACGGCTTCTACTTCAGTTCCTGTTTGAGTTCCTGCCCTCGGTGATGGACTCTTTCCTGGAATTGTAAACTGAAATGAACTCTTTTCTCCCCAAGTTGTTTCTGTTAAGACTGTTTTATCATAGCACCAGGAAGCAAACAAAGACAATAACCACTGAGTCTAATTAGTGCTACCTGTATTCACTTGGAGCATGGACAACTGTTGAGGGTCACACCCCTGCAGAAACTGACTCTTCCTACCTCAGCAGGCTTCGATTACCAGTAGTCCTTAGCTGTGGATGGGACTGCATCTGTTCTGGAATGTTGGCTGGCTTGATCTTGTGCAGGATTTGTTCAGACAACCACACTGCTGTTCATGAGTGAAGTGGCAATGATTTAGGTATTATATATATATATATATATATATATATATATATATATATTCTCATTACAGATGGTTGTGAGCCACCATGTGGTTGCTGGGAATTGAACTCAGGACCTCTGGAAGAACAGTCAGTGCTCTTAACCACTGAGCCATCTCTCCAGCCCAGCGTGAAGTGGCAATGATATGTCCAGAAGACACTGTCCTAAGAGTCCTCCTTAACCTTGGGCTCTCGTGGGCCTTGCATGGGCCTGTTTGTGCGCTTCTGTGTGGTCTTGTGAAAAAAAGTTTTTTTTTTTTTTAAGTTACATTTATGTGTTTTTCTCCGTGCAAGCATATGTATTGTTATATAACAAGACTTCCTGGTGAGACACCATACACACATCTGTTGGGGTTGGAGGAAATGCTGAAGGAGACCCCAGACTCAAAAAGTATGTAAGAGCAAAGAGTATTTATTTACCAGCATATGTGGGGATCATTTACCTGTACAAAATGATGATCACCCCAAGAGGAGTGTGCAGGTTTAAGCGTGGCTAGGGGTATTTCAGGGACAGTTAGGTCATCGCAAACATAATTGGTTAAGCAAGCAGCAGTTACATTAGTACAGTTTTAATTGGCTGGGCTTTTATCTTTGGACATACTTGGGCAAGTTTCAAGGGGTTTGCAGGATTTGTCCTTGAGACATTGTAGGGCTGACCCAGGCCCTGTTGGTGCTCTCTCCCTCATCCCTGAATGTAATTTGTTGATAAATGGCCCTTTGTTCAGAGAGACACCTGTTTGCCCCTTCAGAGAACTGAAACCTTAATTCAGTTGTAAAACGGGGAAAGTTTAAACCCTTCAATCTACTCACTTAAGTTAGGGAGCCCATGACAGATCCAAGTATAGATACCACCAAACTCCAACTTTGTGAGCCAGTGAGTTGTTTTGGGGTTACTTCCAGGAATTTAGGTGAGGGGTCACTTACAGGAGCAGAAATGACTCAAAGGCAGCGGCACCACCAAAGCCCACCCCAGCATGGGTGACAGCTCACGAAAGCTGGGAACAGAGCCCACTGCACAGCCTGCAGGCAGCGCAATAGGCTGGAGTGTCCTTTCCAAGTGACTCAGCTTGTTTAAACCTCTTCCAGGCAGCTTGGCTGGTTCATGTTTCTTCCATGTAGCTGGTCTGGGCTCAAGAGTCTGCAGCTTGTCTTGTTTGAGAGGGACTCTCAGGAGTCTTTACTGTTTACTCTTGAGAGGGAGGGGCCAAGAGAATCTGATCAGTTTCAGGGACTTCCTGAAGCTCTTTTGAGTTGCTTACCTTTTGTCTTAATGAGCTTCCCTGCAGGATGGAATGTTTCAACGTGCATATATATACATATCTGGAGGACAGAGAACAACTTTTTTTTTTTTTTTTTTTGGAGACAGGGTTTCTCTCTGTAACCTTGGCTGTCCTAGAACTCTCTTTGTAGAACAGGCTGGCCTCGAATTCATAGAGATCCACCTGCCTCTTCCTCCTGAATGCTGGGATTAAAGGTCTGTGCCACCATCACCTGGCTAGAGAAAAGCTTTTGAGAGGTTTTTTTCCTTCCACTGTGAAAGACCTAGTGACTGAACTTAGCTCATCAGGCTTGGCAGCAAGTATCTTTATCCACAGAGCAATCCCCAGCCATGTAACGTCCTTGAGAAAGCTCTTATAGGCTCTAATTAATATTTTGAGAAGGTCTCCAGTTGCCTCCTAATTCTAGCTTTCTCCTCACCATGGTAACCAACAACATAAAGAGGGTAGGAGGAAAGATTTTTGATCTTGTGTTGCCTGGGGCTTGTCTACCTCCTTTGCTATTCTCTGAGACCCATCACCATTAGGATGTTGGGCATAATGGGCTGATATCCCAGGCCCTGGATTCTGTTTTCTGTTGCATGGTTCCTATTGCAAAAGCAGGAGAATGATTAGAAATTCTAAAAGGATTATCTGAAGGTCACAGGAAAGCCACTGTGCCTTTTGTGGCAAGGTGGCTACAACCGTGTCTCCTGCCTCCTGCTATTCTAGAACTTCCTGCCATCACCACTAGTTAAGCTCTTCGTTCCCCTTGTGAGTCTGCTACTACTTGAGTTTAGCAGAAGTAACGGCGTGTGGCTGTGAAGTCATAAACAAGCCCGAATATTTGCTTATGCTTGCCCTTTGGAGGCAGCCTTCATGTTGTAAGCATCCCGTGGGAGGCCTGTGTAAAAAGAGGCTGAGGTCTGTACCCCCTCCCCCACAAGGTCCCAGCTCGCAACAGGAGCATCCTATGAGTTAAGATGTAGCTCTCTTATACCTACCCTTTTGATGACTGCCTGGAATAGCTTTGCTGCTTCCCCCCAGCCCTCCCCAAATTATATGTCTGTGAATAGATGGATCATTGTTGTTGTAAGCCATTAAGTTTTGGAATAGTTTGTCACTTGGCAAGAGATAATCATAACTAATGAATGTCCCAACAAGGGTATTTTGTTTTGTGTGGGGAGATGTTCACCCTTCAGATTTTCTGCCCCACTGCATGTACTTCTAATTTTGTTTTAAAATTAGAACTCCTTCTGATTCTAAATAGTTCTCAACGGAGACTTGAACAATGGTTTCAGGTGAAGGATGATGGGAAAAGCATTGGAGGCGACAGGAAGTGCGTGGGCAAAGGAACTGTGTGGAGCTCATGGAAGGTCCTAGACACAGAGACCTAGAAGCAGCTAGGATGCGAGAGGAAGGTGCAGAGGAGCGGAGGATGAGGATGGTCAGGTCACAGGAGTCACACCTAGAGGACCTAACAGAGATGCTGAGTATCGGGAGTGGGAGACTTGCCTCTAGTCACAGAGGAGACTCAAGTGGGACGTTCCTAGCCTTTGCCCCTGAACCCAGCATAGATCCCTATGTACTAGTTTTGGTTCTAGAGTAAGCTACTCCTGTGGTTTGGGTTTGAAACATCCCCAATGGGGTCATGTTTTGAGTGGCTGGTCCCCCCAGCTGGTGGCCCTATTTTGAAGGCTCGGGAACCATTAAGGAGGTAGGACCTGGACGGCAGAAGTAGGTCACTAGAGGTAGGCCCCTGAGGGTGAGACGTGCTCCCGTGTCCTCTTGTTTTTTTCTCTATCATGGTCTGTCATGTGACCAACCTCCCCATCGGGTTATGTCACCATAGCTGGAGGTGTTCCCACTGCTACATCTTTTCCCTCTGAGGGACTGTGAGCCAAGGTAACCTCTTGTCCTTTCTGTCAGCATTTTTGTCACAGCAGTGTGAAAATGGCCAGTGACCAATAGAACTGATTTTGGTGGCAGCTTCCTTTCGGGATCTGCAGTTTTTGAATGAGATAAAAGCCCTGGGTTCAACTGTCACCTTCCCGCCATGTTGGCAAGGCACTGTACTATATCCATCCTGGCAGGAGTGAAGATATTCTAACAGGAGACACTTTTGTTCTTCTCTTGGGCTATCAGACTTTTGAGACAATGGACCCCAAGAAATTGAAATTTGCCCAGGAGTCTCCTGCTGGGAGAAGGAAAAGGCTGAAGTCTGGTGCCAGCCCAGAGGGGAGTTTGACTTCTGAAAAGAGCTCTGACAATAGTCAGATCATCTTGCTTGAGACAGGATCCCAGACAATGACAGGTCACCGATGGCCAGGACCACACAGTGATCAAGACTGCTCAGTTTGGCAGACCTTTTGACCTCTATTTAAACTTAAATCTTACCTCAGGGGGCTGGAGAGATGGCTTAGTGGTTGGGAGCATGGGCTGCTCTTGCAGAGAACCCAGGTTCGGTTCCCAGTGCCCCCTTGGCAGCTCACGGTTGTCTGTGACTATAGTTCCAGGGAAGCCAACACTCTCAGACAGACATGCAGGCAAAACACTAATGCACATAAAAAAAATCTTATGTCAGGACTCTGCAGATGGACTAGGGGTTGGGGAGCAGGCTCTGGACCTTTTTATTTGTTCCTCTTCCCAACCTCATTTTAAAATAAGGACACAGCACAGCTCTTAGAGGGCTTTTGTGTATTCAGTGAAACAATCTACATGAACAGTTAACATATGATAGATAAATATTAACAACGGCAGCTATTTTAACATTTGAAATGGAGAGATACAATCAGGCTTTTAGAAAACTCTGTAAAATGAAAACCAAAATTACTTTCTGACTACCCCTTTGTAGAGAAGTCTTTTCAGGTTTTAGGACCCCTAGCCTTAAGAAGAACAGTAACCTTATTGTTATTATTTTAAAAGCACGTTTATAATATATTACCAGTATTTTAAAAATAATATTGTTTTAAAAGAATTGCTCTTGAAAACACTTTCTAAAACTAGTATTGCTTACGTTGCACTTTTCCAGTTTCTGTATTGTTTTAACTCTGCAATTTGCTTTCCTGCCCTTTTTTAAAATTTTGATTTATTTTGTTATTCCATGTGTATGGGCTGCATGTATATCTGTGCATCATGTGTGTGCTGTGCCTGTGGAGGCCAGAAGACGGCATCATATCCCCTGGAACAGAGTTATAGACAGTTGTGAGCTGCCATGTGGGTGCTGGAAATTGAACCTGTGTCCTCTGGAAGAGCAGCCATCTCTCTAGGCCTCCCCGTGCCGTTTCTTATGTTTTGTTTTGCTTGAGACAGGGTTTCATTCTGTGGTCCAGTGTCTTGGTTTCTTCTATCGTTGCTGTGATAAAATCCTCTGGTAAAAGCAACTGAAGAGACAAAGGGTTTATTTCTTTCACAGTTCAAGGCTCATCATGGAGGACAAGTCAGGCTCACAGGAGCTTGAAGCAGCTCTTTCCACATCACATCCACAATCGCAGGAAACTGAGGGATAAATGCAAACTCATTGCTGTTTGCGTCTCTTTCTACATTTGTGCAGTCCAGGATGCCCTGCCTGGGGAATGGTCCCTCCCACAGTGGGTGGGTCTTCCCAGCTTGGTTAACCTAGATAAGACTGTCAGATCCTAAACCAAACCTGGAAACAATGGCTAACCTTGGTGCCTACCAGCATACCAAGCCTGCGCTGGCCTCAGGCTCTCTCAGCATCACAAGTACCTGTTTACAGAGTCCATGGTTCTGGCATGTGGGCGGTTCTGAGTTGACTGACAGCATCTACAATAAAAACCTTTTCTTCAGTCATACTTTGGAGCAGTCATGTCCTCATCTCCACAGGATGCCCCCTGACCATCTCTCAGGTGAGTTTAGAGCTTGTCAAGTTGCCCACACTTCCCATCATTCCCAGGCTGGCCTTGAAGTAGTGATCCTCACATCTCAGCCTCTTAAGTGCTGTGAGGGAGGTGTTAGCCACCACACCTGGCTGCACCACAGCTTGCCCATGAGAATCAGCCTGCCCTGCTGGCATGCTGGTGGAGGGATGGCTGTTTGATTATTAAATCCAGGCTGGACATGTGACCTGAGGTTGAGACATTCCTTTAAGTCTGGGGGCCTCCACAGGAGAGTGACTTCTAAGGACACCTGTGCTTTTAGCCCTTCATCACACTGGAGGCTTAAATGGGATTCCATTGTCTAGTTATGATGGAATTTTTTTTTGTACAAAAATGGAAGTGTGATGCTTAAGTCACACCCTTTGCTGAAAGACAGTGCCTTCTCCTGTGACCTCCTCCTCCTGTAAGGACAGGCAACGGATAGGAAAGTTCCCTTTAACTCTTCTGTGGGTTCTCTTATCTGAAGGAACGGAAGGAGAGGCATGCCTGAGGGAGTGAATGAAGGGTGAGTGAGTGGGTGAGAAGAGCAGCCGAGTAAGCAATGCTAGGGGAGTGCCGCCGGCACTTCAAGGCATTTGTGGTTTTTTTTTCCATTTTTTATGTGTTATTAATGTATCTTGTGTGTTTGACTTTCTCCTCACATGTGCATGGCATCCAGGGACCGAGGTTGGGGCATCAGGCTTGTGTGGTAGCCTTCCTCTGAGGAGCCATCTAGCCAGCCTTGTTAGAAAGCGTTCAGAGACAGGGTCTCGTTATGCAGCCAAGGCTGGTCTTGAACTCAAAGTCCTCCTGCTTTAGCCTTCCAAGTACTGTGGGTGTGTACCATTATACCTGTAGATGTGTGTGTTCTCGTGTGTGCAGTTGCATGTGTGTGCATTTGTGCAGGAAGGCCAGAGGACAACCTTGGTGTTATTTCTTGGGAGCTCTTATTTTTTTAAGACATGATCTCCCACTGGGTTGGAACTTGGCAATTTTGGCTTGGCTGGCTGACTAGTGAGCCCCCAGGATCCACCTGTCTCCACCTCTCTAGCACTGGGATCACAATGGGCTTTGGGGGATTCAGCTTAGGTTCTCATGCTTGCATGGCAAGCCCTCTACTGACAGGGGCCCCATTTCCATAGCCCTTGTTCATTTGTTTGTTGTTATTGTTTTTTTGAGACAGGATTTCGCACTGCCCAAGCTGGTCTCAAACTTGCTATGTAGCCGAGGGTGATAACCTCCTGAGTTCTGAGATTACGAGCATGGGTATCACAGTTAGTTTACGCAGGGCTGACTCTGGTGCCCAGGGCTTCAAGGCAAGGACTCCATCAGTGTTTGTCAAATGAACGGATTCTGTCGCAGGGTTAATTCTGCAGGGATCTCTTTGTGGCTGATGTGAGATCCAATGGCGGGACATTGAGGGCCACACACCACAAAGAGCTTGAGGCTGACCGGCTCCTATCAGTGACCCATGTCTCTGAAAAAGGGCTGCATCTGCTAGGACTGAACCTGAATTCTGGCCCTGCAGCCCCAGCAGGCTCCCACCAGCTGCCTGTGTTGGACAGCTATGCAACATGTTAGCTAATGGGATATTGATTTATTTTATAAGAAGCAAAAAATGCTGGTGTTGCTGCAATCGATAGCCAAGAAGAGAAAATGAGAAGACTGGGTGAAAACCAGTCCCTTGAGATCCTGTGCACATCTCCCAGCTCTTCCAGGCCCCCCTTCCTCCTGGGAATAAGATGCTGGAAGGAAAGGGACCACTAATAAGGACCGAGGGAGTGCCATGCATTCTCTAAGCATTCCTCCTAGGGCCTTTGTGACAATCCTGGAGAAGTGACTGCTGTGTTCTTACAGATAGATCACAAAACAGCGTTCAGAAAGGGTATACCCCTGCCCGATGTTATGCAGCCACCAAGAGACGGAACTGGGATTTAGGTCTGTAAATACATAATTGGGTAGGCTGAGTCAACTGAAGCACAGGAGGGCATGGGGACTCTGCAGGTCAGTGCGTATAAGAACCTGAGTTCAGATGGCCAGTACCCATGTAAAGGTCAGGTGTGGAGACTGTGTGCTTCTAATCCCAGCCTTGGGGAGGTGGACACGGTGGATCTGGGGTTTTCTGGCCAGCCAATCTAGTCTAAATCGGCAAGTTCCAGGTCAGTGAGAGACTGCCTCATGCTTGGCTATGAGGATCTGAAATCTACCCAGACAGGCAGCAGGGACGTTTCTGTTCAGAATTACACCGGACCCTCGCCTCATCACTTCCAAGGCCGCTAGTCCAAATAGTTTCTTCTCTCCCTTAATTGCATCCATTTGCCATCTCTTTCTTTTGTTACATAAGCTGAGATATTAGGCTCGTTGTCTGTGAAGGCTGAATTCTCTTCTAATTATAAGAAAAACAATCTCTTCTGTCTTCCATTAGTCCTAATGGAAATTAGCTGCATCCATCTTCTGGCTTTGGGACAAATCTCTAGGTCCCAAGCAGTGTGGGCCATCGCAGGCCTGGTGAGGAAGCGTGCTGCCACAGAGGTAGGTTTGGAGCTGGGTGGACTGAAGTTTGAATCTAGTGTTAGGTGTGAGCTGCAGTCGACCCCGCATCCCCGTGTTGGTCTCCTTACCTGAACAATGAGTCAAGGACCTCCTCACAGGCGCCAGTGTGAGGGTTCAAAGGTTATCCGTTATTTGGAACTGGGTCTGATAGTGCAGGCCTGTCGTTCTTGAACCCAGGAGACTGAGGCAATGGGATAGCTAGGAGCTTGAGGCCAACCTGGGCTCTATCTGTTCTTTTCAGAGGCTGCATGCGGCAGACTCCCACGGAAAGGACCAGAGCGTGGCTCTGGTATGCCGAGCTGGCATGGTGGGGGAGAGCACTGAGCAGCGGGCTCCATCTTTGCTATCTGCGCCATCTGTGCCCAGTGGACCTTTTCTAGTGAGTCGCCTGGTAGAGGGAGACCCAGGGCTGCCAGGGAGGAAAGCAGTTAGCTCCGTTTCCAGCAGGCTTCGATGGTTAGAGACTGGTCCCGAGCCAAGGGAAAAGCAGGAGTCCAGCCAGGCAGTCTGGGGCTGTGTCCAGCTGTGTGGCTGTGTCCAGCTGTGCGGCTGTGTCCAGCTGTGCAGCGTCCCAGCTCAGTACCATTCTCTCTGAATCCCAGTTTCTTCATTTGTCAGATGGACCAATCATAGCAGGAGTGAATCTGCTGACACACAGGAAACCCTTAGTGCCTTGGGACAACTCTAAATTAATTCTCACAGCTCCTTCTGGTTAGCTCTTGCTGTGAAACCTGGTAGTTTAAACATCAGTTTGCCATTCTCTCCCAGGCTTCTGTGTGCTGATTGGGCTCAGCTGGGGCTCTGGCTGGGTTCTGTTGTGAGCATTGCATCTGGGGCTGGAACTATCTGGGAGCTCAGTGGGGCAGAACATCCAGGATGGCATATATATATATATATATATATATATATATATATATATATATATTTTTTTTTTTTTTTTTCTAAGACAGGTTTATATAGGCCAGATTGACCTTGAACACGTTTTGTAACCCAGGCTGACCTCGAACTTCTGATGTCCCCTTCTGCTTTCACCCTGTGAGTGCTGGGATTCCAGGCATACCCCGCTGTGCAGGGTTTAAATGGTGCTGGGTATTGAACCAGGGCATTGCGCCTGCTAAGAACACAGTCTCCCAATCTGAGCTCCACCACTAGCCCTGGACTCAGTCTGCACTCCTGTGTACCTCAGTGGAGATACACTTGTCCTCAGGCTGTAGGTCATCTGAGTCCCCAGCAGGCATGCCCAGCTTGGGGTAAGAGGGCAGAAAGTTGACAGAAGACATCCAGCCTACTTCCTCCATTCATCGCTGGAGGGAGCTGGCTAATGAGCTACAGAGAAGCATACTCAGCCAGCAGCTAACTCATCCCTAGCACGCGGCAGAGGATTCTTATCACTGAGTACTCCCAAGTTCTGACCACTCAGAACTTTCATCCACCTTTCTGCCTTTTTTGAGGCCCAGAAAATAACACCTCAAAGCACAGTGCTTTCACATGCTGAGAGCTTTGAACTAAAGGAAGTCCGCAGCCCCTCTGACCTCATACTCTCTTGTCTTGTGCTGCTCTGACTCCCCTGGAACATACAGAGCTGTACCTCTGACTTCTCTGGTGGAAGTTCCCAAAGCAGGAATGCAATCATCTCATGTCTCCTGTGTGAAATCCTATCAACCAAAGCTCACACATCTCTGGAAAAACTCAGGCTGTGGCCTGCAGACACTTGGCCACAACCAGTTACTCCCCTTTCTGGGCTAGCTCTTTCCCCCTCCCCAGGTCCCAGGAGCAGCTCTTGAGGAACTGTTTCTGCATGTGTCCAGTGTGGTGGTACATGCCTATAATCCCAACATTTTGGAGGCTGAGGCAGGAGGATAGCCACAAGTTTGAGGCCAGCCTGGGATTCATAGAGAGATCCTCAAGCACCTATTCTGCCCTCTCTTCTTCTATGAGCTTTGTAAACCCAACCATCTGGCTGACTCCGAGTCTTAGGTTTGTGAGGCTCCTGGTACTCATGGTAAATTTAGCTGCCCCTTCTTCAATTAATTCCCTACTGCCTGCCAGCTTATTCCAGAGATTCAAATGAACGAACTTTAGAGAGTAGAGGGAAAATTTAATGCTCCCTGCACCCTATAGAAAAACAAAACAAAACAAAACAGAACAAAAATAACAACATTTGATAGCTTAATGTGCTGTGGATATTGCTCTATCTGCTGTGAATGTGTTGCTCTGATTGGTTAATAAATAAAGTGCTGATTGGCCAGTAGCCAGGCAGGAAGTATAGGCAGGACAAGCAGAGAAGAGAATTCTGGGAAGAATCAGGAGTCACTAGCCAGACACAGAGGAAGCAAGACATGAAGACAGAACTGAGAAAAGGTACCAAGCCACATGGCTAAACATAAATAAGAATCATGGGTTAATTTAAGTGTAAGAACCAGTCAATAGTTAGCCTGAGCTAATGGCTGAGCAGTTTTAATTAATATAAGCCTCTGTGTGTTTACTTGGGTCCAAGCGGCTGCAGGACTGGCGAGTGAGAGAGATTTTTCCTGACCATGGGCCAGGTGGGGCACAGGAAAACTTCAGCTACACTAATGTATCATCTTGGCTAGGCCAGTACACCATTATTTCATCAAACCACACTTGTAGATGAGCTCAAAGGCATTGCAAGGATATCTGAATTCCAATCAGTGCACTTTAAATTAATGGTAGATATTCATGTCCCTTAGCCCACTTCTTTAAAAAATTACATTTACTGTTTATTTTGTTTCTGTGGTTGGGTATGGGCATATGCCTGCCATGGTGTGTGTGGAAACCAGAGAGTTGGTTTTTGTCCTCTAATGTGTGGGTTCCGGGGCTTGAACTCAGGTCTTCAGACTTGGCTGCAAGAACTTTTACCAGCTGAGCATCTCTCCAGCTCTGTAACCCATGTCTTGATGCCTCAACTGTGGTCCAGAGAGATTTAGGTACAGCCATTCAAATAGTGGCTCTCACTTTGGGGTATTAAATAAGTATAGAAAATTAGTGTCTGTCTGAATTTTCCTTTTTCTTTGTGTGTGTGTGTGTGTGTGTGTGTGTGTGTGTGTGTGTGTGTGTGTGTTTGTATTTGTGCGTGCATGCATGCACATGCATGTGTATAGGCCTAAGATCATCCTTGGGTGTAGTTCCTCAGGAGTCAACCATCTTAATTTTTGAGGCAGGATCTCTCTCTGTTCTGCAACTCAGCAAGTAGGCTAGGCAGGCTGGCCAGCTGGCTCCAGAGGTCCACCTATCGCTGCCTCCCTAGTGCCGGGATCACAAGCATGAACTGCCCTTCCAGCTTTCATTTTTTTAAAAACCAGGTACTGGGAGTCAAACCCAGGCCCTTACATTTACTTGCTCTCTCCAGCTCCTGTTAAATTTTTTCTAAGAAGGGGGGCCATGCATTTTTCTGTCCTCCCTCCCATTCTCAAATCATAACAAGGGCTTGTCTCAGGATTCCCTAGTTTCCCAGCTGGCGTTTGCATAGCTAAAGAAATGAATCTCAAAGATGGAACTATGACACGGGGTGACAGAGATGCCAGTGTCTGGGACAGCCTAGATCCTCCTCATTGTCTTTGTACAGTCTACACTTTCCTGACAGCCGTATTAATAGAGCTTAATGTGTAATTACAGCTTTTATTTTATTATCCTGGACTTAGAAAACAAAGTCTTAGAGATTCATGCAGGATTATAAATGGGCCAGATTTATTATGCTCTAGAAATGTTGAGAATGAAGAAGGAAAAACACAATGAAAAATGAAATGCTGAATAAAGTGAATGAGAGGAAAGATTTAAAAAGAATTTGAAACCCAAGGGTTTGGTGGGCTCGTGCAGAATGCTTAAGATGACAAAAGGCAGCAGGTAAGATGAGTGAGTGAGTGAGATGGCTCAGTGGGGAAAAGGCACTTGCCTCACAACCCGATGGCCTGAGTTCGTTCTCCAGAGCCCATGGTGGAAGGAGAAAGCCTACTCCTGAGAGTTGTCCTCTGCCTTTCACAAATGTGTGGTAGCACTCTTGTTGCATACTCTCTCTCACACAATAAAAACAAATAACTGAGTAACTAAATAAATAAGTAACCAGGGCAAAAGATGGAAGAAGGAAAGGGAAAGTTTTTTCCTATTTTTGTGGGATAATCCACCTTCCATCTTTAGGAATCAGGAAATGTCTTGTTTCCTAGCAACATCATGTGGTCCAGCGTTATGAGTGGGTACAACTCTGGAGGGTGGAATCCTTCTACCTCCCGTTCTTTTCCCCGGTTTTCTTCTCCTTCACCCTCCTCAGCTGCCTCTCTCTGCTCTGTGTTTATTAAGCTGTGAGTGTCGGTGGATGGATCTGCCAGCATCCTCCCAAATTTGTGGCTTGCCAGAGAAATGACTCGGGGCAAGTGACAATCTTGTTTTTTGTTCCTGGCTGCAGTTGGGATTGTGTGAAATGCTGTATCTCTTGCCATTAGCACAGCTGCTGGGAGTCCATTAATAAATGTTCGGTCTCTTCCTTTCTCCTTGTAACAAAATTAGCCAGCCTCTGAGGCATCTAATTAATAAATGTGCATTTTAATGAGAGTGGCTTAGTGGAGGAAGCACAGTGACTTCCTTTGTTGCTTTTAGGTGGGTGCCCGGATATCGAAGTTGCTCTTTTTATTTATTTATTTTTAATATTAAGCAGGGATCTGAGTTTTGTTTGAAGACGTGGAGTAGGCAGAGATAGTTTTTGAAATGGAAATGAGCATTGTATTGCTATGACAAAGACAGTGTGAAGAAATAGAAAATCACTGAACTTCAGAGCTGCAACATACTTGCAAACAAAATAGCTCTATTTTCTAAACTCAGATTGGGACAGAGGGTCAAGATGGTAGAAGCTTTCTTATGGGGGCAGCAAGACAGAGACGTCTCATATCAGGCTTGAGACACTTTCTTTTAAACTCTTAACCTTTCTGAGGCTAGAATGCTTTCAGTATGAATTCAATGAAGTTTTTCTTTGAAGTTTGGAGAAAATGTAATTCTGTATGGGCCCATCATAAAGGTAATGGTGTCTTGCATCTTAAAAACCAAGTAAATGTGGCTTTTTCTTTTCTTCTTAAAACTTTTATTTATTTAATTTTATGTGTGTGGGTGTTTTTGTTCATCATATGCATGTCTGATGCCTGAGGATCTAGAAGAAGGAAGGCATCAGATCCCCTGGAACTGGAGGTGTAGATGGTTGTGAGTTGCCATGTGAGTGCCTAGAATTGAACCTGGGTCCTAACCATTGAGCCATCTTCCCAGCCCTTCTTCCTTCCTTCTTTCTTTCCTTCCTTGTAGTGGGTAGCCATTCCAGCTTTGATCTGGAAGTTCCAACCCCCATTGAGACTTCGGCAACTGTCACGCCTACAAGGCGGGGCCAAGGGAGGCGCCTGGAGACCCAAGATCTGGATCAGCGAGCGCGCTCTCGGTTCCGGGACCCTGGATGGTGGAGGTGGGCCAAGCAGAGCTCCAGAGAACACCGGTGGACTGCGATACACCTTCCCCAGACCCCGTGACCTACCTATTCCTTAATTTGTAAGTTACGCCATTAAATAAATCTCCTTTTAACTACGTGGAGTGGCCTTAATAATTTCACCAATACTTCGTTTCTCTTTTTCTTCTTTCTTTGTGTGTATGTTCACGTGTGTGCACATGTGGATAGATGTTGGGGTACGATCTCAGGTACTGCCCACCTTTATTTCTTGAGACAAGGTCTTTCACTACCTGGAACAGGTTAGCCAGTGATCCCCGGAGATCCCCCTGTTTCCACCTTCCCATCCCTGAGAGGCAAACGTTCACCACCACCCCTGGATCTTTCACATGGGTTCTGTGGATTGAGCTCAGGTCCACAGGCTTGCCAGGAGAGCACTGCAATGACTGAGCTATCTCCATAGCCAGGCCTTTCCTTTCCCTCTCCTCCCCCTACCCAAAATACACTGGAACCTGGGTTGGCTTCATGTTCATGATGCCCAGCTGTAAATGTATGTGTTGAGACAGGATCTTGCTGTGTAGCCCTGGCTGGCCCGGAATTTGCTATCTATCTATACAGGCTGGTCTCAAACTCATTAAATAGCTCAGGCTGGCCTTGAACTATTGGCAATCCTCCAGCCTCAGCCTGATGCTGCAATTATGTGCCACCAGGTAGGTTTGTGGAAATGAATGCTGACATCAGTTCAAACGGACTGGACACAGACCAGCTTGTCACTCAGTGCTGTCCTGCTACTGAGGTACCCCACTCACTCTCAGCATCCACCTTTGTCTCTTGTGCATCTTCTATCCTAAGGGCTTCCCTGGCTAACAGCAACGTCTGTCCATACTTTGGGAAGACTGGACATGTCAGGGAAAGAATGCACTGCCCGCAGTTCCTGGTTCTGGGAATTAGTGAGTGATACTGCAGAGTCCTCACCTCTGTGTGGGAAACTAAGCCATGTTTCTCACAGTATGCCTGGAGTTTGCGATGGGTCTTTTGACACACGTACTTGATGCCTGTCCCTCGTTCCCGCCTCATCTTCCCACCCCACCAACGCTTCCTGTGAAGGCCTCTGCATAAACGGTTTGCAGTTGGATCTTGTCTTAGGGTCTGCTCCTGGGGCCCCATCCTGAGACAGGTGACCCTGTGTGACATGAAGACCCTGCCACTGCAGGGACAGGGCTACAAAGCCTTCTCCATAGCAGGGCTTTTGATACTTTGTCCACTGGTGACTCCTTTTGCCTGAGAAATTTTTATACAACCTTGGGCATATTAAAACAAGGACCCAAATCAAACATGTTCTGATACCAAATAATACTGTTTAAATTTTTTTAAAAACAATTCTCAAGGCCTGTGAAAGGGCTCCATGGGTTAAGACACATGTCAAGTCAATGACCTGGGTTCAACTCCTGGAACCCTCAGGGTGGAAGGAGAGAACTGACTCCTGAAATTTGTCCTCTGACTTACACACATGCAAAATAAACAAATACTGAGCAAACAAACAAAAACAATTCTTTCATAATTGTGGTATGTATGCACAATGGAAATAAATGTCAGCTCTAAGAAAAAATGAAATTTGAAGCACACATCTTTAATCCCAGTAATCTAGAGGCAGAGGCAGGTGGATCTCTGTGAGTTTTGGGCTAGCCTGATCTACCCAGTGAGTTCCAGGACAGCCAGGACTACATAGAGAGACCCTGACTCAAACAAAACAGAACAGAACAAAACAGAAAGAAAGAAGTCACGTTGTTTGCAGGAAAATGCATGTAACTGGCCATAATCATTTTAAGTGAACAGATGTAGTCCTACAAAACAAATATTGTATGTCTTCTGTACTATATGGATTCTAGATTTTATAGAGAGATGTAAAATTGTGACTGTTGCTATGACATGGAAGGAGCGAACCCTCTGGGGAGAGGGGAACTAAGGGGAAAGGTGCTGTGTGAGAAAGGGAAGGGGGGCCTGGAAGGGGATTTGCACAATGCACAACACACATCCTTTTGCAGCGCAGCCCCGTGTGCCATAACTATACACAGTGGAGACTAAACACACAAACCAGTTCTCTGCTTTGCCCATAATCTGACTATGTATTAAAGACAAAGGCAAATTTGTATGCTAATGAGATGGAAGTGCTTGTTTATTTTTACATAAAGAATTAAATCTTGGCTGAATATTTGATAATGCAGGCTGTAGAGTATCTTCAACACTTTTTAGAGTTGATCAATATTTTGATTTTTATAATCACCAGTGCTGAGGATGCCACTTCACATAAATGCACAGTACAAAATGGAAGAAAAGTGTTTAGGGTCATTATAGAAATTGTTGGAAATTCTGTTCAAATTTCAATCCAAAAGCAATAATAAAAAAAATGAAACTCAAGACAGCATCTCAAACAGCAATTTTACAATCAAACATTCTAGCAATGCAATTCAAAGACACACTGATTTGATGGATGCTAAGGGATGATGGTAGGAAAATATTCAGTATTTGTTTTCAAACCAAAGATGTATGAAAAACCCACATGGAAGCCTACTATTTTTCAAGTTAATTAAATATAATATAGGAAGTAATAATAAAATATAACAATAAAACAGAGTTTGAATTGAGGTACCCTACTGGGTGTTCAATGCTGCTCCCTGATGCCACATAGTGTTAAACAAAAAACTCAGTGGGTCACATAAAAAAAAGCCAAACCAAGCCAAGACTAGGCAGAAGGGCTTTCTGAGAGAATGACGGGGTGCTGGGGATCAAACCCAGGGCTTTGTGCAGCCTAGGGAAGTGTTCTTCCAGCCAACCCACACCCCGGCCTGGAACGAGCTTTTGATTGTTGCTTCTTCATACATATCCTACTGTTGCCAAAGTGTTCGAGACCTCCACACTCAGTTAGGGAGGGCTCAGTCTAAGAAGCCGGGCTGTTCAGTATTTTGTTGATACTGAACAGCTGGCAGCTCCAAATCAATGGACAGAGAACCATATTTCAATGTGGGAACCCCTGCTCTGACCCAGCACGGCCTCTTGAATACCTGTGAATGCTCGGACACTGTGATGGTAAATCTTGATAGTTAGCTTGTTAGGATCTGGAATCAAGAACGTGATATACTTCTGCATGGGTCTGTGAAGTCATTTCCAGGCGTGATTAACTGAGGAGGACCAGTCACTCGAGCGGGAGGCCCAGGTAGAAAAGCTTCTGAGTAAAGCAGAGTGCTCCACGCTGATCTTGGTTCTTGCTGGTGACTGTGCATCTATCCATGGCTGCTGCCGCCACTTTGCTGACATGAGAATCCAGCTTCTTGGACTCCCAGCATGGACTAAAGATGGTTGCTTTCTGGGAATCTGCTGTGGGATGGTCTGTATGTCAAGTGTGTTGCTGATTGGTTGGTAAATAAATCACTGATTGGCCAGTGGCCAGGCAGGAAGTATAGGCGGGACAAGGAGGAGAATAAAGCTGGGAAGTGGAAGGCTGAGTCAGAGAGACACTGACAGCTGCCTCGATGAGGAACAGCATGTGAAGATGCCGGTAAGCCACGAGCCATGTGGCAAGGTATAGATTTATAGAAATGGATTAATTTAAGCTGTAAGAAAAGTTAGCAAGAAGCCTGCCACGGTCATACAGTTTGTAAGCAATGTAAGTCTCTGTGTTTACTTGGTTGGGTCTGAGTGGCTGTGAGAGAGATTTGCCCTGACTGTGGGCCAGGCAGGAAAACTCTAGCAACAGGAATCTTCCAGACCTTCAGCATCAGATTGAGGCTTTCGGCCTCACCAGCCTTTACACAACAGAGTGTGTTAACCTACCCAGGGAATCCCCTTTTATTACAATCTTTCTATCAGTTCTGGTTCTCTAGAGAACCCTGGGTTAATACAGGGACTTTCTTAACCCTACTACACCCCTGTGTTCCCATCTATAAAATGAGAGGACTCATCTCTCCCTCATAGGGCCAGAGTTAGGCTCAAAATGTCAATGCTTTTAAGCCTGAAAGGACTTTGTAAATTGGTGGAGCATGTGCAGCATCCTTCTTTTGCAACAGGAGTGTTTAGCTTTGATATTAGCTCAGAAGGCTCTGGTGGTGCAAGCATGCTCCCTGGCAGGCGGTATTGAGAAGTAATTGGATTCTAAGGGTGTTGACTTCATCAACTGGGTAAGGCCTTGTGTTCATACTGAGTAGCCTGCGAGGCTGCCGGGTCCTGCTGGAGAAAGCAGGTCCCTGGATGTGTGCCATCACAGCTTTAAGAGTTTGGGATGGGAAGCCAGGCTCTTGCCATCAAAGTATGAACTCATGCACCAAGTCCCCACACATGCACTGTATTTGAGAGAGAGTTTTCTCTGGTTTCAACCACTGGGGCCCAGGGATCGAACTCACTTCATCATGCTTGGCAGCAGACATTTTTACCTGCTGAACCATCTCTCTGGAAGTATCTGGAACAGAGACCTATTCAGTTATTTATCTATGGCAGCTTTCCCACTGCAGGAGCAGAGAGGATTGGTGGGAACAGAGACCACACGTTCTGTCAAGCTGAAATATTTACTACCTTTACACAAAAAGTTTGTTGAGTCCTGTTTTTACTACATGAGGCCCTTTATTCTCAACTCCAGTATACCAGATGGGGCTCTGGGCACAGAGAAGTTAAGTTGTTTGTCTGAGGTCACACAGCAGAGCTGGGACCAGCACTCTGTCCCCACCTGGTTCTGAGGCCAGACTTCAGTTGTTTTACTTCACTTTCCTCTCAGCTTGGCCCTCAGGATCCGCTTCAGAAACGTACTTCACATTTTCTGCAGAGCGAAGAACAAAGACACTGTTTCGGCGGCAGTATGAGCAGGTGTCACAATATTTTCCGTGGCATCAGAGATGTGTTTCGGGAGGGAAATACAGTAGGGCCAGAATTTTCAATATTTCACTTTGTGGTGACCACGTAATGGGGACTTTGGCAGCCAGCCCCAAACAGTGGGTCTGCGGAGATCAGCTGGTGTGACAACAGCACACAGTCCGCACAGTCATGTGGGTCTTGCTATAACGCTTGTCGCAAGGGCCAGACATGGTGGTAGATGCCAAGTGCCGGGGACCACATCTGACCCCGAGTAAGGCTGATGCAAACATTTGCTTTTTGTGTCAATGAATGGGAAAATTGCCTGGCATGGTGGCTCATGCTTGTAATCCCAGCATTTGGGAGGCTGAGACAGTAGCATTGCCAGAAGTCCCCGTCGCATGGTAAGCAGGGAAGCATTGAATTTGATGCGCCGTTTTCAGAAAGCCTTGCTGGACTCCTGCTTCCCCAGGGGCCGGCTGAGTACAGAACACTCCTCTGCACACTCTCTATAACGCTCCCATAAACCCTCTCCTTGGTTACAAAGCAGTTGTCTTTGATGCAAATGGCCATAGGGCCAGTTATGAATGAATGTTCACTGAGTCTGGGGAGGTGGCTCAGTGGGCAACAATACTTGCTGTCCGTGCTGGAGGACTTGAGTTTTAATCATCAGCAATCACATGAAAAGTTGGGTGTGGCTGCTCACAAGCTTTAACCCCAGTGCTTTGGGGAGCAGAGCCAGGACATCGCTGGAGGCTTGTGCCTGTCTGGCTCCAAGTTTAGAGAGAGACATTGTTTCCAGGGAATAAAGCAGAGTGTAGCAGAGTAGGTCACCTGACGTCTTCCTCTGTCCTTGCATGCACTGGCGTGTGCATCCACATATGTGTGCATATGCTACACACACATACCACATGCACATGGACACACATACCAAACAAAAAAACAAATGAAAAGTATGTTAAAAATGAAAAGAAATTGGCGCGGTGAGGGGAGTGGATACTGGATACTCCAGCTGTCTGTTGCAGCACAAAAGAGCAGACGGTGTGGACAAGGGGAGCCTGTTAGTTATGTCTGCCCCCTCTGGACACCTGGACTTTGGTGCTGATGGTGTCTCGCCCTGCGTGGCTCAAGGACTCTCACTGGGTCTTTCCTTTGTTTGCCTTAGGGTTCTGGTTGGAGCACAAAGGTCCTTGCACCCCCAGATCACTAGGGAAACAGGGATGTTAAATACACAGGGGCCTCGTCTCAGTGGAGGAGATAACATACCTGTTTTCCCACCCAGAAGCTTGGGAGTGGATTTTGTTAATGATCTGGTGACCTTTTTGCTATCTGTGGAGGCAGACCTCACCCAAATTCCCCAGAATGATTATCCCAGACTCTTCCCTCCCTAGACCATTACCCATCCCTAGGGGAGAAGTCACATGTCCTCTACGGCCTGCTGACCTCTATGCTATCAGTCAGAGACCACACTAGATTCTAGGCCTTTCAGCTGTGGAACATACCCTCACGGTCACATGTATTTTGTAAAGGAGTTTCTAAGTAGTCACTTAAGCTTTGTTGTGCACCTAGAATTGGAAAGATTGTTGCCTGGAAACCTTTCCCCAAACTATACCGTGTTTAAATATGCTGACAATGAACCACCTGGTACTAGACTCCCCTAAGTCTGATGCAGATTGACGCAGTCGATCCGAAGCAGGTTTTCATTCTCATCTTTTAGAGACTCATTGCCTGCACTGACACCTGCAGGGTCCCCATCAGTTCTGAAGCTCAGCACTTTCAATACTCTGGTCACTGGCTCTAGCGCAGTGGTTCTCAATCTGTGGGTCTTGACCCCCAAAGATCATCAGAAAACACAAATATTTACATTATGATTCATAGTAGTAGCAAAATTACAGTTATGAAGTAGCAACAGAATTAATCTTATGGTTGGTGTCACCACACCATGAGGAACTGTGTTAAAGAACTATAGCATTAGGATGGTTGAGAATGCTGCCCTAGTGTATGTGGGGTGCTGGGTTCCAGCCTCAGTGCCGGAGAAGGAAGAGATGGTTACCCTGTCATCGGCCGCACAGTGGGTAAGTCTGGAGGGCATAGTGTTCAGTAGGATAAGCCAAGTGCGGACATAACTGTGACCTCATTCACTCATGGCCATCCTCCTGCCTCTGCCTCTGAGAATCACTCATTTGTGGAATCTAAAGCAAACAAAACACTGAAGCAGCAGTTACCAGAAGCTGGGGATGGTATTAAGGATGGAATGGGGGGGGGGGGAGAATTACAGCTAGAAGAAATGAATCTGAATCTTCTGTTGAACAGATGGGCGACTATAGTTAACTATTTTCTATTACGTATTTCCTATAATTAGAAGAGAGGCTTTTTCCTTTATTTCAATTTATAAAAATGTACTGCATGTATATGTTTGCACATATGTGTCTTTATGTACGTGAGTACACTTGCCACATGTAGAGGTCAGAGGACAACTTGTGGGAGTCGGTCCTCTCCTTCTATCACGTGAGCTCCAGACACCAGACCAGTTGTCAGGCTTGGCAGCCATTTCCATGGCCCAGAAGAGAGGATTTGCATGTCCTCACAGAAAGAAGTGATACATGCTCAAGATGATGGGTATGCCCACTTTATTTGACAATTACACAGTGTGTGCATGAAATAGCACACCATATCCCATCGACATGGATGAGTATCATGTGCCAATTAAAAGCAAAAGGGCACTGGGGAGCTGCTCAGTGGGTAAGAGCACTCCCTGTGCAGGCATGAGGGCCTGAGTTCAGACCCATAGCACACACGTAAAAAGCTGGGCATGGCTGCACATACACTTGTAACCGCAGTGCTGTGGAGGGTGGAGACAACAGGGCTGCTGGGCCTGCGGTCCTTCAGCAGAGCTCCAGGTTCAGTGAAAGACTCGGTCTCAAGAGAGTAAGACAGGATAACAAGGCTTGCTCGCCTGATCACCCCCTTTAGCCTCTGAATACACACGATTGCTTGTACCAGCACACACACACACACACACACACACACACACACACACACACGCGCGTACACATACATGCACACACGTGCACACACATGCACACACACATGTACACACACGCACACACGTACACACACATGTGCATGCACACATACATGCACACGCGCACACACTCCATATGCCCTTGTGTTGCTGTCATTATCACTTAATTGCTATCACTTCTACTTGGCACCAACTCTTATTGGAAAATTTTTGTTTTTTCCTTTTAACTTGCTCATGTTTTTCCCCTGTGGCAAACTTTGCACCTAGCATCTTTAAAGGAGCTTTAAAGAAACCACAGTTCACTTCTGAAGCCTTGTCCCCACACCATGAAAGCCCAGGAGAAGATGAGAGGGATCCTCTTTTGAGGCCAGGCTATTCCATCTTTAAGAGGACTGCATTGTGAGTGATCAGTGGAGAGCAAATGGCCCTAGAGAGGGGGTGCCTGTTATTAGTTTACATGTTCTTCTGCAGGTACTTAGAGCCACGCGTCCACAGGCAGAGACGGAACAAACTGTGAGTGCGATCATTGCACTGGTGGGTGGAACTCACTTAGCATCGTGTCTGTATGTGCTGGACTGGATAAATGCAGCCTGCTCTCCACACTCAGTGACAAGTGCTGCTGCTTGAGAGGCCACCTGTGTTACCTGCTGGCCTTTCTAAGACTTGTCCCTCTAGAACTGCTGTCTGGGGACATACTTGGCAAAAGGGACTTCGCAGGTAGAATGAAATTGAGGGTCTTGGAGGTGGTGATAGATGGCTTAGCCAGAAAAAGTGCTTGCTGCCAGGCTTGGGTTCGTTTCCTGGTGCACACACCTGGTAGAAGAAAAGAATCCACTCTCACAGTTTGTTCTCTGACTTCAGCATGAGTGCTGTGGCATGCACCTGTACACACACACACACGCGCGCACACACACACACACAATTTAAAAATGCGTACTAAATTAGAAGTTAAAAAAGGCATCTTGAGCTGGGCGGTGGTGGCGCATGTCTTTAATCCCAGCACTTGGGAGGCAGAGGTAGGTATATCTCTGAGTTCGAGGCCAGCCTGGTCTACAGAGTGAGTTCCAGGACAGAGAAACCCTGTCTCAGAAAACCAAGGGGAAAAAAAAAAAAAAACAAACAGAAAAAGATCTTGAGACAAGAGCATCTGGGTGGGACGTAATCCAATGACTGTCATTTTTACAGGAAGAAGAGGTGATGTCACATGACAGTGCAGGCAGAAGCATTTACAAACCAGTGAAGGACAAAGACTGTGACAGAGCCCAGAAGCTGGGAGACATATCTGTGACAGAATCTCCCTTCTTCCCAGAGGAACCAAGCCCAGAAGCTGGGAGACATGTCTGTGACAGAATCTCCCCTCTTCCCAGAGGAACCAAGCCAACCGTCACCTTGATTTCAGCCTCTGACCTCCAGATGGCGAGAGAATAAATTTCAGTTATGGTCATCTCTTTGCTTCTGGTAGTTTGTGACAGCATCTGCAGGAAGCTAAGAGGCACCCCATTGGGTGGTCTAGTTTTTCTTTAAACTTACCTCTTTTTCTAACTGGGGGAGCCCTCAATGTTTAATCTTGCTGATTGGATTAAGGGACAGTGTAAATCGTTATTGGATTAAGTGGCACTATTTTGAATGTGTCTGTTGAGGTCTTTTCTACAGAGGATGAACCGAGAAGCCACGATCTTCCCTGAATGTGGGCAGCAGCATCCCGTGGTCTCAGGTCCCAGACTGAATGAAAAGCAAAGGGAGAAAGCCGGTCACACACCTGTATTCCCCTCTCTCTGCATCCTCATCAGTGAGATGTGAGCAAGCAGCCTCTTGTCACCATGGACAAGGCAAGGCGCATCCCTGTCAGGATGGGCTGTGACCTCTGACCTGTGACCTAAAACAGATTTTCACTCCCTTAAATGTTGTCTCTTCAGGCATAGTTATGAGAGGAGTCACTAATATACCTTCGTCCCCCTTTCTTCTGGCTTTCTCTTTCCCTGTTTTCTCCCCCATCTTTCATTTCATCCTCCTTCCCCCCTTTCCCCTTCCTTCCTTCTTCACATTTATTCATGCAGAGTGGAATGAAGTCAAGACAGAAACAATGTCTGACTTTGGTCAGTGAGAAATAGCCCAGCAGGAAGGGCTTGTAGTCAGAGGAGCGGAACCAGGACTGACTGGGCATCCTTATTTCTCCTTAGCAACACAGCTATGCCAGTAACTTGGTGACAGAGGGGCTGTAGTGGGGAAAGAAGACCCAGATTTCAGCTCCGGATCCCTCACTTACACCCCATTTGGAAGCTCCTCTTCTCTGAGAGGTGTTTTCTACCCTGGAAAAGAGACAGGATGAAGAGAAAAGAAGCCTGAGTTCATGTTCCCTATTGGGAGCAAGTGAGGTGATTCTTATGCAGACATTTTGTAAATGGGAAATACTGCAAGGATGCTGATGGCCGCTATTAGGCTCCATTATGTGAAATGGCTGGCATTAGACCATTCTCAACCAACAAAAACAGCAATTTCAATATGCTCTATATCCTTTTATCCACAGGGAATGTTTCAAAACCCTCAGTGGGTGCTGGAATTGGTGACCACATCAAACCCTACATATAGTATGACTTTTTTTTTCTTTTTTACAAAGGCTCACACCAAGGACAATGTTCAATTTATGAATTTGACACAGCAACAAATAACATTAGCTAATAAGAAGATAGAACAATTATAAGATATGCTATAATGAAAGTTGATTAAAATTTATGAGTTGTGTATTTCTGGAATTTTCCATTTGATATATTTTAAACATTTATTTTATTTTTTATTTGTGCATGTGTGTATGCACACATGAGTGCGGATACCCTCGGAGGCCAGAAGAGGGCATTGGACCCTTGCAGATAGA
Organism: Peromyscus eremicus; assembly: GCF_949786415.1. Classification (NCBI taxonomy): domain Eukaryota; kingdom Metazoa; phylum Chordata; class Mammalia; order Rodentia; family Cricetidae; genus Peromyscus; species Peromyscus eremicus. Next base: position 6,231,595 of record NC_081423.1, on the reverse strand, counting down.
GTTATAAGGAGCTGTGTGTTGCCTGGTATGTATTCTAGGATTCTGATTTGGTCCTCTGGAAGAGCAGCAAGTGTTCTTATCCATTGAGCCATCTCTCCAGCCCGCTATTTAGTATTTTTGGGCTGAAGATGCTGATGGGGGCGGGGGTGTGTGGGAAGTGGAGGCAGTGAGGACAGTGGGGCTTCAGTTTGGTTCTTAGATGGTTTACCAGGCAGGAAGCCACCCATCTAGCTCAACACGATGAACAAGTTTTCCAATCAGACTACCATGGGGTTATCACTGAAAGGAATATTGAAAGGGAAAAGAAAAACACACACAGCAGGGCAATCCAGTGTTTCCTCAAGTGTAGGGGTATGCTGCTGTGGGCACAGAGGAGGGCTTCCTGTGGACGCCTCTGAAGCTGACACCAAACAAGCTGAAAGCTTATAGACCACCCACCTCCTGTTTCCTCTTCGCCCTCCGATGGCCAGTGCCGCCTTCCCAGTTTGGTGTCATCTGTGCTGACTCTTACTGATTTTCATTTAAGTGAGACAGTGAAAAGATGGAGCTCACAACTTGAGTATCTTAATGTCTAGGTCTTCCGGACTTTATTTTTACAGCAGGCTTTGTAAAACAATGCCATTTTTTTTTAAAGCAGGGATGAAAAATTTTATTACAAAGGTTATTTATTTAGGCAAAAAAAAAAAATTTGAGGGCATGCAGATATAGTTTGGTCAGGAGCGTGCTCATCGACCGCCTATGAAGGCCTGTGTTCTATTCCCAGCACGCCTAAGCCCTACCTCATGTTGCATCCTATAATCCCAGTGTAGGGAAGTGGAGGCAGATAGGTAAGAATTCAAATTTATCCATGGTTGCATAGAGAGTTCAAGGCCAACCTGGGATACATGAGACCCTGTCTCAGAGAGAAGAGGGATTTGAGGTAAGGAAACATAGTAGGTAAACAACAATGATACAGATGGTGAGGGGGACGTGAAATTCTTAGTGGGGACGCTGGCCGCACCGGAAGTGTGAGCACGATACTTTCAGGTCATTCAGCTTCAGGTTTCCTTTTCTTACCCTGGAGGAAGGCCCGGCAAGGCAAGTGTTATGAAGGAAGGTAAATCATTTTAACTGCAAACAGCGGTGCAGAATTAAAATCCCTCAACAACTAAAGGGCAGAGCTGTCATCTGTTATGAAACATGAGCAGGAGCTAATAAAGCAGAGTGACTGTTACTCCACAAAGCGGCAGAACTGTGTCAACAGCCCTATCCCAAGCAACATTTTCTCTCATCTCTGGGCAGTCAGTGGCCTACTGATGACCTTTGCTTGACTTAGAACTAAACACACAAGACTCTCCTTGTAGCTGGATACAGGACTTTGTGGGGGAAACCCTTAGGAAAGAGTTGGATTCTTCAATTTTGATATTTGGACTGGAGATTGAATTTAGGGCTTTGTATATACTAGGCAAACCCTCCACCACTAAATTACACCCTCTGCTATAAAAAAAAAAGCAAAAAATCTAACCCTTTTTATTTGAAATAGGGTTTTGCTAAGTTGCTCTAGCTAGCCTTGAAGACCTTCAACTTTTGATCCTCCTGCCTCAACATCTCCAGTAGCTGGGATGATAGGCCTTAGCTACCGGGCCCGGCTTGTTGGATTCATTTGTAACCAGAGTCAGAATTACGGCTGTTGTACTGAGCATGCTCACTGTAGTTCCATCATCACAGGAGGAAGGGTGAGGCAAGCCTTTTATGTTACAGAGAAATCTAAGTGGTAAATCATTCAGAAGAGAATGATGTCCTTCAAGAAGATAGGCTCCTTCTGCAAGCCAGGATTTCCCCCACTGGCAGACCAGCTGGTCCTAAAACCACATAAGTAACAGGAAGGTTAAAAGCAGCAGGACTGCTTTTAGACTGTTCTAGACTGTTCTAGATGAAAGGAAATCAAAGAAAAGATAATGAAGGGAAACACGAGAGTGTGACCCTGGATTAAGCAAAGGACAAGTAGCTGAAAGGACATTATGAGGGCCATGAAGATTTTCAACATTTATTTCACATATTTATTTATTTTTGCTTTTTTGAGACAGGGTTTCTCTGTGTAACCTTAGTTATCCTGGAACTCACTCTGTAGGTCAGCTGGCTTTGAACTCAGAGATCTGCCAACCTCTGCCTCACAAGTACTGGGATTAAAGGTGTGCACTACCATGCTTGGCTCCTATTTTATTTTCAAAATGTGTGTGTGTGTGTGTGTGTGTGTGTGTGTGTGTGTGTGTGTATGTGTGTACAATGCCTGCAGAGGCCAGAAGAGGGCACCTGATACCCTGGAGCTGGAGTTGTGAGGTGTCTGACGTGGGTGCTGAGAACTGAACTGTGGGTCTCTGCAGGAGCAGGAGGCACTATTAACTGCTGAGCCACCTTTCCAGTCCCTGGGAGGATTTAATATGGTTAATATGGACTGTACATAGAGTGGTATTACCATCTGACTTGAATGTTTTTGGATGTGGTAATTGTATTACTGCACTGTGGATTGTTCTAGAGAAGGTGTTTGTTCTTAGGAAATACAGACTGAAGATTTTAGGGATAAAAAATATCATGATGATACAAGTTGTTTAATGATCTTTCAGAAGAAAGATGTACAGAGACAAGCAAATATGTCACAGTGCTGATGGTGGGAAAACACAGGAGAGTCTAGATGTTCATTAGACCATCTTCTCACTTCACTATTGTTTCAGGATAGTTGATCACACTGTGTGAAAATGTGTTGCTGTTTTATTCTGATTGGTTTAATAAAGAGCTGAGTGGCCAATAGGTAGGCAGGAGAGAATAGGTGGGATTTCTAGGGCGAGAGAGGAACTCAGGAGATGAATCCAGGCATGGTGTGTGCCATGGGGGAATATGCCAGCAAGACACTGAGGAAGTTGTACATATATTACAGAGAATAGGCAACAAGCCATGTGGCAAAATATAGATTAATATAAATGGGTTAATTTAAGTTATAAGAGCTATTTGGGGACAAATCTAAGCTAAGGCCAAGCTTTTATAATAGGTCTCCGTGTCATTATTTGGGAACTGGCAGTCCCAAAAGAAAGTCCAACTACATTCACTACCTCAAAAAAGAACACAAAGGTCTGAAAATAAAAATGTTATGTATATTAACTACACCACTTCCAAGAACACAGACATCTTTAGCAAATAAAAAATTTCAAAAGGCTTACATGATATTTATACATTTTTGTATCATTTCTTTATTGCATTTAACTAGCTAAAAATAAAAGCCAAATCTTGGTTTTTATCAGATTGA